>NC_092876.1:387377530-387699196 GCF_028372415.1 Notamacropus eugenii
GTATGATATGTTGGTCTAAGCTTAATTTTTGCCATGCTGCTTCCTAGTTTTCTCAGCAGTTTTTAAAAGAAATCATATATGGAGTTTTCATCTATTTTCTACTTTTGATCAGTTTAACCAATACCACCAGGTGGCTTTGATGACTACTGTTTTATAATATAATTTGAGGTCTGGAGGTGCTGTTCTTCTTTGTTCTTCTTTTCAACTCCCTTGGTATTCTGTATCTTTTGTTTTTCCAAATGAATTTCATTATTATTTTATCAAGGTCTATTAAGTATCTCCTTGATAATTTTATTGATATATCATTTAAAGTGTAAATTCTAAGGTGATATAGTACATAGAACTCAGGAAGACTTGAGTTCAGGTCCAGCCTCAGATACTTACTAGCTATGTGACCCTAGAAAAGTCACTTAATCTTTGTTTGCTTTAGTTTCCTCATCTGTAAAATGGGGATAGTAAGAGCATCCACCTGCAAGGGTTGTTGTGAGGATCAGCTAGGGAACTTGGTAAGCACTCTATGAATGGTAGTGGTCATCATCATCATTGTTGAATTAATTTTGGCAATAATGTCTTATTTATTGTATTGCATGGCCTAGCCTTGAGCATGGAATATTCCTCCAGCTACTTAGGTTGTTCTTTATTTCTTTAAATAATGCCTTGTAATTGAATCAATACAAATCTTTTGTGTATTTTGGGAGGCTGATCCCCAAGTATTTATGCATTTTGTAGTTACTTGGAATGGGATTTCCCTTCTATTGTTGCTTCTTATGTTATGATTATTATTATTATATAGAGATACTGTTGAATTTTGAGAATTTATCTTGAAGCCTGCAACATTGCTGAGAGTGTAAATTGTCTTAATTAGTATCTTTGCTGATTCCATGGGATTTTTATTTTTTTTAATGTTAAATAGCATTTTGTTTTTTTAATTATCTAAAGTCAATTTTTAATGTTAATTTATTTTTTAATTTTGAGTTTGAATTTTTTTCTCCCTTTCTTCCCTCCCTCTACCTTCTCTAAAATGGTAAGCAATTTGACATTAACATTGGTTAGATATAGTGTAATCATATAAAACATGCTTCTGTATTATTTGTGTTGTGAAAGAAGAAACAGACCAAATTTTTAAAAAAAGACATGAAAAAAATGAAGTGAAAATAGTATGCTTCAATCAACATGTAGACTCCATGAGGTGCTTTCTCTCGATGTGGATAGCATTTTCCATCATGAGCCCTTTGAAATTGACTTGGATCATTGTATTGCTGAAAAGAGCTAAGTCTTTTGTATTTGATGATTATACAATGTTGCTATTACTGCTTTTGCTCATTCTGTACAGTGTTCTCCTGGTTCTGCTCATTTCATTTTGCATCATTTCATGTAAGTTTTTCCAGATTTTTCTAAAACTATCCTGCTTATTATTTCTCATAGTAAAATAACACTATTGCAATCATATACCACAACTTGTTCGGTCATTCCCCAAATGATTGGTATCCCCTAAATTTCCAATTCTTTCCCACCACAAAAAGAAGTGCTACAAATATTTGTGTACATGTAGGTCCTTTTCCCCTTTTTTTTGATCCTTTGGAATATAGACCTGGTGGTGGTAGTGCTGGATCAGATTTCCTGGGGTTTTTCAAATAAAACATCATATCATCAGTGAACAGGAATAGTTTTATTTCCTCATTACCTATTTTTTTTTTATTTTCTTAATTACTTTCTTTTGTCTTATTACTATTACTAACATTACCAGAACCATATCAAACAATAATAGGAAGAGGACATTCTTTCTTTACTCTTGTATTTATTGAAAAGGCTCTTACCGTTGGACTGCTATCTGCTTGCTCGCCAAAGGATTTTGAATGGGCTGAGAAAAATGTAGAGGAAAACATCTTTGAATGTAGAGGAAATGCTTTGGCATGCTGTGAGGCCTGAGGGCTCTACATTGTGCAGAGTTTTTCTAGTGTATCCCCATTGCAGATGATACTTTTTGTTTCAGATAGATGCTTTTTTATACTTTTGTACTCTTTGTAGAGGTTTTAGCATTAAAGAGTGTTGTTCTTCGTCTAAGGCTTTTTCTGCATCTGTTGAGTTGATCGTGTGGTTTGAATATTTTGGTTTTTAATATGACTGTTGATCCTTTCTTTTTAATGTTGAAACCATCTTGCATCCCTAGTGTTCAACCTTTTTGATTATAATGAATGATTTCTTAAGTTAAATCACTTTGGCCTGTTTGATAGGATTTTGTTTAAAATTTTTGAGTCACTACAGTTTTTTTTTTTTCCATTTTAATTATCAGTAAAATATTTGTCTAACCAAAGGATTCTGGTAGGGTTCTTTCTTTGTTAGTTTTTTTGACAATAATTTGTGAAGGATGGGTACTAATTGTTCTTTTAAAGTTTGATAGAATTCTATTGTGAATTTTTCTCCACCTTTTCTGAGATCAGGTTATTTAAGATCTTTGTGTGGTCTTCCGATAATCTGTATTTTATATTTTTGAAATTGTTCCTGTATTTCTTTTCTATTCTCAGTTTTGTTAGCATATAATTATAGATTCTATGTTCTGATTATTCTCTTTATTTCTGTTGGTTTTACTATAATTAAACTATCCTTTGCTATTTGTTAATTTAATTTTTTTCTTTTTAATCAGATCTGCTATAGGCTTTTATTAGTTATTATTTTATTTTATTATTTTTATTTATATTTATTTATATATATATTTATAAATTTATATATTTATATATTAATATATTGTATTTATTATATATTTATATATTATATTTATTATATATATTTATATATAAATAAATATTATATATATTTATATATATAATAAATATTTATTATTTATATATTTATTTTATTACTCAGTTTTATTAGTTTTTGAAAAGAACTAGCTTTTAAGCTAAATTTAATTATTTCTGTAGGTTTTTTCCCCCAGTTTCTCTATTTCCCCCCTAATTTTTAATGTCTCCTCTTTTGTGCTTAACGTTTATTTGTTGACATTCTAATTTTTAAAATGCTTTTCAGATCATTTTTCAGGTCATTGATTGTCTGTTTTGTTAACATAAGATTTTCTTCCTGAGGTCTGCTTTATCTGCATCCTAGAAATTTTGCTGTTTTTTTCATGATTTTTAAAAATATATTGTTCCTATGATTCATTCTTTTACTCATTCATTATTTTAGATTTCATTGTTAATTTTCCATTGGATGTGTGTCTTTTGTTTGTGGACACCTCCAATTTTTATCTTAATTGCATTATAGTTTTTAAAAGATTTGTTAACTGTTTCTTCCTTTTTACATTTGCTTATTATATCTGTTTCATAGTATACACTTTATCTTAATCCATGTAGCACAGAGAAATATGTGTATTATTTTGCTGTCCCATTTAGAAAATGGCATATGACTTCACTTATATAATTACTATCAAATTATTTGCCTTCTCAAATGGGGAGGGGGTTTGTAGGATGGAGGGAGAGAATTTGGAATTCAAAATTTTAGAAAATGAATGGGTTTTTTTACGTTTAATTGGGAAATATTTAATAAAACAAAAATATATCTAAAAAAAGAAAATCTATGTCTTTTAACTCTAATTTCTCCAGAAATTTGTTCAGTTCCATGTTTTTGCTTTTGTTTATCTTCGTTAGACTTATCCAGAACTGATGGAAGGAAATTGACATTTCCTCTCACAGTTATGCTACTATCTGTGTCTTCTTGAAGTTCAGATAATGTTTCCCATATGAATTTGGAATATATAAATTGTTTATTAATATTGGTTTGTTGTCTTTGATTCCTTTCAGCACAATATTGTTTCTTTTTTTATCCCTTTTCATTTTTTGAATGGTTTTGCTTTGTTGGATTAGCATGGTTGGTAACTCCTGCTTTTTTTCAATTCACTTGATGCACAGTAAATTTTTTTTCCTGTCCCCTCAGTTTTGCTTTGTGCATGTCTTTTGGGTATTTTTGAATGTGTTTTTTCATAAGCAACAGATTGTAGGGTTTTACTTTCACATTCATTCTGTCACTTTTTTGTTTTATTGGATTGTTTAATCCATTTACATTTGAAGTTATGAGTTAGGTTTATATTTTCCTCCATCTCTAACTTTTTTTTTCATCAAGATTCTTTCCCCTATTCTATTGTAAACACAGTACTACGTTCTGCATACGTGTGTGTGTGTGTGTGTGTGTGTGTGTGTGTGCATTTCAGTTGGTCCTGTTCTCATAGGCTTTCTTCCCTCGCCCTTGATTCCCTCTTCTCATTTGTTACTTCTTTTCATTTAGGATTTTATTCATTAGTTGCTCTCTTGTTTTTTTCTGGTTATATATTTCTGGACCCTTTTTTTAGCCAGTTATTTAAGTAGATTCTCCATTTCTTCTCCTTCTGCTAGTCTGTTCATTAGCTTTTTAAAAATTGTCACTTTTTAAAGCCCATTTCCAAAAAGAGTTTCATCAGCCATTCTCTACCTGATGGGCATTCCCTCAGTTTCCAGTTCTTGGCCACCATAGAAAGAGCTGTTAAAAATATTTTTGTTCATGTGGGTCCTTTTCCCATTATTATGATCTCTTTGGGGTACAACCCTAGAAGCGGTATTGCTGGGCCAAAGAGTATGCACATTTTTATAGCCCTTTGGGCATAGTTCAGGATATAGTTTTTAAAATTAAACATTTCACAGGAGCCACAGTGAGGTACTTAAATGAGTGAAGCTGTTGGCAGATTCTGAAGTGAATTATGGGTGGAATTATCCCAAAACTTGATGACAAAATACCAGTGCATAATTCATTGTGATGAACTTCTCTCTGATGCTTTCAAAGACATTTTTTCAACCTAAAGACAATCTTCACTTTCTTTTGTCTAAATTGTTCACATATTTGTAACTTTGAAATTACATTTCCTTATAAATATCATGTTTATATAGTATTCTTTGAAAACTAAGAGAAGCCAAAATAAGTTTGGAAAAAATTAATTATCTACTCATTCATCTGTGCCTAAATGAAAGATGACTGGGTTCTGACTTGTGGAGTCTTACTTCATGCTGATTCCTTAAGACTATAGAATTATAGAATGTTAGAGCTGGAAAGGACCTTAGAAACTATCTAATCAAACCCTCTCATTTTATACATGACTTCACTCCCACCCACAATGGTTACTTTTCCCAAATCATTCAACTAAATCAATATAAGAATTGGGACTAGAAAAACCCAGGTCACCAAATTCCCAGTTCAGTAATCTTTTTACTGTCCTTTTCTTCTCTCTAGAAATTTAAAAAATATTCCTACTAAATACAATCTATTTTTTCCTACTAGATACTGAACGACTCTATTCAGTGATATTCCAGGAAATCTGTGACTGCTTTGGAAAGAAATATACGTGGGATGTGAAAGCCATGGTTATGGGTAAAAAAGCATTGGATGCAGCACAAATTATTGTAGAAGTCTTGGATCTTCCATTAACCAAAGAGGAACTGTTGACAGAAAGCAAAAAGAAGCAAAAACAAATATTTCCAACAGCTGCACTTATGCCAGGTATTTTATCATATAAATAAATTCATGTAAAAAATGTTAACAATTCTGCCTTAATCTACAAAAGTATTCTTCAAAAAGCGGGATATATACTACCATTTGGTAATTATTTTCCTTTGCCTGAATGTTCTCCATATTTTCCTCCACCAAAATAAATAAGTAAAGCCTTTCTTTGTTAGAGTGTGGCTTGAGGAAGTTTTCACATTAACCTTTCTAGGAGCTACTCTTTTTGAATGTTTAAAGACTGGCAAATCTTTCATACTGGACAGCTAACCTTTGATGTTTTCTCATAGTGCAGCACTTAATAAGTGTTTTTTTAAATTGAAATCTACTTTTAGAATCATAGAATCATGGATTTGAAGCTGGAAGGGACATTTCATAGCCCAGATATTCCTCATTCCCCATTTTCACATAAGGAACCTGAAAACTGAAACATTTAAGTGTCTTGCCCAAAATCATACAGGGGGAAGTGGCAGAGGAAGAATTTGAAACAAGATGCCCTTACTCCAGATCCAGTATTGTTTTAAAATAATAGCAATTATTTTTGTGAATGTCTGTTGTTAAGTAAATACTATATATATATATAATATTATATATGTAATATATATTATATATTAAGTAAATATTATATAATTATATAATTAGATGGTATGTGTGTGTGTGTTATTACTGAAGAAGACCATGCCATCAGAGAAATAATAACGTGACTTGCCTTTAGACCTGAAAGAACATTGACACAATTTAGTTCCATTGCTTATACTTTCCCTATTTTTGGGTACTATTTTATAGTTAAGGAAATTGAAACCCAGAGAAGTTAAGTGACTTCTCCAAAGTTTACACTTTACAGTTCATCAGTTGTAGAGCAGGGACTAGGACCCAGATCTCCTGACTCTCAGTCCCGTTTCCTTTCCAAAGAGAGTTGTTTCTAAGCGTAAGTCAGTAAAGAAAGTCTTGCTTATTTCATATCTAAAGTAGTAGGTAGAATTCTGGAAGTGCAGAATTCATTTAAGAAAGTTGTTAAAGTTATTCAAATGAGCTTTTTGTAAGTTTTAAAAGGTATGTTTATTTTCTTGTTTGTATACTCCTTTCCTTTTTCTTACTAGTATTCAGTTTTCTTTTGAAAAGGAAAGATTACTTAGTTCTCATGGGACTTGTTAACTAGAGATCGATCAAAACTGGATTGCTACTGTTTCTTGCTAGAAGGGGGAAGGTCAGAAGTATTCCAGATTATATGGGACTAAAAGTGCTTTAAAATGGAGAACTATTTTCAGATTCTTCCTAGGTGATGGGGCAGAAACTCAATCTTTAAAGCTACTGTTAGGAGAAAAAAATCCTTGTGAGCAATTTAGATTTTAAACTACTTTTATATGAATCATATATTTGTAGGATATATAGTTAGTGTATACTTGCCACCAAACATTTATATGATTGTTTCCAGAAATCAGAAATTAGTTCTGCACATAGTACCACTGAAAACAATGGTTGTATTATCATTTAAGAAACTAACTTGGTGTTTAGTGTTGTGTCCCACATTTTGAGAATTCATGTAGAAAATCTCTGAAGTTCATTCCATTTCTAAATCTTATGATGTTATGATATAGGGAAGTCAGTTTATAGAAAATATCAGGACAATGGGAAAAACACAAGTAATTAATTTTTATGACCTACTTGTCTTGGTTTTAAAGACCGATTAAAAAATGAAAAACTTTTACCTAGTGTTAGAAATTGGGGGGGAGTGTTTTTCTTTAAAAGAAAATGTTTGCTTCATTTGTTTTTCATTCAGTCTACAATTGAACACTTTGTATATGCCAGGGATAGAAAGGTAAAAACAGTCACTGCCTTCAAGGAGCTTACATTCTAATAAGGGAGACAGAATGTAAATAAATACTTTGGTATGTATAAGATATATACAGAATAGATAGAAGTCAATCCAGAGGGGAAGGCATTAGCACCTAGGGAAACTGGGAAGGGCCTCTTTTATTTATTTTTAAATTTTTCTTTTTCTTTCTTTCTTTATTTAACTTTTAACATTTATTTTCACATAATTTTGGGTTCCAAATTTTCTCCCCTGTTGTCCCCTCCCAAATTTTCTCCCCTTTTGTCCCCCCCCCCCAAAACACCGAGCATTCTAATTGCCCCTATCACCAATCTGCTCTCTCTTCTATCATCCCTCTCTGCCCTTGTCTCCATCTTCTCTTTTGTCCTGTAGGGCCAGATAACTTTCTGTACCGCTTTACCTGTAGAAGGGCCTCTTTTAGAAGACAGAATTTGAATTGAATCTTGAAGGAAATCAGGGAAGCCAAGAGACTAAAGTAAGCATTGCAAGCAGAAAGGGCAGAAAAGAGAAGGGTTGAGGAAATGATGGGGTGTTTGGATGCATGTGCTTGGACCCCAATTCTAAAATCACATTTCTCTCTAAAAATCACATTTCTCCTCAGCCTCAAAACACTGTCCCTGGCAGTTTCTCCCCAGCACAAGGACACAGCTGCCCAGAAAAAACTGTTATCTCCCTTCCTGCTAAATAACCAGCTGCACCTATAGAATCCATTAGTTTGCACTAGCTATGTACTGACTGAATTGGCTGTGTACCAAGTCATAATGACCTTTACTACCCATTGACCAATCATATGCATCCTAGACTTAGACATACCTGGACATTGACTAGAGCAGCCCAGTATTCTTTAGTCAGTCTTGACCATTAGTTGACTTAGTAGCTTTTCAGGACTAAAACCACACCTCCAGGTAGCCCCCCTACCCTTGGTCTATTTCCTTATGAATTGTGGGTAAAATGCCTGCACAGTAGATAGTATAAAAGTACACGTTCCTTTAAGAATTAACCACTCCTTAACCACTCCCTAATCCTGCCCTGAATCACCTGGTCATCACACTTGGCACATGTTTTACTGTAGAATATACTATATAAACTTTACCTGTACCCCATTCAGATCACAGGTTCCCAAAGAACTCTTGCTTGCTGAAAAGCATAATAAATCTTTACCACCTTGACCTCAAGAATGCTTGAATCCTTGAATTCATTCCAGATGACCTGCCCCTGGTACTCCAGTCTGTGGGGATTTAAGAATTTCATCCATCTCTTCTCCCTCCACCCCCATTGCTTTTTTACTTTCCCAGGTGATAAAGTAGCAAAAAGGCAAGTTTTATAGAAGTGGGCAATCTATTATTCTTTAAAAAACATACACTTGGAGGCATACATACTGTTATGTCAGTATAAAGAAGATTTTTGTTTCATGTACTTATTAATTATAGTAATAACTATTGAACTTGTAAGGTTTACAAAATCATTTACTTACAACAGCCAGCCCGAAGTTAGGTATTACTTAATGTAACTTTACTAACCTAAGAGCTTGGAGTAATATTAATCAGTGATAACAGTAAACTAAATATGTGACATTTGGTTTTTTTTCTGAATTAAATATCTTTAGATTGTTTTTTTCTTTATGAAATATTTCTAAAGCAATGAGACTGATTTCACAAGCCATATTCTTATCTATTCCTGTCATGGTAGGGAGGCTGACAGGACAGTGGGAAGCATTAATTCTGTAGGGAATTTGTAAGTTAATAATACAGAAATTGTGAAATTCTCTAACTAGAATAGGTTAGCTACCGTATGAATAGAAGAAAAATAAAATGAACTTGGGGAAGGAAAATAATGCACCATCGTAGAGGCGTTGACTTTCAAGAAGAAAGTAAGAAATGTCAGAGTGATGCTGAAAGTTCTGTTTAATAAAAAAAGTTATATGCCACAAATAGGGTATGGGTTTTAAGAATTAAGACATTTTATAAATATGGAGAAACTAGTAATATTATTCTTGATAGGTAAATATACTGATAACCAACATGTTTATACATCAATAGGATACAAATTTAATCATCTTTTTAAAGTTTTGAATCTTCTTTCTAACAATAACTTACATCTAAATATCACTTTAGGATTTCCCAAATGCTTTCTTCACAAGAACCCTCTAAAATAGTGCTTCATATACTGTATTATACTCTATATACTATGCACTACACTAACCACATGAATTCCTATTTCACATATAGATTAATTGTGACTTATAGAAGTAAAGTGACTTGTCTTGGCTGATACAGTTATTAAACATCAAAGGTGTGGTATCTCTTGACACCATGTCCACCATTCCGCTACTTCTAACTAAATGAAACCTTGATTTTGAAGGTTATTTCATCCAAACCTGTTGTTTGTAGTGTGTATTCATTTTTTTTTAAAGAAGTTCAGGGCAAATCATTTTATAATTGTAAAGTATAGTTATCTTCTAAAAATGCAGCTGTTTTATGAGAATGTTGATTAATGATGTTAGCTTTTCTTTGATTAAAAGAGGGCAGTGAAGCCTTGAAGAGCCATAATATGGTCTTAACGTTAGAGTCAGTGTAGCAGATGTAAGCCATCTGGAAGCCAAGAGGTGCTTTGTTCATAAAAACGATGTGTTTATCCTCAGGATGCCTATTCATTAATAGTACATGAATCATAAAAGACAAGACATTAAGTTGTTCTCCAGCCCTAAAAAGAGAAATTCACCGTGTTTCTTTTTTCTCTTCAATTCCTGTACTTTTTCATCTCTTTGATCAGAGACATTATAATTAAAGTAAATGGGAAAGAGGATCAGGGAAGGAGATTAAAAGAGAAGTAGATTAAAAGAGAGTTGCTAATTTCCCTTTATGAAGTGCTCTGAATTATATATTGGGCCACTTTGTGACTTTACTGTCCAAGTTCCTTATACTTAAGTTGCAACTCTTATAGTTTGTTGTCTTTAGCATATTTTAGCATTATGGGAATATTGTATCTTTGTAAATGCTTTGTCAACAAGATAACTTTCAGCAGTTATCATCACTTGGTCAGAATTATGAACTCTTCATTTGTGGAATCATGTTAATGCAGAGGAATATGTAACAGAAATACTAGAAAAGTCAGAATGATCTTGGGACATTAGAATTTCTTTGGTTGTGTACCTAATAACTACCAGGTAGATAATGATGAAAGTAGACAAAATCTAAAGTTAAACGTATTGATAAACATATTCTGACCTGCTCAGTAACTTTGGTAATCTGGTACACAGAAAAATGGGAAATAACCTCAGCAGAAAAGTCCTGAATAGCTTAATATGTTTATGGCTATATTCTGTATTTACCATCAGTGATTTATGATCTGAGTTAAACAGTGACTCTTGGATCAGAGGAATTAAATATAATTATAGTTAAAAACTAAAGAAGAAATAGCCTAAGAAACAAAAGTGGAAAACTCTCAAGTTTCTGAGACACTCTTAATAACTCTTGATATGTATGTCTTTTATTTTGGACTGGTGATTTTATTGATATAAGCAACTCCTTCTTCTGAGTCACCTCTTTGCCAGAGAAACAACTTGCTCTGCGACTTAGTGTTTTAGAGAGTTGCTCAGAACTCTGAGAGGTTAAGTGACTTTCCTAGGTAGGGTCACACAGGCAGTAAGTTAAAAGGTGGGAGGTCAACTTTGAACACCTTGATGTTCATCCTCTCAGGAGCTCCTCCCCATTACATCTGGCCTGGATGAATTACTTCCTTGGGTCATGAAAGAACTGTGATTGCTAAGCTGAGGTCAGTGGTCTTTGAAAAATAATGGAAAACAGAAAAACTTCTATAAGATTAGAGAATGACAGTGCCCCCCTCACCCCCTTTTTCTTTGCTTTGATATATTTTTTCAGCTCACAGTATCTCTTTTGAAAAGTTTTTATTGGTGTGTTTTGTTTTTACATTATAGACCTTTAAAGATTATTCCTCATATTTCAAGATCTCTTGTAATAAAATAAAACAACTAAGTAAAACTAATCAAGTGATATCTCAAAGGGTATGCAACATTTCACACCTATAGCACTCCCCCTTCTCTATTTTTCTTTAGGGAAATATATTTTCTCTCTTTCCTGCCCCCCAGTCAATCAAGGGGGAAAAGCAACATATTTCTTGTAACAAATATGCATTGTCAAAACAAATTCCCTCAGTGGCTTTATAAAAAAAATATGTATATCTTATTTTGCACCCCTAATCCTTCACTTCCTGCTAATGGATGATATGTTTCATATTTTCAGAAGAGGGAAGAGAACAGAATCTTTTTTTTTTAATTTAATTTTTTAATTTAACTTTTAACATTCATTTTAACAAAATTTTGGGTTCCAAATTTTCTCCCCTTTTGTCCCCTCCCCTCCCAAAACACCGAGCATTCTAATTGCCCCTATCACCAATCTGCTCTCTCTTCTATCATCCCTCTCTGCCCTCATCTCCATCTTCTCTTTTGTCCTGTAGGGCCAAATAACTTTCTGTACCCCTTTACCTGTATTTCTTATCTCCTAGTGGCAAGAACAGTACTCGACATTTGTTCCTAAAACTTTGAGTTCCAACTTCTTTACCTCCCTCCTTCCCCACCCCTTCCCTTTGGAAGGCAGGCAATTCAATATAGGCCAAATCTGTGTAGTTTTGCAAATGACTTCCATAATAGTCGTGTTGTGTAAGACTAACTATATTTCCCTCCATCCTATCCTGTCCCCCATTACATCTATTCTCTCTTTTGATCCTGTCCCTCCCCACGAGTGTCGACCTCAAATTGCTCCGTCCTCCCCATGCCCTCCCTTCCATCATCCCCTCCACCCTTATTGTCCCCTTATCCCCCAGTTTCCTGTATTGTAAAATAGGTTTTCATACCAAAATGAGTGTGCATTTTATTCCTTCCTTTAGTGGAATGTGATGAGAGTAAACTTCATGTTTTTCTCTCACCTCCCCTCTTTATCCCTCCACTAAAAAGTCTTTTGCTTGCCTCTTTTATGAGAGATAATTTGCCCCATTCCATTTTCTCCCTTTCTCCTCCCAATATATTTCTCTCTCACTGCTTGATTTCATTTTTTTAAGACATGATTCCATCCTCTTCAATTCACTCTGTGCACTCTGTCTCTCTATGTGTGTGTGGGTGTGTGTAATCTCACCACCTACCCAGATACTGAAGTTTCAAGAGTTACAAATACTGTCTTTCCATGTAGGAATGTAAACAGTTCAACTTTAGTAAGTCCCTTATGACTTCTCTTTGCTGTTCACCTTTTCATGCTTCTCTTCATTCTTGTGTTTGAAAGTCAGATTTTCTTTTCAGCTCTGGTCTTTTCATCGAGAATGCTTGAAAATCCTCTATTTCATTGAAAGACCAATTTTTCCCCTGAAGAATTATACTCAGTTTTGCTGGGTAGGTGATTCTTGGTTTTAGTCCTAGTTCCTTTGGCTTCTGGAATATCCTGTTCCATGCCCTTTGATCCCTTAATGTAGAAGCTGCTAGATCTTGTGTTATCCTGATTGTATTTCCACAATACTTGAATTGTTTCTTTCTAGCTACTTGAAATATTTTCTCCTTGACCTGGGAACTCTGGAATTTGGCCACAATGTTCCTAGGAGTTTCTCTTTTTGGGTCTCTTTCAGGAGGTGATTGGTGGATTCTTTCTATATTTATTTTGCCCCCTGGTTCTAGAATCTCAGGGCAGTTTTCCTTGATAATTTCATGAAAGATGATGTCTAGGCTCTTTTTTTGATCAAGGCTTTCAGGTAGTCTCATAATTTTTAAATTGTCTCTCCTGCATCTCTTTTCCAGGTCAGTTGTTTTTCCAATGAAATATTTCACATTATCTTCCATTTTTTCATTCTTTTGGTTTTGTTTTGTGATTTCTTGGTTTCTCATAAAGTCATTAGCCTCCATCTGTTCCATTGTAATTTTTGAAGAACTATTTTCTTCAGTGAGCTTTTGAACCTCCTTTTCCATTTGGCTAATTCTGCTTTTGAAAGCATTCTTCTCCTCATTGGCTTTTTGAACCTCTTTTGCCAGTTGAGTTAGCCTATTTTTCAAGGTGTTATTTTCTTCAGCATTTTTTTGGGTCTCCTTTAGCAGGATGTGGACCTGCTTTGCATGCTTTCCTTTCATCTCTCTCATTTCTCTTCCCAGTTTTTCCTCCACCTCTCTAACTTGATTTTCAAAATCCTTTTTGAGGTCTTCCATGGCCTGAGCCCATTGGGTGGGCTGGGATACAGAAGCCTTGACTGCTGTGTCTTTCCCTGATGGTAAGCATTGTTCTTCCTCATCAGAAAGGAAGGGAGGAAATACCTTTTCACCAAGAAAGTAACCTTCTGTAGTCTTATTTCTTTTCCCTTTTCTGGGCATTTTCCCAGTCAGTGACTTGACTTCTGAGTGTCCTCTCCACACCCACTCCCAGCCAGTGCTTGGGGTCTGAGATTCAAATGCTGTTTCCCAGCCTCAGGGCTTCGGCGGGGGTGGGGCTGCTAGTCAGTGTGAGATAAAAGTTCAGCTGCTCAGGTGGGGGCAGGGCTGCCTCACGGGGCTCAGTTCCCTCAGGGGGTTTATGCAGAAACCTTCAACAATGGATCTGGGCTCCTGCCTGCTTGGGGAGCTCTGGTCTGCTCCCGCCTCCGCTGTTGCCCCCGGAGGGGGCCTGAGTTATGGGGGCACCCCACTCCCCTCTCGACCCGTCAAAGAGACCCTCTCACCGACCCCCGTCACCTGTGGGTGGAGGGACTTGTGTGGTTGCTGGAGATCCTGTCCCTGAAGCCTGCTTGGATCTGCTCCTTTCGCTGCCGTGGCCAACGCAGGGCTGGGCTCGGCTCCGTGTCCACAGCGCGATGGACCCTTTGTGAGACGTTTGCAGGGCTCTCTGGAACAGAAATCTCCTCCACTCCACTGTTCTGTGGCCTCTGCTGCTCCAGAATTCGCCAGGAGTTCTTTTTTTTTACAGATGTTCTATGGGCTGTGGGTTCGGAGCTATGTGTATGTGCGTCTTTCTACTCCGCCATCTTCAGGAGAACAGAATCTTAAAGCTATAGGTCAGTAAGGTGATTTCAATTCCTAGGAAAAGTCTAGAAAGAGTCATTAAGAATATTGTTGGTGAATGTTTAGACAAAGAAGCAGTTATTACAAAGAAACATAATAACTTCAAAATGATATCATGCCAGACTAACCTTATTTCCTTTTTTGACACGATTATTAAACTAGTAGATTAGGGGAATGTTATAGATGTAATTTATCTAGATCTTAACATATGATGATAATATATATGATGATAATATAATCTGATGGATTGATTGGATCCAAAGATTAGTTTTTAATGATTGAAAGTTACTGTTACAGGAAATCTCCAGTGGATTACCCCTAAGGGATCTGTGCTTGGCCTTGCACTTTTCAACATTTTTTATAATTGATTTGCCTAAAGGCATGATAACATGTTAATTTCATTTACAAGTGACATAAAACTAGGAGAGGTAGTTGACAGTTGGTGACAGCATCCCAGAGGATTTGGAAAAGCTAGAGTATTTGGTTAAATATTATAAGATGGAATTCAGTAGGGATAAGACTTATTTGGATACAATCACCTTCACAGGTATTGAATGGAGGAGGCATGGATAGATAGCAGCTGCTCTGAAAAGAAAAAATCTAGAGGTTTTGGTGGATTTAGAATTCCACTATTGAATCAGTACTATGGTGTGGCAGCAAGAAAAGTTAATTTAATCTTGGGTTACATTGAGAGGCATAGCTTCTAGGAATCTTAAGTGATAGTTTCACTTTATTCTGCCCTCACCATAATTCACCTGAAGTTTTGTATTCATTTGTGGGCATCATGGTTAAAGATGGACATTGATAAGCTAGAGAATGGCTGACGTAGGGCTGCTAGGATTGTGAAAGGCCTTGAGTGCCTGGTGTGTGGCGATCAGGTGCAGGAACTTGTGTTGTTTAGTGTAGAGAAGAGTAGACTCAAGGGGGTCATGTTAGCTCTCTTGCTGGGAATTCTTACTTACATCTTCTGGCACTCATTAAAACTTGGCTCCTTCCTGAAAACATTACTTACTTGGCCATCCTCTCTAGACTATAAATATACTTTTTTTCCTATACCCAACTCATCATGGTGGGAAAGTCTGAATGCTCCTTATTTACCATTGCAATTTCCATACTCCTTCCATCACCATAATTGAGCAACCTTTCCTCCATTGAGGTTGTTCATGCTATCTAAATTTATTAGTCAATCCATGTGTTATCAGGGTAGTGAATCTTAGCAAAAGTCATTATCTGTTCCCCAAAACATGATCTCACTTGATCCTTACGATAGCTGTGAGGTAGGTACTGGTAGACCTGTTTTACAGATGAGAATCAGAAAGGCCAATTGTCCATGGTCATGCATAATTCGTTAGTGCCAGATACAAGTTTTGAAACCAAGTGTCCTTTATTGGGAAAAGTATCATTGTGTGTTAAAATTATAAGAACTGGGTTCAGCCATTTACTACCCTGGTAAAGCAATTAAGGAAGGAAAGAAATATGCATCTATTAAGCATCTACTAAGTGCTTTACAAAATATTACATCATTTAATCTCCACAACAACCCTGCAGTATTGGTGCTATTATATCCTCATTTTACAGTTGAGGAAACTGAGGCAAACAGAGGTTTAAAAGTGACTTGCCCAGAGTTACATTTCTAGTAAGTGTCTGAGGACAGTTTGAATTCAAATCCTCTGACTTCCAGGCCCAGCACTCTATCAACGATGCTATCCACCTATCTTCACTTAACCCCTCTGGGTCTCAGTTTATTCATATATAAAAATGAGTAGGTTGGACTAAGTGGCCTCTAAGATTCCATCTGATTCTAAATCTCAAGGAATGGGGGATTTTTAGCTTGGGGACAATGTTTTGTGAGCATAGTAGTTATATAATGACCAACCACAATCCTGGGAGACTAATGATGAAAGAGGTGAAAGACTCAGAATTAAAAATATGTATTTTTTTTTAAACGTGGACACTATGAAACTTTGTTTTGCTTGACTATAAATGCTTGTAACAAAAATTTGATTTTTCTTTCATTCTCAGTTGGGAAGGAGAGTGTGGAAGGAAAAGAGGGTAGATTTTTGCTGACTAAAATAAGATAAAATTTAATTTTAAAATGTGATAGCTATTAAAAGTATTTGAAGGACTTTTAGAAGAATAAGTTTCAATTTGTTCTGATTGTCCCCAAGAGGCAAATTTTAGACAGTGGATAAAAGGTGCAGAGAGGCAAACTTTGGCTTAATATAAAGAAAAACTTAGCAAAAATTAAAGTTTTCATGGAGATGCTCGTACCTTATTTCTGGAGACCTTCAAGGGGAACCTCTTAGACTGTCAGAGTTTTGGCGAGGAGATACTTGCCCCTCCCAGTGCTTCAGTTTTGTCATCCAGTGAAAGACTAATTAAATTAAAATGCCTTTTTTTCTCCTTTTCATGTTGTCTCAGTAGCTAACTTTACCTGAAAACTTTTTTTTTAAATGCAGTAAAAGTTGCTCTGGCTAACTGACTTGGTTCCCAGTAACTCTTCATATGTAGATAGTTTCTCTAATGGTACAGCTGATACGTAGTAGAGTTTGCTATTATACAGGACAGGATAACCCCAGGGGACCTCTTTGAAGCACATTTTTTCTAAGTTGCCAGATCTCATTTCCCTGATAATTTTTCCCTGATACTGTTGTCTCCTGAAATATTTTTTTTTAGATTCTAGATTTGTCTTCTTTCTCTGTCCTAGATATTTTCTTCTCATCAGTTACTTTACAAATATATAGATATTATTTTCTATCTGCTTTGTAAATTTCATCCACCTGGAAAGGATCCATTCTCTTTCACTGTTTGATTTTAAGATAGCCTCACCACTTATACACAAATACATATTATTTGTATCCTATTCTAGGAACTGAGAGAGACACAAAAGAAATGGAAGATGTCACTTTACCAAAAGAATACAGTTAAGACTTGAAGGAAGACTACGAAGGCAGAGATGAGGAAGGAAAGAATCTCAGTCTTCTTCACATCCTGAGAGAAAAGATATAAACTTGACCCCTTGCTCTGTGAGCCTGCTATGTGCCAAGCACTGCTACTTGACAAGTTTATAGGCATTTGGAAATGTAGGAAATGGAATGTGAGCTAGTATAATTGGGGAAAGCCTCATGAAAAAAGTAGCACTTGAGTTGGACCTCAGAGGATGGTTAAGATTTAGAGAGCAAACTGAAGGCATTTTAGACAAGAGTAACCACATGAACAAATAGTTGGAGTTAATATGGAACATGAAATAATCAACACTAAGTACTTGTTGTTAAGTACCTACTATATGCCAGGCACTGTTCCGGGTGTTGGGAATGCAAAGAGAAATAATTACCCTGCTCTCAAATACCTTACCTTCTACTAGGAATACAAGTACATATATAAATATATAGAGAATAAAGAGAATAAAGGCAGTGTAGTGTTGGAGGGAAGAAAGTAACAGTTAAAAGGATCCAGAGATGCTTCATACAGAAGGTGGGCTTGATGAGAGAGGGAGATTCTCTGAAGCAGTGGTGGGGAGAGAGTGTTCCAGGCATGAAGGATACAGATATGGAACTTGGAGAGTCACACGTGAGGAATGGAGAAGACCAGTTGGGATGGACTATAGCTGCAGGAGGGCAAGTGACTTAAAAGATAGTTGGCATCAGATTTTGATATTTGAAAGCTAACCAGAAGAGTTTATATTCTATCCTAGAGGCAATAATGAGCCACTGAAGTTTATTGAGTAGAGGAGTAAAATGGTCAAATCCATTCTAAATGAAAGTCCCTTTGGTAGCTACGTGAAGAATGGATTGGAATTCAGGGAGATTTGAGCCCTGAAGAGCAATTAGGACATTTGAATAACCTAATAGATTATGACATCTTAGAATAAGTTGGTTGTGTTGCTAAGGAGCAGAGATCAGACGCGAGAGAGATTGAAGAAATAAAAATAACTAGATTTAGCTAGTGATAGGATATGTATGGAGAAAGAGGGAGAGGGAGGTGTTGATGCTGAAAAGGATACTGAGAAAGAGAGAGAGAACACAGTTTGGAGGAAGACTCAGAGGGAAAGGCTGTGATATGGATCATGAGCTAGCAAAAGAGACTAAAATAAGTCACATGGGTAGGAAGAGAAGCAAAAGGGAGAAGTCATGAAAACACAGGAGAGAGTTGATCAGTGGGATTAAATGCAGCAGTTAAGTTGAGAGGGATGAGTTGAGCACTGAGAAAAGAGCACCAGATTTTGTAGTTTGGAAACTGTTCTTAACTTTGGTCTCCCTGCTTCCAGTCTGTCCTCGCTCCACTCCATCCTTCACTTAACTATCTAAGTAATCTTCCTAAAGCACAGATGTGACTATGTCATCCACCTCCACCTACATTCAGTAAACTCCAATAGTTCACAGTTAACTCCAGGTTTACATTTAAAATCCTCTTTGGCTTTTAAAGCCCCTCATAACATGCCCCCTCCCCCTTTTTTTTAGTTTTCCTATACATTACTCCCCATGCACATACCCTGTAATCCAGATATACTAGTTTTGTTGAGAATTCATCTCTTAGATCTCTGCCTTTTTATTGGTTTCCCCCATTCCTGAAATGCTCTCTCTCTTCATCTCTGGCTTCCCTGTCTTCCTTCAGATCTCAGCTAAGATTTCCACTTTGTTCAAGAAGCCTTTCCCTATTACCCTTACTAGTTCCTTTCTTCTGTTATTAACTCCAACTTACCCTGTATGTTTCTTATTTGTACCTAGTTGTTTGAATATTGTCTCCCCCATTATACTGAGGATTTCTTCATTTTTTGCTTTGGTGGCAAGGGACTTTTTTTTTTTGCCTTCCTTTGTTTCCTCAGAACTTAGCCTAATGCCTGGCACATAGTAGGTCCTTGATAAAAGTTTTTTAACTTGGCTTAGAGAGAGCACTGTTAATTAAGTTAGGAGGTCAGAACCCAGATTTCAGAGGGTTGAGGATAAGTGAAGAATTATATTGGGTAGTAGAAGGCAACACCACTGGCTCTGTGGTGTGTCACCAGATTATAGAGAGCTTTGAATGCAAAGCTAAGGAGTTTAGGTCCCTCCCATAAATAGAACAGAATTATTTTATGTTTTTGAATATAAAGTGATTAAATATCAGTATTTTAGGAAGGTTACTATAGCAGGGAGTATATTGAGAAATCTAGAAGAGGGTGAAACTGGAGGCAGGAAAAGAGTAACAAAGGTTGTTGCAGTATTTCAGGTATGAGATGAAAAAGGCTTATTGTGAAAATGAAGGTAGGCATGAAGTGTGTTTAAAAGGAAAATTCAACATTCTTTGTTACTGATTGGCTTAGGAGACTAAGGAGAAAGAAGAGTAAAACATGACAGTTTTAATCTTAATTACTAAGAGAATAGAGTTCCCATTTTTTTATTGAGAAATTTTTCAGCCATAGCTAGAATCATTATTGTTTATTTGTATTTCTAGTGGTAGTGTTCTAGAAAGACTGAGCTGGAAAGAACTTGACACATCATCTAATTCACACACACCTCTCTTTTTAACCGATGAGGAAATTTAATTAGTTTATATTTTGAGCATATTACAATGGCAACTTACCTCAACATCCAAATAGAGATTTCTCTAAGTAGTTGGGGATAAAAGATTAGTTTTGATAGGGATAAAGATAGAGATTTCAGAGTCATCAGCATAAAAGTGATGGTTGAAGTTGTGAAAAAATAAAAAAATTAAGACAAATTTTCGAGGTTGTAAAAGCTAGGAACTACTAATAAAAGAACCCTGTTTTCACAGCCTCAAAGAGTAGACCATCTTTGGCAAAGATACAGTAAATTAAATTATAGTAATTTAAATCAACTCTCATCATCACTTTCAAATAAATTTTATAAAGAAATAGATAACCTGTTAGCTACTAGGAAATAACTCAAGACTTCCAACTCAGATTTCTAGCTGCCTCATGTCTCCCCTCTATCCCTTAAGAAAAAGTAATACAGGTTCTGTTTTTTTGCTTGTATTCAGAGATAATGATTTTAGCTAGCATGTATAAAATATATACTAACTAAAGGCATCAACCATATTTCTAAGATTTAACTATTTTTCAACTACTATGGTGATTTTGTACCATTCAGGTTTGGTTTTTTTTTTTTAATTTTGAGAGACAACATGACATAGTGACAAGAATGGAGTCAGGATGACCTGGGTTCATTTTTTTGGTCTGTTTTATATATTATCATTAATATAATCATGGACCAGTCACTTAACCTCTCAGGGACTTGGCCAACTCTGTGCATTTGTAGCAAGAATTTCTATACTAAAGAAATCATAGCTCTAATTTTGGACACCCCAAATCATGTCTGTTTGACCCATTTTCACTTGACAAATCTCTAAACGTTATTCAAGTCTAGGTTTCCACAAGTATGGGTAAAGAAATAATTCTCAGATCTTTTGCAAATACTTAAGGAAATAATGTATATTTGGATGTAGGAATAATCTTTATTTTACCCCACAGAAAATGTAGAAATACTTAGCAAGCTAATCTTCTGTTTACTGTTTTAAATACAGAGTCAAGGTAATCCTTTAACTTCATCATCAATATCACTTCAGCTGTGCAAACTTGAGTAAAGTCATCTAACTTTCCATGATTTAGGGATATAGTCTTATTTCCCATGGTGCAAGAACTTGGCTTTGCAAATGAGGAATCAGCTAATTTGATAGGATGAAGAACCTTTTTTCAGCAGAATGCCTATTATGCAAGATTTCCATTAATCAGTTGTTAATCCATCTGGATTGTGTTATGGTTGTATGATACCTATCTTACTAGGAATTCTTTCCAAATATAGCTGTACTATTTTAGAAAATGGTACAGTAGACCAAACTCAATGCAGTATCATTCTGTTCCATACTCAAGTGT
Source organism: Notamacropus eugenii (assembly GCF_028372415.1). Taxonomy (NCBI): domain Eukaryota; kingdom Metazoa; phylum Chordata; class Mammalia; order Diprotodontia; family Macropodidae; genus Notamacropus; species Notamacropus eugenii. Next base: position 387,398,801 of record NC_092876.1, read on the forward strand.
ATACGCCACTTGTAACCTAAGCCTGAGCTATCTCATTCATCCAACAATTGTTTAAGTAACTGCTATGTATAATGTATTTTGTCAGTCATGGGCACAAATGTAAATTAAAATAAAATGTAGTATCTTCCCTCAGGGAACTTAACAATTTTCCAGTATGGAACTTTCTTAGAGAAGAATGACTGTGACCCTAGAGCAGATAACTGAATTATTTCTTGATGTTTATTTTCCATGCTCAATGCCCTCCTCCCTCTTCCTTCCCCCCAAAAGTTGAGGACACAGATAGTCTTAGTAATGCTATATGAAAGAAGTAAAAAGGCATAAAACATGTGTAAGTATGCATGTATACTCTTATGTGCATATGTACACAGTACACATAGGCATGTGTATGTATATAAATGTATACTCAGCACATAGTGAGCATTCACAAGTTTTGGTAAATGAATTAATTATGGAAAGGTTAGCTTGGGTAAAAAGCAGGAGGACTGTCTGAGGAGGCAGTGGAATACTATATCATTCATATATGAGTATGTGCTCTGAAAGACTTGCTAAATATGCCTGAAGTTTATAAGAAATTTATCTTCATAGAGGTCACATTTCCTGCAGTGATTTGAATTTTTGCTCACTTATTCAGTGTTCAATCACAGAAGAAGCTTTACTGGCTAGATTGCAGTCTATTTATTTTTAATTAGTCTTATTGTGTTCATTTAACATCAGTTGAAGTTAAAGGACACACATAAGTGAGAGAGAAAATTGTTAGCCACTAACAATGATAATAAATTCAGCTTATTACATGTAAACTTTCCAGTTTGAAATACATATGTTAAAAAAACTATGTTGTATATTAATGCTGGATAGATTTAAGTAGTAAGCCAGTTCTTTCAATGTTGCCTTTCTCTTTAAAGCATTTATCCAATAATATTTTATATTCCTTTTTTGTTTTGTTGTTGTTTTGAGTTAATTTTTTTATTTGGTAAATATCATTTAGATAATTATGGTGATGTCCCTGCCTCCCCCGCAAAAGAAACAAAAGTTAGAAAGAAAGCTTTCTACTTTGAAAGCTTTTTTTTTTTGCATTTCCAGAGATACCTGAAACATCTGTGATTCTGAAGATTTTTGTCAAACTAAAGAAATCGTCTTTCCCACTACTGTGAAGTAGAAAGATGACCTAGATTATCTTTCAAATCCTTTTCAGCTCTAACTCATTCTAAGATATCAGTTCTATAATACGAGTAGTAGCTTACATGTATATTTGTAAAGTCCTTTACCTACACCGTTTCATTTGATCCGACAACCCTGTGAGATAAGTGCTATCATTATCTTCATTTACTAGATGAGGAAATGGAGATTCTAAAAAGTTAAGTTATTTGTCTGGAGCAGGAGTGGGAAACCTAGGGCCTCATGGTCTAGAGGCCACAGATTCCCCACCCTGAGCTAGAGAACCTATAACCTGTTCATGCACAACAAAGACACAGAAAATGTTATTATGAAGAAATGGATTAAAAGAAATTTTGTCATTTTTATATGTCCGCATGGTCCATGAAATAAACTCAGATTTATTTGTTGATGGAGAGATATAAAATAAACAGAAAAACAATCAATATACTATCAGCATTGTTCAGTAATGCTCAGCCCTTAGTCAGTACTTAAGCCCTCATTGAATATAGAACTGCCATTTTATAAAATGACTTAATTAAATAGTTCAGTTTAATCCCTGACACCATCCTCTTGGAAAAAGTCTCTTTCCTCTTTGTCCTTGTATTCCCTAGTTAAAATTTAAGTTCTTTGCAAATAGAGGTTGTTTGATTCATTATGTGTATATTCCAAGTGCTTAGCACAGATCCTGGTATGTAGTGGATACTTAATAAGGATTTGGTGATTGATATATTTGTTTGTTAAAAACAAATGAATTGACAGAATAAAAAGTGTTTTTCCAAGCATTGAGGATGTTTTGAAATAGTTCATCTTTGTGTTTCAGATTTCAGTATATCAAACAAAATGAGGTCCAAATTTAATTTGTTTTTCCTGTTAATCTTCTATCGATTATGCTGAAACCTAGGAGGTCTTAATTATTTCAATAAGTTGATGAAATAGGGATACAGGCTACAGAGCAAGATACTGCTGTTTTGTTATTTTTTCCCTTCATTGATCACTGACAAAAGTCATTGAAAAAACTCTAAAAAGAATGTTGGTAATGTTTCAGTGAGGACAGGAAGTCCCTGATTATTATAAATGGAGCTGTAGAAGTATTTTCTGAGAAGTCTTTTTAATTGAGTCACTCATCACACTTCAGAGCTGTCCAATGCCTTCTCTTCATTTTGAAGTGGAAACTTATTCGCTAGCAAAATTGTTCTGATATTGTCTGATCTATATACATAGGTAGAACAATAGAAAATGACTATTAAACAGCAATATAGGAGGTTCTGAATTTACCAAATTTTCAGCAGAATTTACAAATGAGTAATGTTAACTATATAGGTTAGAAGATCAGACTGAGACTAAAAAAAGCAGGTTTTGTTTCCATTTGGCACTCATTTGGTCGGAGACCCTTAAAACCTAACTCTTGACAAGTTTTTTTTATTATCAGTATTGTGGGAATAATAGAGCTCTTATGTCATGAGGCTCAATTTGCATGTAAATATTTGAGAAACTAGGATGAGAGGGACTGTGGATGATAATATTATTACTGCTACACTGCTGGTAACTGATATTTTCTAGTTAGCTATCCTTCTCTATTTTACAACAGAACAGAGAAACTCCCTACTTGTGAACCATCTTGTGTATGCAAATTTCAATTAATAGAATTTCCCCAAAATATGCTTTTTTTAGTTGAAAGGTAGCATAGTGTGAGTAAATTTAACTGTTAAAATTGTTAGTGGATCAAGCTTAGTTAATGAGTTTAAATATATTACTTTTGTTGTGTATATTTTACATATATGTGAATAGATGTGTATGCATATAAATTCTTTTTTCTAAAATTTATTCTTGCCCATTAAGGACCCAGTTTTGTGAAATACAGTTCTTAACAGCATTAAATATTTTAAAACTTACTACTTTTGTCCTTTGTTTTATAATTAGGTTATAATTGATAGATTAATTGGATGCTTTATAAGCTAACAAGTATGTGTAATGCATTTAGGCACAAAACACAACTGAATACAGTGAGCTAGTTAAATGTGTATAAGTCTGAACACCATCTTTTTCTTTCTTTGTTTAGAAAATTTGTTTAATTTATTTGTCTAATTTGTTTAAGACTTTTGTTTTTGTACTTTCTTTTTCTGTTTTTGTACTTTTTCCAAACTTTATTCTATCATGTATATGTAAGCAAAGTTGAATGCTTTAGGTTGTGACACTTTACCATTTTTAAAAGAATATAACATTATGAAAGAATTAAAATTAGATCATGTAGATGGGAAATGGGTTCTCATTTTCTGGGACTAGGATACGTTGAAGAGAGAGATGGGAGAGCTGGTTCAAATATGAACGAATTCGCTTAGATCTTCTCTGTACACATTGGGAACTTTATTGACACAAAAGCAGGAGGCCTGAGATTTAGCAAGGACCTAAACAAAGGCAGTGATACAGGAAAAGGATCAGACTTATATAGGATGATTTTCGGGTTTCCTTATGGGGGTTGGAGATCTAGGGTAAGTCTTGCAAGATAGTGAAAGTCTCGAATGATAAAGACAGGATGAGGATGATGAATGACACAGGATAAAGGAGACAAGGAAATTCCATTCCCCAGGATGGGGGAGGGACAAAGAATTTTATGGTCCAGGATAAGGGGAAGTTCTGTGGTAAGGGAAGACTTTAGGGCACCTTCAGGTTAGAAAGGGCTTCACAAAGTCAATCCTTATTATTTTTAACTTTTAGTGCACTGTTTGTATCCACATCAATAGGACCATAAGAAGTCTTAATTTACCCTTTTGCCTTCATGCAAAATTGCTCTAATATATCCAGAAATAAAAGTTGTCAGTTAATTACAGTTCCTTCATGATGGCAAATAACTTGTTTCTTCAAGAGAAAATTGGTTGTTTGGCCATTATCTATATTGTAACTTCATTTATAATATTTTGTGGAAGATTCAGTTTTTCTTATGATACTCTACCAATGTAACAGCAGGAACATTTTTTTTTTTTATTGATGACATAGAATTAGAAGTCTTTACTGATCTCTTTTGTATGATCAAAGAATCAAGGGATATCAGAACTGGATGAGACCTCAGAGACCATCTAGTTTAGTCCATTCTGATGTCTCCCATACCTCTCCCACTCTGCTCAAATGAAGCTGATTTTCATAAGTCATTGTTTATCCATAAGTGTTCTTATTATTTTCTTAAATCGTTGTTCTCTGTTGCCCCCTCCCCCAAGAATCTAAATTCCTTGATGTCAGGGACTGCATCATTTTTATCTTTGTATCCTTAGCACCTATCATAGACCTAGCACTTAATAGGCATTAACTATAGTCATAAAACATGAAGCTAGAAGAGATAGCTAGCACATTAGCTGACAGATTCAGAATCAAGAAAGATCTCAAAAAGCCATATCTGATATCTTGAATTCTAAATCCCTACTTCACAAATACAGGTTGGAAAAGAAGCACTTAGAAAACAACTAGCCTAGATCACAGGTTGTTTTATGTAAGAATGAAATGAAACCTGAGTTTGTGTGGGATTAGTGTTTTTTTTTTAATTTTTATGAAGCACAGTTTAATTGTTTTTTAATATGTGTTAAAAAACAAACAAAAAAGCCTTCAATGGCTTCTTAGTATCTGCTAAAGAAAGTACAAACTTTTTATCCTGACTTTTAATCCTCCCCCACAATTGGACTCAAACCTCCCTTTCCAGTTTCATCTAATATTATTTCACCCTTTCACATAGTCTACACTTCCTCCCAACTGGATTCCTTTTTTAAAAAATATAGGATTTATTTATTTTTCAGTTTTCAACATTCACTTCCACAAGAATTTGAATTGAAAATTTTCTCCCCATCTCTCTCCACTCCCCACCCCAAGACAACATGCACCCCATCCACCCCTTCCTCCAATCTGTCCTCCCTTCTATTACCGCCTTTTCTTACATTGTCCCCTCTATTTTCCTGTAGGGCAAAATAGATATCTATACCCCATTGCCTGTACATTCGCAGTTGCATGCAAAAACAATTTTTAACATTCATTATTAAAGCTTTGAGTTCCATATTCTCTCTCTTCCTCCTTCCCCACCCACCATCATTGAGAAAACAAGCAATTGCATATAGGTCATACATGTGTAGCTATGCAAAACACTTCCATAATAATTATGTTGTGAAAGACTAACCACATTTCCCTCTGTCCTATCCTGCCCTCCACTTATTTCATTCTCTCCCTTGATCTGTCCTCCTGCAATAATGTTTGCTTCTGATCATCCCTTTCCCCAATTTGCTGTTCCTTCTTTTATCTTCTCTCTCCTAGCCCCTTCCCCCTGCCTTCCTGCAATTATCCATATCCAATTAATTAGTGTTATTCCCTTCTTAATCCAAATCCCATGAGAGTAAGGCTCACTTATTCCCTTTCACCTCCCTCCTCTTCTCCTCCATTGTAAAAGCTCTTCCTTGCCTTTTATGTGAAATGATTTGCTACATTCTATCTCTCCCTTTCTCTTACTCCCAGTACATTGCACTCAAAAGTAAATTTTATTTTTTAGGTATTCTCTCTTCGTATTCTGCTCACCCTGCCCTCTGTCTATAGATAGATAGATGGATGGATAGATAGATAGATATGTATATATATATGCATATATGCATATATATATGTATATATGTATGTGTATATATACATATATAAACATATATATCCAGACTCCCATGTACATATACTTCTTACACATATGTAATATACACACATACATACCTACATATGTACATATATGTATATATTCCCTCTAACTACCCTAATACTGAAAAAGGTTCTCATGAGTTACAAATATCTTTCCATGTAGGAATGTAAACAGTTCAACTTTAATAAGGCTCTTATGGCTTCCCTTTCCTGGTTACCTTTTCATGTTTCTTCTGATTCTTGTATTTGAAAGTCAGATTTTCTATTCATCTCTGGCATTTTCAACAAGAATGCTTGGAAGTCTTCTATTTCATTGAAATTCCATTTTTTCCCCTGAAATATTATATTCCATTTTTCTGGATGGCTGATTCTTGGTTTTAATCCTATTGCCTTTGACTTCTGGAATATCATATTCCAAACCCTCCAATACCTTAGTGTAGAAATTGCTGAGTCCTATGTTATCCTGATTATATTTCCAAAATACTTGAATTGTTTCTTTCTGGCTGTTTGTAACATTTTCTCCTTGACCTGGGGACTTTGGAACTTGGCTACAATATTACTAGGAGTTTTCCTTTTGGGGTCTCTTCCTGGAGATGATCAGTGAATTATTTTCATTTCTATTTTACCCTCTGATTCCAGAGTATCAGAGCAGTTTTCCTTGATAATGTCTTGAAAGATGATGTCTAGGCTCTTGTTTTGATTGTGGTTTTCAGGTAGACCAGTAATTTTTAAATTATCTCTCCTGGATCTATTTTCCAGGTCATTTGTTTTTCCAGTGAGATATTTTACATTATCTTCTATTTTATTTCATTCTTTTGGTTTTGTTTTGTAATTTCTTGATTTCTCATAGTCATTAACTTCCATCTGTTCCATTGTAATTTTTAAAGAGCTATTTTCTTAAGTGAGCTTTTGGACCTCCTTTTCCATTTGGCCCATTCTGCTTTTTAAGGCATTCTTCTTCTCATTGGCATTTTGGACCTCTATTGACATTGGGGTTAGTCTATTTTTACTTGACTTTCAAAATCCTGTTGAGTTCTTCCATGGCCTGTGATAATTGCATTTTGTTTTGGAGGCTTTGAATGTAGGAGCCTTGACCTTGCTGTCTTCCTCCAATTGTATGCTTTGTATTCTATGCTTTGCTCTTCCTTGCCTTCAACAATGGGAGAAAATACCTTTTTACCAAGAAAGTCACCTTCTGTAGTCTTATTTTTTCCCCCTTTTTGGGCATTGCTCAGTCAGTGCCTTGACTCTTTTTTTATTTAAATTTATTTATTTAAGTTTTCAACATTCATTTCCACAAAATTTTGGGTTCCAGATTTTCTCCCCATTTCTCCCCTCCCTCCACCCCAAAACGCCGTGCATTCTAATTGCCCCTATCACCAATCTGCCCTCTCTTCTAACATCCCTCCCTTGCCTTATCCCCATCTTCTCTTTTGTCATGTAGAGCAAGATAACTTTCTATACCCCATTACCTGTATTTCTTATTTCCTAGTTGCAAGAAGAGTACTCAACAGTTGTTCCTAAAACTTTGAGTTCCAACTTCTCTTCATCCCTCCCTCCCCACCCATTCCCTTTGGGAAGGCAAGCAATTCAACATAGGCCGCATCTGTGTAGTGTTGCAAATGACTTCCATAATAGTCATGTTGTGCAAGACTAACTATATTTCCCTCCATCCTATCCTGCCCCCCATTGCTTCTGTTCTCTCTTTTGATCCTGTCCCTTCCCAAGAGTGTTGACTTCAAATTGCTCCGTCCTCCCACTGCACTCCCTTCCATCATCCCTCCTAACCTTTTTATTCCCTTCTCCCCCACTTTCCTGTATTATAAGATAGGTTTTCATACCAAAATGAGTGTGCATTTTATTCCTTCCTTTAGTCGTATGTGATGAGAGTAAGCTTCATGTTTTTTCTCTCACATCCCCACTTTGTCCCTCCACTGAAAAGTCATTTACTTGCCTCTTTTCTGAGAGATAATTTGCCGCCTTCCATTTCTCCCTTTTTCCTCCCAATATATTTCTCTCACCGCTTAATTTCATTTTTTTAAGATATGATCCCATCCTATTCAATTCACCCTGTGCTCTCTGTCTCTCTATGTGTGTGTGGGTGTGTGTAATCTCACCACCTACCCAGATACTGAAGTTTCAAGAGTTATAAATATTGTCTTTCCATGTAGGAATGTAAACAGTTCAACTTTAGTAAGTCCCTTATGTTTTCTCTTTGCTGTTTACCTTTTCATGCTTCTTTTGATTCTGGTGTTTCAAGGTCAGATTTTCTTTTCAGCTCTGGTCTTTTCATCAAGAATACTTGAAAGTCCTCTAATTCACTGAAAGACCATTTTTTTCCCCTGAAGTATTATACTCAGTTTTGCTGGGTAGGTGATTCTTGGTTTTAGTCCTAGTTCCTTTGACTTCTGGAATATAATATTCCATGCCCTTCGATCCCTTAATGTAGAAGCTGCTAGATCTTGTGTTATCCTGATTGTATTTCCACAATACTTGAATTGTTTCTTTCTAGCTGCTTGCAATATTTTCTCCTTGACCTGGGAACTCTGGAATTTGGCCACAGTGTTCCTAGGAGTTTCTCTTTTTGGATCTCTTTCAGGAGGTGATTGGGTGGATTCTTTCAATATTTATTTTGCCCTCTGGTTCTAGAATCTCAGGGCAGTTTTCCTTGATAATTTCATGAAAGATGATGTTTAGGCTCTTTTTTTGATCATGGCTTTCAGGTAGTCTCATAATTTTTAAATTGTCTCTCCTGCATCTCTTTTCCAGGTCAGTTGTTTTTTCAATGAGATATTTCACATTATCTTCCATTTTTTCATTCTTTTGGTTTTGTTTTGTGATTTCTTGGTTTCTCATAAAGTCATTAGCCTCCATCTGTTCCATTCTAATTTTTAAAGAATTATTTTGTTCAGTGAGCTTTTGGACCTCCTTTTCCGTTTGTCTAATTGTGCTTTTGAAAGAATTTTTCTCCTCATTGGCTTTTTGAAACTCTTTTGCCAATTGAGTTAGCCTATTTTTCAAGGTGTTATTTTCTTCAGCAATTTTTGGGTCTCCTTTAGCAAGGTGTTGACCTGCTTTTGATGCTTTTCTTGCATCTCTCTCATTTCTCTTCCCAGTTTTTCTTCCACCTCTCTAACTTGATTTTCAAAATCCTTTTTGACCTCTTCCATGGCCTGAGCCCATTGAATATTTATTTTGGATGTTTGGGATACAGAAGCCTTGATTTTTATGTCTTTCCCGGATGGTAATCATTGTTCTTCCTCATCTGAAAGGAAGGGAGAAGATATCTGTTCACCAAGAAAGTAACCTTCTATGATCTTATTTTTTTTTCCCCCTTTTCTGGGCATTTTCCCAGCCAGTGACATGACTTCTGAGTGTCCTCTCCACACCCACCTCGCCTCCAGATCTCCCCAGCCAGTGCTTGGGGTCTGAGATTGAAATGCTGCTTCCCAGCCTCTGGGCTTTCACCTGGGGCAGGGCTGCTATTCAGTGTGAGATTAAGTTCAGGTGCTCAGGGAGGGGCCAGGCTGCCACGCAGGGCTCAGTTCCCTCAGGGGGTTTATGTGGAGACCTTCAACGATGGATCCGAACTCCTGCCTGCTTTGGGAGCCCTTGTCCACTGCTGCCTCTGCTGCTGCTTCCCAAGGGGGCCTGAGTTATGGGGACATCCTGCTCCCCTCTCTGCAAGCTGAAAAGACCCTCTCACTGACCTTTGGCATCTGTGGGTGGATGGACCTGCGCGGCTGCTAGAGATTCCGTCCCTGAGGCCTGCTTGGATCTGCTCCTCTCGGTGCCCTGCAGCCAAGGCAGAGTTGGGCTCGGCTCCAGGTCCAGTGTGCAATGGACCTTTCTGGGTCAGTTTTTCAGGTCTCTCTGAAACAGAAATCTCCTCTGCTCCGTTGTTCTGTGGCTTCTGCTGCTCCAGATTTTGCTGGGAGTTCTTCTTTACAGATGTTTTATGGGCTATGGGTTAGGAGCTAGCATATGTGTATCTTTCTACTCCGCCATCTTGGCTCCTCCCCCTGGAGTCACTTTCAATAGATTGTATCCTTTACTATAAGAAGCACTGATAAACTGAACCCCTACTTATTCATTATCATTAAAAAAAAAAAAAAGCAGAGGTTGTCAAGGCTGCCCTGGTCTTGTGAATACTGTTATACTTTTTTTTTTGCCAGTATAAATCTGGACCTATATTTTCAGAGTGTACTTCCCTGCTTTAATTATTTTGGTTACTTTTTCACATATCAGTAAAGAAAGCAACATTTTGTTCAGATTAAATTATCTTCTCCTACCTGGGGAAATGCTGTGGATAAACACTGAATTGCTGTTTTTCAATTTTTGTTTTGAGAATGAATATTTCAAAGTTTTTAACTAAGCGAAAAGCACTACTCATATAGTGCTTGAAATACTGCCCCTTGAAAGAAACGTTAATAAATTCTATTATCTCTTATCCACCCTATTTAAATCATTTTCTCTTTCTAGGTGTTGAGAAGCTGATCAACCATCTACATAGACATAACATACCTATTGCTGTTGCTACTAGCTCCGCTGGATCATCATTTGAATTGAAAACAAAAAGACACAAAGAATTTTTTAATTTGTTTAATCATTTCATCCTTGGTGATGACCCTGAGGTGAAGAATGGCAAACCAGATCCTGATTTGTTTCTAACTTGTGCAAAGAGATTTTCCCCTTCTCCTCCAGCAGAAAAGGTAATTTGAATATGGTGATAGGCAGATGTCTTGTATTGCCCATTGACATTAATATTCTGAGGCATGAGTTTGTAAAAAGATGTTTTAAGTGGCCTTCAAAATGATTGCTTTAAAAATTTTGGGTTTTAGGGAGTATTTTGGTCATGCCCCCCTTTTGTTATCTCTATTGTTTTGGGAAATGCAAATTAAAATCTTTTTGTCTTTCCATCTCTAGTGTTTAGCTTACTAGCAAGTGCTTATCCAAATCTTATTTAATTCTGTACAAACAAAATTTTAATTGCCTACTCTCTATGTATTGGGGCAGATAGGTGGCACGGTGGATAGAGTGCCTGTTCTTGAGTCAGGAAGTCTTGTCTTCCTGAGTTTAAATCTGGCCTTAGACAGTTACTAGCTGTGTGATCCTGGGCAAGTCACTTAACACTGTTTGCCTGTTTTCTTATCTGCAAAATGAACTGGAGAAGGAATTGGCAAACCCACTCCAGTATCTTTGCCAAGAAAACCCCAAATGGAGTAATGAAGAGTCTAACACAACTGAACAGTTATATGAATGAATGTATAAAAAGTTCTGTTGTCTGCGTGTGAATTTGAAATAGAACTTTTAATTTTTGGTTGTTGACCTCACTACACATGGTACCTTATTATAAAGATCAGTTTCTTAAAATGTGTGTATACATGTATATGTATCTGTGTAAGCATATGTATATTATTTACAAATATATGTGTATGCATATACATATACACATATGTTTTCTTCATATTATTTTCTTTCCTGTTCATTCTTTGAAGTCCTAAGTCTTGATTATAAATTTTGCTATCTGTTATTTTTAGAGGTTCAGGTGGCACAGTGGATAGGAGTCAGGAAGGCCTGAGTTCAGATACGTCTTCAGATGTTTCCTGAATGTATGATGCTGGACAAATCATTTAACTTCTTTCTGCCCCAGTTTTGCCCAACTGTAAAAAGGAGATAATAGAGCTGTTGTGGGGATCAGAGAAGTTAATATTTGTCAAGTGCTTAGTACAGTGCCTGACATAGAGTAGACCCTTAGTAAATGCTTGTTACTTTTCTTCTTTCAAAGGGAAGAATGTTTGAAATTGGAAAATATCTCTTAGCTTTGTTACATGTAAAATGCATCAAAGGTAAAGGGTTTACTATTAAAACTTATTTTTTTAAATTTCCTATTTAGTTATAAGCTATTTTGAAATCAAATATCCAGTCTATTTGATAAAATGTTGACTATTTGAAATGATAGCTATTAGTAGTGCTTGTCAGTAATGGTAATATGTTTCATTTGTATTTTAAGGTGATACATCTACTGGCCCACCATCAGTAGGCCGTACCATTTGTTTATATAATAGTAATGTTGGCTCATACCTTTTTACATTTCTGTTTTCCTGTCTTCTTATCTAAATAGTGGCACACATTTTGCAGGATAGAGAGGTAGGGTTAGGGGTAAACTCTAAATTTGGAGAGTGTGATGGAGCAAGATCCTAATAGAATCATAAGTCTAGAAGAGGAAGGGATCTTATAGGCCATCTGATTTAACCTTTCAAATATAAGGAAACTGAAAAGGTGTGAAATTACATACTTAATGTCATGCAGATATTAAGTGTTTCGAAGGTAGAATTTGAACCCGGGTCTTCAGATGTCAGAGCCAGTATACATTCCACTGTATGATAAGTATCTGCATGTGAAATCAAGTGGGATTAGACCTTTTTTTGTTTGTATGATATTCTAATTGATATTTGAAACAAAGCATACTTTTGGGTAAATATTTGCTGCTAATGAATGAAAAGACATTTATTACGTGTTTCCTATGTTCAGGACACTGTGCTAGTCAATCACATAAATATCAATGCCTCTCTATCCCAAACCTCAAATATAAACTCCTGATCCTAACTTCTAAAACCCTCCACAATCCATCCTCCTTTTCTAGGCTTTTATGCTCCTTCCCTTCATGTTTCAATCAAACCAGACTATTTTTTTGCCCCCTGTTCTTATAATAAGAGCATAGATTTAGAACTTGAAAGTGCTTTAGGAGTCACTTGCTCCAATACCACTTGTTTTACAAATTGGAAAACTGAGGCCAAGAGAAGTTCCGACCTTGTTCAGGATTGTAAGCTCGGTGATCTCTAAAACCTCTTATTGCTTTAAATTGTATGATAAAACCAGGGGAATGGAGGAGAAGTTGTACATAAAAGGAAAGAAGGTGATAGTAGGTTGGATTGTGAAGGATGTTGATGATCAGGATGAAGACTTTTATTTTCATTAGAGGAGTCACATGTTCAGAGATTATAGATCACCCAGACAACCATGTAAAGGATTCCTTGAAGAGGGAATAAATTGGAGGAAGCACCCTGAAGAGAGACAGCCAGCCTCAGAGCACTGACCAGGGATATGGAATCCTTCCAATACTCTTAGCCTAAATATAATAAGAGTTGAAAACTAGTGGTAGGAGCCGAGAAAATCAAGGTCAGGACGAACAGAACCTGACAACTTCATCCAAGAGTGTGGCAGGGGTAGAGCCTGACATAACATAAAATTTCAGATCAGAAACTAAGGCTGAAAATATGAGTAAACAGAAAAAAGTACCAAATATTATGAAGAAACAGTATGAATCAAGAAAGACTTCGAAAGGAAAACCCAGAAAAAGAAGGAACTCTAAAATATGTACAAGTAGAGCCCTGGGAAGAAAATGGCTTGGCCACAAAGACTGTAGGAATGCTACAGTTATCCTTTCCATCATTGATTGTACCTTTTTTCCACACACACCCCTGCCTAACACTCTAGTTCTCACTAGAGGAGCAATTGTAATAGTCCTTACTCCCCATTGTTGATTTCATACTCTCCTTTTATATCCTTCACTCAACAACCGTTATACCTTTGAGGTTCATTCAACTAAAATTTTCTTCTCATTCCAAATTTTGATTGCTGTTGTATACTGATTACTAGATCATTTTCCTCTTAGGAAAATGCACATGGCTCATCTTTATCTCCTTCTCTTCCTACACATCCACATAGATGGTTCCTCAACCTCCCTAATCTCTTAATTTCTTTACTTCTTTAAATCACGTTGCCTACTCTTCACTCCACCTGAGCCATATATAAGGATGGTCACTTACTTGATCTCAGTATTATGCACAAATTGCTTCAATTCTATAATTAGAAATTCCTAACTTTCTGATGTCTGACCCTAACCTATCTTTTTACCTTTTCTTATGCCTTATTCCTCATAAATTTATCCTTTCTCCTCATCAAGCTCTCCAATCTCTTAACTCCTAAATAGTTTCACATCAGTATCCCTACTCTTACTTCACTTTCTTGCCCTCCAATCTTAATTCATTAGTTAATTATTTCAGCTCAACTTTTATCTCAAATCTCTTTCCCCTTTATCTTCTAAACTTTCACCTCTTGACAACTTTCAGCCCTGGATTATTCACCAGCTGTTTCCTTCATCTCCTATTCATGAACTACTGAACACAACTGGAGAAACTCTCACAACCATGTTGACTGAGTCCATTACAATCCGTATTACCCATTATCAGCTGGATCCTCAGCACAATAAGGCAGTCTTTTAATTACCGCCTAATATGCTTTCTCGTTCTCCATAGGAGTCATTCCAAACTGCACCCCAAGACTCACATATCTCTCAAACCCACTTCTCTCTTATCTGTGGATTTTGCCTCTTACTTTACTCACAAAATTAAGGTTATTTGGTATGGGCTCACTCCCATTCTCTTCATCTCAAAATCTCTTAACATCGTCTCCCACTCATCTTTTTGTATACCAGTTTCTGATAAAGAAGTGACTTTTTTTGCCAGCATCAACTTCCCTACCTGTGCACTTGATTCTATTCCCAAATATTCTCAAATCTTCTCGGTATCCTTCTTTAGTGGGTTCCTTCCCTATTACCTTTTAACATGATCTTTTAAAAAAAACAACTCTAAATCTTACTTTGCCCTCAAGTTGTTTCAACCTAGAGTTAGCAACCAAGAAAATCTTCATAAAGAATATTACAAAAAGGAAAGGCTGACAACAAAAGTGACTTATCTTGAAAGACTGAGAATAATCCTACAGGGGGAAAAGTGAATCTTTAAGGTGACAGAGGACTTTGAGGCATTCCTGATGAAAAGACCAGAACTCATCCAAAAAAATAAATAAATAAAAGTTGGCAGAATGAAATAGAAAACAGAATCCAGTAATAATATTGTTTAGAAGAAACACAAGATTTCCTAAAGAGTAAAGATGACAGGTTGGAACATATTATGTATCAAGTAAAATTTTAAAAAAGCAAAGATAGACATAATGATGTCAGAAAAGATAAGCAAAAATAGACATGGTTAAAATATATAAATAGGGGAGGCAATATTATACTTAAAGGACTCATAGACAACAAAATAATTTCAATACTTCATATGCATGGGACAAGTAGTATAGTACCTAATTACTTTAAAGCCATTTTAAGTGAAAAAACAGCAAGACTGTAATAAATTGGGAACTCAAATATCTGCCTTTCAGTGTTAGAACAATAAATAATAAAAAGTTAGAGACCTGAATAGAGCTTTAGAAAAAAAAATTAGATACTGTAATTTTGGGTGATAATTAAATGGGAATAATTATTCCCATTTAGGAATACAGTAATATGCCTATTTCTTAATTTTACATGTCATATTTATAAAAAAAATATGTCCTGGAACATCATGACCTTAGGCACAAAAAAGCAGAATACAAAACTCATCATTACTGACAAAACAATAAAAGTATGATTGATAAAGGGTCTTTTACATAGGGATTCTAACTTAAATGAAGACTAAATAATTTAATCATAAAGAGCCACGATTAAAGAACAAATCATAGAAATGATAGATTATTTCTTGAAAAATGGCAACAGTGAGATGACACCAACATTTTTGAGATGCAGCAAATACTTGTAAACAAGAAAAAAACAAGTGAATTGGACACACAAGTAGAAAATCAAAATTAGAAAAGCAGCAAATCAAAACCCCCCAACTAAACAGAGAAATAAAAATTCTGAAACTGAAGAGATTAATGAAAGTCAAAATAACACCAAAAAAATGAAACTAATTACAATAGGAGCTGATGAAAAGAAACTAATGAAATAGATAAATTTAATCTAATTTTAAAAAAGAAGAAAACCAAATTACCTTTATAAAAAGTGGAAAAGGATACTTCACAACAAATTAAGAAGAAATTTGGAAATTAGTAGAACATAATTTACATGATCATGTGCCTATAAAAAGTGATCACATGAAATGAGTTAAGATTTTAAATATGTCTAAATCTAGGTATATACAGTGATAGACAGGTAAAGATTTATAATACTCATATTAACAGAACAAAAGTAAGGAACTTACATGAATCTCAGAAAAAGAAATTGAAAAAGTCATAAATTCAGAGTGAAAAAACAAAACCTCGTGAATTTAAAGAAGTCCTATCAAAATGACTAAAAACCAATTACTTTCAGTATTACGTAAACTATTTACAAATAATAGCAAAAGAAGGGATCGCACCAAATTTTTTCCATGATACCAATTTGGTCTTGATTCCTTAAATAGGGAGCAACAAGTGAGAAAGAAACCTAGAGGCCAATATGCTTGATGAATATTAATGTAAATATTACCTAAATATTAGTCAAGAAGCTATAACAATACATTCAAACAATTATGTGCTATGACCAGGATAGATTTACATCAGGATTTACTGGAAAAAAATAACAAAAAAACCAATACAATCATCTAATGATAACTCAGTGCTAAAAAGCTTTTAACAAAATGCAATTATTTCTGTTAAATATTAAGAAGTATCAGAATAAATTAACCTTTCTTTAGTATTGTAGTTTCTAAAGCCAAGTGTCAGCATTATATGTAATGAAAAATGGCTAGAGGTCTTTCTAGTAAAATCAGATGTAAAAGCAAGGATGTCTCCTATACCAATGTTATCCATCTTGACACTTGACTCATTTCTGCCCCATGAACACAACTCATCTCCGCACTTCAGGCTTTTTTCTTTGACTGTCCCCCATGCATGGAATGTTCTCCCTCTTCATCTCTGCCTCCTGCTTCTCTGAATTCCCAATTAAAGTCCCCATCTTCTACAGAAAGCCATTCCCAAACCTTTTTTAATTCTAGTGAATCTGACACACATCACTGACTCCAAACTTTGTGATCACTTGCCTTTTTCAGCCTACCTCACTGTTATTCTTCCTGGTCTTATTTCCCAAAAGTTAGTATATTCCAGCCCTTATTACTCTTCCCATCCCTATGATACTAAACCTCTGGCTGTGAAAGAACAAATCCCTTCTCCCAGCTCAGCTGTGCAGTCTATCGTTCTCATTCTCATCAGCCTCTTTTCCTCAACTCCAGATTTGCCTACCCCTTCCACTCTACCCTCTAGTAAACAAACTATAAGTGAACTTTATAAATCTTTATAAACTGTCAGCCATTCTCAGAGTTCATTCTAAGAAAAGACAAACAAAATTAGGTTGTGTCCACATTTTAATTTCTCTCAAGTTGGTGACATGCATTGCATGGGAGTTACAGTCCAGAACTGGCTCAGTTAAATACCCCTTGAAGAGTAGGTATTCCTAAGGAGTGCCAATCAACTATGATTGATCTATACACTGAGAGGTGGGCTATATTAAAATGAGGGTCTTGGGGTATGTGACTTAGGTCACTTAATCTTGGTCAAAGAGACATCAATTTCCGTATCACCTTTCTTGACAATAGGGAAGAATCCACATTTTCCCTATCTAGGCAACACAAAGAGCGGGAATAGTCATTAGATTTACATCTTAATGTCCTTTAGAGGAAGAAAGAGGGTTGGAGAGGCTGTGAGTCTCCAAGATAATGATTACTGAGAAAAATCATTTTTCACAAAACACATTAATGGTCTGTATTTGGCAGGGTCACTGTTATTCTCGGACTTTAGTAATAAATAGTTATATGATACGTTCTATTAAGAAAGGTAATCAAGACTTGTGTCTGAGATGAAGTTGATAAAATGACTGAGTTGTAGTAATTTCCGTAACTTTGTGAGCCAATAATTATGGATCTTATCAGGCCCAGCCACTTCGCAGTTTAGCAGGAGAGCTCACTAGCTGCCCTCGGTAACCATCAGTGATCTTTTTAAAATCATGCAAAACAAGAGGACTATAGATGGTCAGATAACCTGATTTTCAAAGGGCAAAATCAGGGAAAATGTCAAATTATAGACTAGTAATCATGGATTTAGTTGGTGGAAAATCCAGAATGTGTTATTAAAAGGATAGTTTATAAGAAAATGTACGTAATTGTCAACAATAAATTGTGCTAGACTAACCTTATTTCTTTTTTTGATATGGTTACTTAGATTGATAGATGAAATGAATAACAGGCATAGGATCTTTATTTTAGTGAGGTATTTGACCAACTGTGTCCTAATGGCCTTGTGGACATGATAAAGAGGTGTGTGTGT
This sequence comes from Notamacropus eugenii, assembly GCF_028372415.1. NCBI lineage: Eukaryota > Metazoa > Chordata > Mammalia > Diprotodontia > Macropodidae > Notamacropus > Notamacropus eugenii. Next base: position 387,416,792 of record NC_092876.1, read on the forward strand.
GTATGTTGGATGATATGTATAATTATATATAATTTGATAGATTCAGAATTTTTTGAAAGGTGACTTAAAAGTATTGATTAACATGTTAGTGTCAATCTTGAGAGATTCATGAGGATCTGTCATTCTTCTGTCCTGTTAAACATTTAGTCTTCTGGTCTCCTAAGAGCCAGCAGAACTGAACTTAAGTCCTTCAAGCAGAATCTGGCTGATGATTTATTGAAGATACTTTGAGTCACAATTCAGGTAAAAGATAAACTTGATAGCTTCTAAGATAACTTTCAAACTTTAGGTTGGCTATAGCATAGATGAGAACCAGTCACCCAATATTGTAGCCTCCAGGAAGAAACTCCTGGTTATTTTTGTATGCAAGTGTATGTTTCAGTAGGGATTTCTGAATGCAAAGGGAGTTTCAGCCAGTTATCTATTAAAGTCCCCTTTAACATTCAGATTCTGATCCTGTGATCCATAGCACTTTAGAGTTAAGTAAACAGAAAGAGGAAGAAAAGATAAATCTTTGAAAGCTGGACGACCAAATGTATTGTGGTGTACTAGGTTGTTATGAGTATGGTATCTTCTCAGGCAAAACCATGTGAGAGTTATCATACAGTTTTAAAAGGAGAAGCAAATTTATGACAATTCCTGAGTCACAGCTAGGAACTGTGAGCTTTAAATGGCAGAACAGCAGATGACACAGAAAACTAAAAACTATAAACAAAAGATGATAGTTATTTTCATCAATTTTTTTCTCCTGGAGATTTTATAAAGTACATTCACTTTTGATATTTCACAAATGCAACCTTCATTTCTTAAAAAGCTGCTGGTGCATTCTAAAAGTTGCTAGTTTCTTTACCTTCATTGAATGTCATTGAAAGGTGAATTAAAAGGGAATCAATGAGACTTGGGAAATCAGTGGAACTAGGAAACATAGCTTCATTCCCAATTATTATTACTCATATTCAGCATATCTTATTTAATTTTGTCTAAAAGCATGAATTTATATATTTGGTAGTATATTCTGGGAACAAATGAATAGAATGTTAGTTAGCATGATATTTTGGAACTTGCATTTTGTTATGCTAAGCTGTTAATACACTGTGATAAAAGTGCTGGACACAAACCTTGTTAGATGAATGAATAAATAGTATCCATTGTAAATTATCTCGACAACATGGAAACCTATACAAAATCCCAAGGCACAAAAATTTTACATTATATTTATTACCAGCAAGTGTATTATTTTGAATTATGAAAGCATTATTCTACTTTTCAAATTATGAAAAAGTTCCAGGAAAAGAAATAGTTGCTATTGAAAAAAATTTTTTAAAGCCATATTTGTAGTACTAGGGATATAGGTAGGTCAATCCAGAATCTGACAAAGAGTGGTCAGAAGGTTAGCAGGTATCTGAAGTAGCTTTTTCAGGTGGTGAGCATGGTACATATGAGATTTTAATTCTGTTTAGTGATGAATTCCATGCAGAGAAGCACATTACAAACTTCACCTCCTCAGCCTAGACATCTGTTTCTTAATCTGCACCAGTGGTCACAGTGACCATCAAGAGAAACTGCATGTGAAAGGCTCAAGATAACTTATTCCTGTTCCTGGAAAACAGTTCAAAGTGAATGTCATTTGTGTCTTTGTACTGTAGACCATACAGATATTGCTTAGTAGTGAATGTATTGTTCTCAGTAATTCATGTAAACATATCGTAAAGACTTTAAGCATTTGTGTTTTGTGTTATATATGAGTTAATATAATTTCATTACAAATAAGACAGAGACTGAGATTTAGTTTGAGGAATCAGAAATCCATTGTAAACCATAAATAGAGAACCACAAATAGAAGCATTTAGAAGAAAGATCTGTAAGCATTCTTAAATCTTCATACTTTTTAAGTTTTCGTCGTTTTTAAGCTTTTTCTTTATTTAGTACCCATTTGATACTTTCTATGTGATTCTAAGCCAATCATATAACCTCTCAGTGTTATGGGCAACTGTCTAAGACTATAAATTTACATTAGAAAGGAAAGTTTTTCTTACCTGGGAGTTTTCTAACTCAGTGAAATTATAGGTCAAGTCCTTATCCCTATCCCTACCAAATAAAAAACTAAATAAAAAGAAAAAGCAACAAAGTGCCATCATACCTCTCTGTCATAAGATGTTATTCCGTATACTCAGAACGGACTTATATATCTTGTCATTCTTAGAAATCCCATCCCTCCACTCCCTCCTCTGACATTCTTGTTCTTGCTTTGGGAACACTGCTATGCAAATAAGTACCAACACCACTCCTCCAGGCAAGAACATATGACCCCCATTGTGACTCCTTAGGATCTGATGAATAGTAGTGTGACACTGTGAAAGACTAATGCCTGGAATCAGAAGACCTAAGTCCAAATTCTGCCTTCTGATGCTTGTTACGTATGTGACCCTGGGCAAGTCACTTAACTTCTCTGGGCCTCAGTTTCCTCATCTGTAAAATGAGGAGGTTGAACTCGATAATCTCTAGATCACTTCCAACTCCCAGTCTGTGATCCAGTTCTACTCACAGTCTCTGTGCCCGCAGAGAATTAAAAACTCCCTTTCCTTACCCCCACCACTCCTCTGTAATGCTGTAGAACTTTAAGCTTACTAAAGGTTCAGGACTTCCTTATTTTTGTATCTTCAGTCTCTGGTTCAGTTCCTGACACATAGTGGAATCACAGAATTATAGTCCTAGAGCCAGAAGGAAGCTTAGAGGCAGTCTAGTTCAACCCTCTTATTTTGCAAGGATATGCAAGAGTTCACATAGGTAATGTGTCAGAGGAGGAATTTGAACTGTGACTCCAGAGCTAATGTTCTTTCCACTGCCTTGCATGCTTCTATTAATAGATATATGCTAATTGATTGATTGATAAGGGAGTTTCTACAGAGCAGAGAATTCTAACTGCTTCTTATTACATCTCTGTGTATTTCTATTGAATTAAAGCAAGCAAAATAAATACTTTAAAAATTCAGTCAGTTAATTCTTAGAAGTTGCTGTTAAAGTGTTCCTCTTTACTTTTGATATAAGGAATTAGGGCCTAAAGCAGAAGTTGCCATTTTTTGTTGTTGTTGTAGCAGCGTCATTTATTCCATCTCAGAAACATAAGCAGATCATTGGAGGATTGGGATTCATTGGCTTCTCATGTGTATGTATGGTTAAATTTTCCTTAGATGGGGAAATCAGGATCTTGGGAGATGAAGGTCACACAAGTATAAGTGGCAAATCTGGGATTCAAAACTGGGATTCAAAAATTTTTCTGTCTTGTTAACAGATGGTTGAAGGATTAGAATGTTTTTAGTTCACTCTGTTCAAATAAAATTGAATATTTTAGATGAGTTTGATAACATTTATACACTTCAGTTTAACATGGTATACATAAAAGTTTAAAGAATAACAATTTTTAACTAAGTTCCAAACATTTTCTTTGTTTTTACATGAGGCTTTTGAACTTATATAGAAAGATAGATAAATAGCAGTATTTGAATATAGTTGGTTTTCTTTGTAATCCTGTGTTTTATTTTATGAATTAAAAACCATTATTATAAATAGGCTTTATCATACTGTCAGATGGTGTCCATGGCAGTTAAAGGGTAAGGGAAGTTAAGGGTCTCTGACCTAAAGTGATACTGAAATTCACTGATGGTAGGATTACAACACATACACACACATTTTGTGGCTCTGTGTACATATATATATGTAAATATAACTACTAGGGAGCCATAAAATATTTAATTGATATTACTTTGATTTAAAGTCAGTATGGATTTGTAGAAGAAATAAATGAACCTGAATACCCTAAGTTTGGGGAAAAATATTTCTCCCCAAAAAATAACCTTAAAGGTAAAAGAATTGAGGCTACAGAATTTTATAAATATAGATCCTCAATCTGTGTTTTATTTTACAACAGGATAAGGTCATTGATTCTACCTTAAAGGAGGCTGCCATTATCTTAGAAACTTCCTGACCTAGCAGGATACTCTGATGGGATTAACTACAGAGAAAATATTCCCAATTGGAACAAGCTTGATCTTTGATAACTCCTGAGGTAACGACGTTTAACAAGTTTCAACCCTAAAGTTAGCACATTTTCCTCAAAATCACATAATAGACTATTCCTATCACTCCATCTCTCAAATAAGGAAAGCAGCAGAGCTTAGCCACCTGATGGACTGATGTGAACTTTTTCTTTTGCCTTGTAGTGAAACCTCAGAGCTATGTAACACCTTATACATGAGTACTGTTTATCTGGCAAAAAGCCACCAGCTGGTGATTATTAAAATTTTTTTCTTATTTTCTAGCCTTGCCCCCTAATTTATTGACCACCTGTCAAACAGACCAAGGTGGTAGGATTACTCCCTGGGAGGGTCTTTGTGTTCTCTGAGTTAAGAAATTCCCTAACAGATTCACTCTTTCAATACTACAGATTTATCGAGGTTTATTGAAAGTATGTAATGGCTACAACCTAAGAGACAAGTGTCCAGAGTTAATGTAGTTATATATTTTTCTTTAGATGCCATAATTGGGGCTCTATTAGAACACTATGTCTTAGTCGTACATAGTCCAAAGCACAGTCTCTTAAACATTTTGTTCCCTATTTTTTTACACATAGAAAAAATGTTTGTTTTAACAAGTATTTGAGCTTCTGTCTTGTATACCTAACTTGAGTTTAGCACTTTTGTAAGTCCAGTTGCAGGTATAGAATAGTAATAGCTCACATTTGCTTAGCATTCTATAATTTTCATTGTATTCTTCAAGAATACATTTTTATGGTCCTCGCCCTCAAAGTTAGTTAAGTAAGTCAAGGTTAGCCAGTAAGGAGACTGGCCTGACTAGATTAGAGATTATATCTAAATGCCTATTGGATATTTCAGACTGACTATCCTGGAGACATTTCAAATTCACTATGTCCAAAACAGAATTTGTTATCTGCCCCTACTCCTCAAGAGACGCTTATTTCTTATTATTGAAGACACCATTGTTGTTCCTATCTCCCAGGTCCATATTCTTGACAAGTGGTGGGTAGGGTTAATTGCCAAATCTTGAAATTTTCTCTCTGCAGAATTTCTCAGATCTAATTCATTCTCACACAGCCACTACCTTAGTCCAGGCCCTTGTCAACTTTCATTCAGATTATTTCAACAATCTCCAAATTGATCTCTGGGTAACCTTCCCTAACCCCCACTGCTTTTGTTGGTCGACAATATTGAACTGAGTGCATTAAGCCACAACATATTATACATCCATCTCAGTGTTATCCATAACTATTCAAAAGTGATTGTATAATCCATCATGAAAAAAAAAATTGAGTAAAAAACATCCATTTTCTGAACTATGATACACAATTTTTAGAATTTGACACCATTTGGCCACCCACTATCTGCTTTTTTTTGACAAAGTTCTTAAAACTGGCATATCAGGAAAATTCAATAGGTATAATTTACCTAGACTTTGACAAAAATCTTTGAAAGGATTGCTCATGCTTTTCTTTTTGACAAGATGGAGATGTAGACTAGAAGCTAGTATAGTTAGGAGAATTTTGAACTGGGTGGGTTATCAAAGTTGAAATAGATGCAGTAATTATTCTATGAAACAGGCAATATGATATAATAGATTGAGTAGTGGATTTATAGTCAATAGAACTTGGGTTCAAATCCTACCTCTTTATACTTTTTCTAGGGCTATTTCTTTATCTGTAAGATGAAGATGATAATACCTTTATTATCTACCTTATGGGACTACAGTGACAATCCAGTGAGATAATGTATTTAAAGTTATTAGTTGGTGTAGAATATATGCACAACCAGCCATCCATGTTCTCATATGTGCCTAGTGCAAAGCACCTAACAGACTTTGTTTTGACTTTCTAAATGTCATTTAAATGTGTGTGTGTGTGTGTGTGTGTGTGTGTGTGTGTGTACACACACGAGGAGGCCTTTTGTTATTAGTGACTTGTGTAAAGGTATTCATGTCATGTTTATCAAAATTGCTTTACAATTATAAATCTGGGAACGAGTTCGAATAGTCTGGATGACAAAGTCAGGATAAAAAAACTTGACAGGTAAAAGTGTTCGACAGAATATAGTGAGGTAAAATTTGACAGGGATAAATGTAAAGTTTTATACTAAATTAAAAACACCAATTTCATTTATAACATGGACTTAAAACACTAATTTCATAAATAGAAAATGAAAGAGGTTATATGATAACAGTTCTTCTGAAAGAGATCTGAGGATTTTACTTTACTGCAACCTCAGTATGGTCCACAGTACATAGCATCCATAAAGGCTCATAGAATATGGGGCTTCATTAAGAAAGGTAAAGTGTCCAGTCCTGCTATACTCTTTACCAGGGGTGGGGAACCTTGAGGCCACATGTAGCTCTGTAGTCCTCAGGTGCAGCCCTTTGACTGAATCCAAACTTCATAGAACAAATCCCCCTTAATAAAGCGATTACTGATGTATACAAAGAAGGCTGTATGTTAGATATGTAGGAAATATTAACAGAGATAAGGCACTAGAATTAAGAAAGGTTTAGGAAAATTTTTAGTAAAAGATAGGATTTTTGTTGGAACTTTAAGGAAGCCAGGAAGGTCAATATTCAGAGTATTCGAGGCTTTGGGGACAGATGCAGAAAGTGCTTAGAGCCAAGAGATGTCTTATTGATGGAATAATCAGGAGTCCAGTGTCACTGGATTGAAGAGTAAGAAGACTGGAAAGGTGGGAGAGGCCTAAGTTATAAATGGATTTTAATGCCAAAGAGAGCATTTTATGTTTGATCCTGGAGGCAATAAGGAGCCACTGGAGTTTATTGAATAGGAGGGTGACATGATAGTACTTTCACTTTAGGAAAATCACTTTGGTTGCTGAATAGAGAATGGATTGGACTGAGGAGAAACTTGAGGGAGGCAGACCTACCACTGTGCTGTCCACACAGGCATGATGTGGTGAGGGCCTGCTCCGAGGACGTGGCAGTATCAGAGGAGAGAAGGGGGCCAGACTCAAGAGATATGGTAAAGGTGAAATCAGCAGTCTTTGACAACAGCTTAGACACAGGGAACAAGGAGTTAGAAGTTAGGAGAGGGAGAGCGTTTAAGAGGAAAGGTAATGAGTTCCATTTTGGACATAATGAGTGTAAGATGTCTTTTTGGACATTCCAAAAGATTTGAGATTTCTGAAAGGTAGTTGGATATGTGAGATTGCAGGTCAGCAGAGCATGTGAGGTAAGATATGTATATTTGAGAATCCTCATCACAGACATAGTAATTAAATCCATGGGAGGTTAAAGAGATCACTAAGCTAAATAGTATAGAGGGAGAAGAGGACCCAGAGCAGAATCCTAAGATACCCTTATGGTTAGAGGGTGTCATCAGCAAAGAAAACAAATCCAACCCTTGATGTAGTTAGGTCACTAAACAAATACTTAGAAGAATTTACTTGATTTTTCTAAACTTAATAGACTTTGAGCACCTGCTTCATGAAAGGTTTTATACTAAACTATTTGAGAGTGATAAAGAAGTGTGAAAGTCTCAACTCTCAAGGAGTATACCACTAATTGAGGTTGATGAGGCATTCCTATTTTTAAAAAATGTAACACTGTAAACTAGTATGCATGCGCTATATAATAAGAACAAAATGATTTATACAAACATAGTCAAGAGGGAGGAATCTATCATTTTTAATTAGCATAAACAGGCAAGATTTCATGAAGTATTCAATATATCATTTCTAATTAGTATAAGCAGGAATGATATCATGGATTTAATGGAGAATTCAAGTTTTCAGCTAAGAGCCTGGAATTCTCTCCCTTCTCATCTTCACTTACTGGCTTCCCTGACTTCCTTCAAGGCTCACCTAAAATCCTGTCTTCTGTGAGAAACTTTTCCCATCCCCCTTAAGGTTAGTGCTTTGATCTCTAAGATTAATTACAATTTATCTTATATATATATAAAGAGAGTTATTTGCATTGTCTCCTCCTTTAGATTCTGAAATCCTTGAGAGCAGAAATGTTTTTTTCCTTTTCTTTGTCTGCCTTTGTATCCTCACAGTGCCTAACATGTAGTAGATAATGAATGAATGCTTGTTGACTGGTCAGATTTGGTGTTGAAGGAAAAGAAAGACTTAGGCATCAAGAAAAAGATGGAATTGAACAAAGTATAAACATTAGCAAAAAAAAAGAGGGGGGCATAAAAATAAAATTTATGCATTGTTTTTGCAAAAATGCAAAATTTATTTTAGGGATGCTGCTTTTTAAAATGAAGACTTGGTAATAATATTTGCATTTGTAGTCACTGATACATCTGTCATACTGGCATACATATAAGGTAGTTTGTAAGAGGAACTGGTTCTAATTTTTAAGAATAAGAGCCATTCCATAATTGACAAATGGTCTGAGAATATGAATAGGCAATTCTCAGGTAAAGAAACCGAAGATGTCCATATCCATATGAAAAAGTTCTCATAAAACTTGAGTAATGCAAATTAAAGCAATTCTGAGATTCTACTTCATACCTAATAGATTGACAAAAATAACTAAAAAAAAAAAAAAGAAAAGAAAATGCTGGAGGAAGCTTTGGGAAAACAGGCATATTGATATAGTGGTGTACATGTGAATGTACATAACCATTTTAAAACACAGTTTGGGATTATATACAAAATGTTATTAAATATGCTTGCTTTTTGAGCCAGTTTGTCATTGCTGGTACTAAAGTAACCAAAAGAGATTTTTTTAAAAAATAGGAGGCCTTAAGTGTACAAAAAATATTAATAACAGCTCTTTTGGAGGTAACAAAAAACTTGAAACTAGAGGCTTAACAATCAGTTAATGAATGACTGAACAAACTGTAGCATACACGTGTTATGATATACTGTTATGCTATAAGAAATGAAAAAATAGATGATTTCAAAGACACATGAGAAGACTCATGAACTGATACAGATGGAACAACTTATACTATAGCACCAATAATATAAAAATGAACAATTTTGAAGACTTTTATTGACTGATGAGGAATGAAATTAATAGAACCAGGAGAACAATTTATATGACAACAGCATTATAAAGGTAACCAATTTTGAAACTGTGGGAACCATAATCAATACAAAGGACTATCTCCGATTTCTAGGGAACAATGATGAAACATCATCTGCCTCCTGACCAAGAGATAATGAATTTAAGATGTAGAGTGTGACAAATAGAGGTAGATATAGATACACAACCAATGATGGAATTTGTTTTGCTTACCTATGCGTATTTGTTACAAAGAATTTGGTTTTCTTTTCCCTTTTTTTCCTAGTGGAGTAGAGGAATTAGGAGAGAGAGAAATTAAGCAGTCTTTTAGATATTATGGTGTTACATATATGGAAGATTGCATACACTTTCAGATGAGGTCCATTGTATTGTTAATTTTGCTTGTTTTACTTTGTTACAAAAGAACTCTTAACAGAGTGGGGGTAGTGTGGAATTATTTGTCATATAAAAACATGTCAAATCTTTTGTGAAATGGAGGTTACTAAGGAAATGGGAATGTGGGATATGTAGTAAAGACTTTCAGCATAAGTCATACATTTCTAAAATAAAGAAAACCGTCTGCTGAGAAATTTTTATCTTACCACAATTCTATTCAGAATCCATTATTATTGAACCTATATGAATGAAAAAAACGATTAGATGATTATTGTTGTCAAATATTATGTTAAGCACTAGGAATATAAATAAAAAATGTGAAAGTCCCTGTACTGAAAGAACTCGCACTTTTAGAGATGACATATCAGAGGGTAAGAAGGTTGGTACATCTGTGAGGCAGATATCAAAGATCCTTAGGTTACATCAAGAAATCATACAGTAGTGCCAAGAATCTGGAGAATATACTGGCAAGAAGGATAGAGAAAGTTGGGAGACAGAGGAAGGCCAGATGCAAAGATGTGGTGGTTCTCCATCTTAATAGAAGGAGTAGTGTTGATGACTCCAATCTTACACAAACCACATGAGCATTCAGGAAGCCCAGATAGATTCCAGGCAGGACAAGGAATTATGTAGGAAGGCAATGTCAGTCCCACATTAAGTGAAATATAGATGAGAGATGAGTAAGTATATTCTCAGTCCTTAAAAAAAAATAAGCTAAATTCTAGTATTCCTACAACTTTTTGAGAAAACTTTATATGTATAATTTTTTAAAATTCCCTTTTTGGACACAATTTTACATAATAACAAAGATTAGCATATATCATGAACTTCAGTGATTCAGTCATTAATGTTGAAATGAAAAGATAATCTTATATTGATAATAAACGTTTCAACTACTGTGTAAATTTAAAATTTCCTAAATGCATAAAGACGAGAATACTAAACACATTTTTCCTCCAGAGTTCCTGAATGATTAATTGAAGCTTTGTGATTTTCCTTTTCATGGTGTTCTCTTATAGTGTGATAGTTTTTAATAACTTTTTTTCTTGTATTTTTCTTGGCTTCCAAGATATTTCTGACAAGGTCTGTTTTTCCACTAGGCCTACAAATTAGATCTCCTTTAGCTGCAAGGCAAAAACAAGCTCAATATTTTTCTAAGTTAAGGGGTGGATGGGTTGGCTTGAGATGAATAACAGAGTAGAAGTAAATGAATTATGATTTTATACAGTGATCATTTAAAGTTAATTATTCTGTAAATTCATGCTGTGGGGGAAAAGATGTATTTGACTACTGCTTGAACTTCTGGCGAAAGCATGTATAGTATCCAGATGTTGAGTGTGATTTATTGTCAGCATGTTTACTAGCATTTCAGGGGTTTTGTGTGTTTATTTGTTTCTTTTTGGTTATAGCTGTTTTATTCTTCATTTCTTTTTAGCGTAGAAGGTGGAGAAGGGACATATTCTAACCTAATATGCTTATTAGATTTTAAATTCGTATTCACTTATTGGTATTGCATTAAAACTACTGTTAAAGCTGTTGTTTCTTTTATAAGGCAGTCAGTCATCTCTCTGTGTGTATTATTTATTTCTAAATGGTAACTTCCTTTTTAGCTTGAGAAGGGAGCTTCAGGGTGAAGTTATTGCCCTATTTCTAGCAATCTCTTTTCATGCATGATTTGCCAAGGGCTATGCTTGTTTGGTATCGTTCCTTGGGTGAACAAATAAATCTTCCAACACTCTGGGTGGAAGAAGGGAGCTGATAAGATCTTCAAGTACTTTCACTAATAACTGGGCTGGTCAAAGAAAGGAGTCAGGTCTTTGTTTTTCATAGATCTTAATCTTTTATGAGGGACACAGAAAAATATAAGACAGAACAAGTAAGGACAAAACCCTGAATGAGAGATTCTTTTTTGGAACTGCATAGAAGGAGGGAGACATAAGGATGAGCAAGAAGTAAATTGATATTTCTTGGGAAAGAGTATCATAAGTGAATTTAACTCAAAGTAAGAATATGGCTATTGGGAGGGAGTGGAAGAATCAAGGACTATTTGATTGGTTGGTTGTTGTCCTTCGTCTTTGACGAGGACCAAAATGACATCACTAGTATAAAGTGAAATTTCAATGTGTCTGACTGTGGCTGATCAGATCAATATGGGTTTGGAATGCTGTACCACAGGTTGGGCACAGATAGTCCTTGTGAATATTTGGGGATGGATATCCCAAATTTTTACATCCTGCATTTACTTTGTGCTATCTCAGTTCTGCTTTGCTCAAAGAGCACAGCATCCTTTCTGATGTGGGCACACTATACTGAGTGATCCTGTGCCAGAGTCTCCCATGTTGCACAGTCAAATCCAAAGTTCTTGAGAGAGACCTTGAGAGTGTCCTTGTATCATTTCTTCTGGCCACCATGTGATCGCCTGCCCCATGCAAGTTCTCCATAAAATAGTCTTTTTGGCAAGCGTACATTTTACATTCAAATAACGTGGCCAGCCCATCGGAGTTGTACTCTCTGAAGCATAGTTTGAATGCTTGACAGTTCAGCTCGAGCAAGGACTTCAGTGTCTGGTACCTTATCTTGCCAGGTGATCCTCAGAATCTTCCTAAGAGTTCAAAAGGAAGCAATTCAGTTTCCTGGCATGGTATGGTATACTGTCCTTGTTTCACAAGCATATAACAATGAGGTCAGCACAATGGCTCTGTAGACCTTCAGTTTGGTAGTCAGTTTAAAACATCTTCTCTCCCAGACCTTTCTTTGGAGCCTCCCAAACACTGAGCTAGCTCTGGCAATGCGTGCATCAACCTCATTGTCAATGTGTACATTCCTGGAAAGTACACTATGAAGGTAAGTGAACTTATCCACAGAATTCAGCACTTCTCCGTTTGTTATATTTGATGGTTACACATATGGATGGTGGGGTGGTGGCTGATGGAGCACCTGTGTTTTGTTTTTTTTTTGGTGTTAATTATCAGGCCAAAATTAGCGCAGGCAGCAGAGAATCGATCCATACTTTGTTGCATCTCAGCTTCAGAGGCTACAATGAGTGCACAATCATCAGCAAACAGAAAATCATGCACCAACACTCCCTCCACTTTGGTCTTGGCTTGTAACCTTTTCATATTGAAGAACTTACCATCAGTACAGTAGTTCACCTTGATGCCGTGTTCATCCTCATTGAAAGTATTTGTCAGCATGACTGAAAACATCATGCTAAAAAGCATGGGAGCAAGCACACAGCCCTGTCTACACTCCATTGGTGACTGGGAAGGCAGAAGAGCTTTGTCCATTATCCAGAACCTGGGAAAACATGCCATCATGAAATTGATGTACAATATTGTCTAACTTCTCCAAGCAACCAAATTTTGACGTAATTTTCCATAAGCCCTCACGACTAACAGTGTCAGAGGCCTTGGTCAGATCCACAAACGTTGTGTATAGACCTCTGTTTTGCTCCTGGCATTTCTCCTAGAGTTGTCAAGCAGCAAACACCATATCAGCTGTTCTCAGCCCTTTCTGAAACCACACTAGCTCTCAGGTATTTGACCATATTCCAGGTGAAGAATCAGCCTATTAAGGAGGACTCTAGAAAGAATTTTGCCAGCTGTGACTAAGAGAGAGATCCCCTTGGGATTGTCGCAGGACAATCTATTCCCTTTGCCCTTATAGAGATGGACAATGGAGGCATCCTTGAACTCCGGGGGAATAACCTCCTCTTGCCATGTAACCTGGAACATTTCAGGACTGTTTAGTTCTTACCTAGATCATGAAAGTCAGACCTAAAAAGATAAGTGGAAAAATAGACAGATTATAGGAACTTGGGAAGGGCAGAATAATTAGAGAGAGCAAGAGTAGTGTATATGATGAAATTAGGGATCAAATTAGTGTAAGGAAAACAAACTGTAGGGACTCAATGCTAAATTAAGAGGCAGAGGATAGATCTCTATAGTGTATGAGTTATACTTGAAGTTCCTTCTAATTCTCAAATTCTGTAATTCTCTGAATGATAAATAGCACAATTTAAGAAACCCAGGATGCTCATATGTCACCAAAAAAAAAAAAAATTAAAAAGCCACTAGAAACACAAAAGAGCAAGTGCTGTATTAAAGGAAGCACAGCTTTTAGGAGTAGCAGTAGTCCTGTTCAGCTCTTTCTTCATCAGACTCTGTCCAGAGTACTGTCTAGGCTGCGCTGTTTAAAAAGAATATTGATAAGCCAGACAATGTTCAGAGATAATCAGCCAGTTTGGTGAGAGGTCTTGAGTCCATGTCATATAAGGATTCATTGAAGGAGTCATGTTCAGTTTATCCACAGAGAGCATAGTTTAAGGAACTCAGGATACTCATATACTTCTCCAAAAAACAAACAGAATACAACCAACATTAGAAATACCAAAGAGAAGAATGAGGCCACTGTCTATAGTAGGTGTTCATAACGATAAGGATCAAGTATTTAATCTTGACTTGAAACTTGTTGACCTTTGTAAATGAACCTAAACAAAATGCTACCAGAGTTAAATATAAATAGAAGGAATGATTTGCTAATGTTTTTACTAGAATACATTAAATTTTATTGGTAAAGATTGTCCATTTGTGGGAACAGAAGGAAATTCCATGGTTGAAAGACAGTGAAAAAACATGCTGTTCAGAACTGTCATAATTAAACCAGTTTTCATTATTTATATGCCTCTTTAGTTTTCAGAAAATAGTATTCTTTTCTGTAAAACCTAATATGGAATATAGTATTTGAAATAAAAATTATAGCAATATATTCCACAAATATAAAGGAAAATAGTTATTGAAAAGGACTAAAATGGTACAGAAATGCCCTTCCTTGCCTTGTGTAGCATGTATAGGATGGTTATTGAGTTACTCTCCTAACCCATGCCTTTGCCTAGCAGGTCACTTTCCCAGAGCCAAGCTCCCTAGAGACCACTGAAGGACTTGAGAGGTGAGAAGGGTGCTATTGCTGTGCTAAGCTCCAAAGTCCCCACTGATATTTTCTGTGCCCACCACCACCCCTGGTTAATTGTTGATGTCATTTAGTAAGATTTTGTTAACTTATTAGGAAAGGGGTATTTTCTAAGGTAGTATAATAAGAACAGTTGGTACAAAACATCCCTGTATCCTATCTCCCAGACTCCCAAAAATGTGATACATTCTCCCACAGGTATATGTAGAGTGCAGGAGAGATGGAGCACAAACCTAGAGAACATGTAAAAAAGAAATAACTCAGAGCTCCTACTGATGAGATGCTCATGAATTTCCTGTTAGGCTTGGTACAGCCTTTCATGAGCTCCTTACAGTCTTGAATCTGACTTTCCTATTTTTTCTTCAGCTCCCAGTGTATTGTCTAGCCCAATTTATTCATCTGCTCTTTCTCTCTTTTATTGATGTGCAGATTTAAAGATATAAAATTTCCCCTAAGTATTGTTTTGGCTACATCCCACAAAGTTTGGCATGTTGTCTCATAGTTTTCTCTATAAGGCAATTATTGATTGCTTCTATGATTTGTTCTTTGACCCAGTCATTCTTTAGGATTGGATTGTTTAGTTTCCAATTAGTTTATATATAGCCCTTTACTAAAAGTAATTGCATTATGGTCTAAAAATGATGTGTTAATTTCTGCTTTTCTACATTTTGTTATGCCACTTTTATGACCAATTTTTGGAGAACTGCATGTATGAGAAGGTATACTTCTTTCTTTTCTGGTTCAGTTTTGTCCTGAGATTTGTCATAACTAACTTTTCTAAGGTTCTAGTCATCTCCTTGACCTCTTTCATGTTTATTTTATGATTAGATTTATCTAATTCAGCAAGGAGAAATTTAAGGGCCCCCACTAGTATAATTTTATTGTTTATTTCCTTCTATAATTCATTTAACTTTTCCTTTAGGAATTTTGATGCTATGCTGTTTGGTGCATATATGTTTAATTTTGATATTACTTCATTACTTCATGGTGCCTTTTAGGAAGATGTAGTTTCCCTGCTTTCTACTTTTAATTAGATCTATTTTTACTTTTACTTTGAGATCATTATTACTATCTCTGCTTTTTTTTTACTTCTGTTGAAGCATAATAGATTCTGTACTAGCCCCTTATTTTAACTCTGTGTTTTTTTAATAATATTTTTTATCCCAATTATATATAGAGACAGTTTTTAACATTTTATTTAAAATTTTGAGTTCCAGACTCAGTCATTATGTAGAGCAGTTTGGAACTATGCCCAAAGGGCTATAAAACTCTCCAGTGGTGTTACATCTGAGTGGCTGCAGGCCAGCATCCACCCCCAGTATCACAGGTCTCTCTTTCTGACCTCCTAAATTCTTTTGGGTTACGAGAATGTCTCATTCTGTCCTTTTGTCAGCTCTGCCACTACAGAGTTCAGTTTGAGGCATTATTTGGGAGGGGAATGTTTGGAGAGCTCAGCTAAGTGCGTTCTCTACTCCACCATCTTAAGTCTGCACTGGAAGTATTGTTATTTTTCTTACATTAACTGTTGCATCATGGAAAGAGTCCTGGGGCAGCTACCAGGAACCCTAGTTTCTTTACTAAAGAGTTGTGTGACTTCAGGCAAGTAATTCCCTTTCTCTAGATCTAACATTCTTCCTCAATAAAATGAAGGACTTTGAACAAATGGTCTCTGAAGTTTGCCTCAGTTTTTATATTCTATGTTCTTATTCAAATCACCAAGGCAGACATTTTGCTGTGAGAAAGTTAATCAGCCAGCAGTCTTTGTGGAATAATAATTACAAAGCATATTCTGTGGTCCTATGTGATGTTATAGATTAATTCTCTGATCTCTGTATAGCTAGCTTCTAGTCTAATGCCACAGGACAATCATTCAGTTTGAACAAAACCATTAATAATGGCTGATATATGGAAACATATGTATTCAGTAATCATGTGTTCATCTTGCACTGACTAGCTCATAAAGTCATAGGTTTAAAGCCGGAACACGTGTTTGAGGGCTCTTAATCCTGTCCATTCATGAGAAAACTGAGGTCTAAAAAAAGGGAAAAATCACAGAAGAAGTGAAGAGGAAAGCTGCAATTTGAACTCAACTCCCTTGATTCCAAATCTAGTGCTCTCTGTCTTGTAAGTATAAGCTCAGTCGTGTCACAGCCCATGGTTTAGTGGACAAAGTCACAGGATCATAGAATTACAGAATAAAGAGAAGGCCTTAGAGGTCATTTAGTCCAACTCAAAGCAGAAAAGATTTCTAAACACAACATGTCCAAGTTATCACGTGTAAATAAACTCTCAAGGCATTCCATTCCACTTTTGAAACCTATTAATTTCTAATCATTAGGAAATTTTTCCTTAGAGGCCTAAATTTGCCTTTTTACAAATTCTGCCTGTTGTTGCTAGGTCATCCCTCTGGAGCAAACTGAGTAAATTTAATCCCTTTTCTGCCCAGCATCGTTCAAATACTTAGCATAGATTTAGAGATGGAAGATACATCTTCAGGTCCATATTTCAGTTCCCTCGTGTCACAGATGAGGAAAAGTCCACACTTGGTGCTTACATTTCCTCATTTCTGACATTTTCTTTAATTTTTTATAATTTTATAATGCTTCCATTCCTAGCACTATGTTAAAATTGCCCTCTGAAGGGTCAACAGTGACTTCTATTTCCAGTGTTATTTCTTTCAGTCGTTAGAATCCTTACTCTCTATGAAGCATCTTATATGGTATGATCCTATTCTTCCCAATCCTCCATAGAACTATTTCATTTTTGTCTTTGTAGCCCCAGCACTTAGTGTATATAGCACATGTATTGCAATAAGCTGCTCAGTAAATGATTGATTATAGGTTCATCAGTCTAGAGTTAGAAAGGACTTCAGAGACCATCTAGTCCCGCCTTCAGATGGAGAAACTGATGCCCAAAAATGTTTTGACTTTCCCAAGGTTGCACAGAAAAGTTGTGTTAATGGGAAAATTTGAACCAATTAGTAAACATTCAGTAAGCTCCTACTATGTAATGCCAGGCACTATTCTAAGTTCAGAGGACACAAAAAAGGCAAAAGACAGTCCCTACTCTTAAGGAGCTTACTATCTAGTTGGGTAGACAATATGGAAAAAATATATAAATGTAGCAAGCTATATACACAGGATAAATAGGAAGTAATTAACAGAGAGAAGGCACTGGAATTAAGTGAGCTTGGGGAAGACTTTCTGTAGGAAATGAGATTTTGATTGGAACTTAAAGGAAACCAAGGAGGTCAGTAGTTAGAATAGAAGATAGGTATTTCAGGCATTGCAGGTATAGGAGACAACCAGAGAGAATGCTAAAAACCAAGAGATAGGATGTCTTGTTCATGGAACAGTAGCTGGACAGTTTTGTTGGATCAGAGTGTGATGGTGGGGAATAAGGTAGGAGAGGTCCAGATATAAGAAAACTGGAAAGGAAGGAGAGGCCTAGATTATGAAGGACTTTGAGTGCCAAAGAGAGCCTTTTGTATTTGATCTTGGAGATGATAAAGAGCCACCGGAGTTTATTTAATGGAGAGTGGGGGTGTGTGACATAATAGAACTCACTATTTAAGAAGAAATTTCAGAAAGACAGATGAAGATATGAGATTGGAGGTCAGCAGAAGAGTTGAGACAGGATAGATAGACTTGAGAATCATTAGCATAGAGATGGTAATTAAAACCATGGGAACTGATGAGGTCCCTAAGTGAAATACTATAGAGGGAGAAGAGAAGAAGATTCAGGTCAGAACCCTGAGGGATACCTGTAATTAGAGAGTTTGATTTGAAGAAAGATTCTGCAAAGAACAGTCACATAGATATGAACCCACTTCCTCTTTCCATTGCACCACACTGCTACCTCCTCTTACTTTCTTCTACCTAGCTTTAAAGATATCCCACGCTACTGAATCTCCTCTTACCTATGTAATCATTGCTCTGCCTAATTTCCTGCCTCCTTATCCTCTTCCTGATCCATTAAGAAAGTGGGCTTGTCATCATATTTCTGTCTTTAGCTGTCTTTTATCTTTCTACATGCACTCCCTTGGAAAATTCTTCTATTCTTTTCAGGTACTATTTCTGTGCCATTGTGCAATTGACTCCAAAATCTGTTTTCCACCACTGCCCCTCATATCCTTGGCCCTTACCAGTCCCCCTCAGTTTCACGCTCTGTAGTATCTTTCTCATCTGTCCCCTCTGAATTCCCATTTGCTTTTCCCCTGCTATGACCTATTGAAGTAGCCTGACAGCTCTTTCTACCCCTAGCCCTTTCCCTCTTAAAACCATCCTCCATAGGATTACCATGTTTGCTCTCCTTACTCATTGTCCAAGCCATTCCTTTATTCAGCATATTCATTGGCTTCTTAATGACTGAAGTAAGGTTGAGATCCTTTCCTGTTATTCATACGCCTTCACATTCTTGTGCTATCCCATCTTGTTCTTTACAGCCTCTTCTCTTATGATTTTCTTCTATAAATTCTATGCTATACGCAAGCTAGGCTACTATACTACCATTTCCTCTACTTGTAATTAGCTCTTTGCCCCTTCTGCCTGTTGAATTACTACCTCTCCTTTGAAATCTAACTTATAATCTCTTCCATGAAACCTTCTCTGATCCTCCCCCTCTCCTAGGCAGCAATCACCTCTTTCCCCAGGACCTCACACAGTACTCTGTTTTGTTCCATTATATACTATGACATGTTATTATTTTCTATTATATTTATGTGTATCAGTAGCTGACATTTATAAAGTACTCTAAGCTTTTTAGAGATTTTCTTTAAAACATCCATATGAAGTAGTGTGATGGCAATCAAATTAAGATCTTTTGCTGTTTTTGTTTTACTAAAAGTGCCTCTGATTGAATAATGTGATTAAAGAAGATCTTCCCCACCCATTCTTGGTCCTGCCCAGTGAGGGAAGCTTAATTAAGGGAGTTGTTTTGTAGGAGGGTCTCAAGTACCTTCTTTTTTTTCTATTGAGACACTGAGTCAGAGGGTTATGTCTTCTGGCTCTGAAAAGTGTATAAATACTCTGAGGGTGAGGTTTTACTTTGGGGCTTACTGACTGGAAGTGTTTCTTTGGCCAGATGAGACTCTGGGAAGCCTGTACTAAGGAGCCCCCGGCTTTGAAAACCCAGATGTTGCTGCTTCCAATTCTGGTTTCTGTGTACATATGTTAATGGTCAGACATTTGAAAGCATGTCTATTGATTTTTTATTTCTCTGAAATTTTAATTTTGATTTTCTCTGATACCTGTGCTTGATTAAAGTGATTATTAACCCCTCAAAAGTTGCCCTTTCTTTTATGAATGCAGATCTAAGAACCTGTGATAGCAGGCCTCCCCTGTGTATATTGCGGTGCTTACTGATACATTATGGCATAGTCAGCAGGATCTACATAAATTAACAAGAAAGCATGGGGTTTTGTGGGACTGGGATAATTGTCTGTTGTTCCCCACTTGTGGTGGCTATGGTTCTGGGGAGCCCCAGAAGGTGGGGATGGCCAGAACCTGTGCTCCAGTGGATTAGCCCTATTCCTGACTGTGCCAGAAGAGTGAAGGCCCTGAAAGTGTATTCTATTCAGAAACTAGACCAGAGCTGCAAGAACTTGGAATGGAGCCCTGGAACCTGAGCAGAAAACTGCCTTCGTACTGACCCAGCAGAAGCAGAAAACTGCCTATGTGCTGTCCTTGGTGACGTGAGAGCAAAAGAGGACAACTGCCAGTGTGCTGACCTGGGAGGGGTGAGTGGTAGAACAGGAGCAGAAGTTGGAGCAGAGAGCTGCCTGAGCACAGACCCTGGTGGAATCTGGGAACAGCCATCTCCTGCGAAAGGAGGAAGAACCTAGGAGCTCGGAGTTCAGCAATGGAGCAAGATGGAGATTGTGCAGCAAAGTACTAAGTGTGCTTTTTTGCAGCATTTTCCTGGAACAGTTTGGGACCCAGGGGGTGGAATTGCCCATGGTGGGTGGAGGGAAGTACCCTGTACCCCCCAAGAACTCCACCCCGATGGCTTTGTTGCCTAGCTGCCCCTCAGTACTTGGAAGCAGGGCCTGGAACTGTAAGACTGGGACTTGGTTCATTAGAGCCTATTGAGAGTGCCTGCAGTGGCAGAGTAGGGACGACACACTCCCAAGAGCACTTTGCTTGGACATTTCTTTTTGGGATTGAGGAAGGAGGAGCTGGTTGTTCTCTACTCAAAGAATGATGTTATGTTAGGCCTATACCTTTGTGTTTGTTTAAAGCCATTTGGCTCCCTGGTAATGAGTTCTGTATTCTGCAAATGTGAATTGTGTTGTATTTACTTAAGAGATGTTAATCCTTCTATTTGTTCCAGCGGCCATGACCATTTAGAATATAAGGCCAAGGATCCTGGAAGGGTGGATTATAATGGCAAAGTGGGATCTTTTGCTGTTTTGTTTTTTTTTAGTATAATCAAAGGTCTCTGATTGAATCTTGCCTTTATCATTCAAGAGTCTTTACTAGGAGTTAAATACAGAAACAAAAGTTTCTGTAACTGGAAACAGTATATGTATTTGTATTGTTAATTATTTTAATGTGATTAAAGATCACCCCCACCCATTAATGGACCTGCCCATTAATGAGAGTTTGATTAGGTAAGATTTGTGGGAAGGCCCATGCCTTTTGTGAATGAGGCACTGGTTCTCAAGGGTTGTAATGCCCTTGGCTCTAAAAAAGGTATAAATACTCGGAGTTGAGGTTTTACTTTGGAGCTTACTATCTGGAACTGTTTGTTTGGCCAGATGAGGACTCTGGGAAGCTGCTAAGGAGCCCCTCTGGCTTTGAAAACCCAGATGTTGGTGCTTCCCTTTCTGGCAACTATGGTCAGACAGTTGGACCTGTGTGTTGATTTGTGATATGTGTATTGCTTATGTCAGACAGTTTGGAAGCACTGTCTGTTGATTTCCTGAACTAAATGAAAGATATATGTGCTTGGTTAAAGGAGATTGTTAACCCCTCAAAAGTTGTCTTTCCTTTTAGAAAAGCAGATCAAAGAACCTGTGATAGCAGCCCCCCCTGTATATGTTGGGGTACTTACTAATAGAAGTGGCTAATGTAAATATCATTCCCAATTTTGCAGGCGAGGAAACAAAACCGAAAAAAAAATTTTTTAAGAGGCTTGCCTAAGGTGACATAGCTAGTAACTGGTGGAACCAGGATGCCAGACAGAGAACTCAGATTCACTGTTCCTTCCTTTTTACTTTGCTGCTCCCCAGTCTAACTCCGTTAGATGCCATGATCCATGTAGGTCCAGCCTACACTTAGCATATTCCCATTTCTTCTGCGTACCAGAGGCATGTAAAAAAAAAGTTAATTCAAACTGATAGTTTTTATATGAATAGAACCCCAGCACAAATCAGTGTATAGGAAAGAATTAGGAAAATTAGGTAACGGGAACAGAATAGAATGATAGGGCAAATCGAGACTATAAAGCTATGGTCAGAAGCTCGATTTGATAAGAAAGATACTTAGGTAATTGTAGAATCATCCAGGGGAGTGGCGTCATCCAAATAGAATATATTTCTATCTTACTGTAGATGTGGTTTGCATTGAGGTGGAATTAAAATTTTAATTCCAGTGGAGAAACAGATGGAAAATTAAATGTGCATATAAAGGTGCTAAGTACAGATTAGATTGTTTCATTGCTAGAATGTTTAAGTTATAACTACTCATTAAACATTTTTGATGAATATTGCTTTATTTTTTTCTCTCTAGAAGCTGATTTTTATATGGTAAATACACAAATAGCTTTGGCACTATTAATACAATGCCATTTTGTTAACAATTTGAGTCATGCAAAATACTGTATAAAATTCCTATCTACAGGGGTCATGTTCTTTGACTCTCATGAAATACTGTACTGTAATGGATATGATGACTAATTTGCCAACCTGAAAAAGCATGATGAAGAATACATGCAATTGTCTCATTATAGCTCACACTTGGGAAAGCAGCTTGATGCAGTAAAAACAAAAACAAAAACAAAAAACCAGTTACACTTGGAGTTAGTTCTAAAATATGCATTGTAGTCTTGGATCTCTCACTTAAAAGTTTGCTGATTTTAGGCAAGTCACCTGATTTTTTTTTTTTTTTTGTAAAATTAGAATGGGAATACACTTTCCCCTCAGAATCGTGGTAAGGATTCAGTGAGAATTTGTGGAGGCTACTTTGTAACCATTATGAATTGTACAAATGTAAACTCATATTAGCTTTTATAGAAAACATTTTAAGATTACCCTCAATCACAGGTAATCAGTGTGAGCCATTCTGCTCCCCATAGCTACGTGAGATCTTTAATCAATGGTCATCATTGTTTTACGTTCTTCCTTCTTTGATTATTTCAAAATGATATACTGGAAACTTAGGAGTCACTCGCTAACTCTGTGATCTAAAAAAACAAAAAAATAGCTGTTGATGTTCTAGGATTATAGTAGATCAGGGTTTCTTAAACTTTTTCCACTCAAGACTCCTTCAGAGTTTTTTAAATACAGTTTAAGAAGCACTGTATGACCTTGGCATCTTCAGTATCTGAACAAGCTCTAAGTGCTCCACAGTGCCTGCTTCTGCCACCTTCATGGTTGTTGAAACAAATTATTCTTGTCTGATCATTCTTCTTGGAGAAGTCTTTGCATGTTTGCAGTAGACATCCACCTAACTCATTGATGAGTGTGAGGCCTGTCAATTCCCTTCAATCTGTTTTAGCCAATCTGCCAAGATGGTTTACCTGGTTATGGTTGCTGCTTGTGCTGCAGCTTCTTGGAGCCACAAGTGGGAATTGGGTGAAGGTAGACACCAAAGGTGAATAACAGCCCTGAAAAGAGCTGCGCAAAACGTGACACCAGAGATGTTGATCCTCCCTGAATGCCCTATTCTTATATGGACAATTGAATACTGGTGATAGTGCTTTATCAGGAATAATGAGTCATGTTGGTCAGGGTGAATAAAACTGAGAGAATTAGGATAAGTGACCACTTCATTTGTGTGATTAGGTATAGTTACCCTGATGGTAGTGGTCACCTTAGAGTGACTTATACTTGAAAAAAACAAGGAAGATCTTGAGAGTCCTCCTTCCTATTATATAACTTAAGACTTTAGCATAGCGTTAAGAGTGCAGAGGCAGAAATTGTCAAGAAATGTTCAAGGGAATGGACATAGGAACTGACTAAATGATGATTTCATTATAGGATTATGGTTATGACACATTTATTATTACATTACAATTATATATTAATCATGTAGATGATATAGAACTTTAAGGTTACAATGTACTTTTACATATATCATTACAAGTGAGAATAGGACTATATGGAGAACCTCATAATCAGTAGAAAATAGATTAGACTCCTTCTGTAAGGTCCCAAAAGACAGAAATAGGTAGAAGTTTCAATAGGTAGATTTTCTATTAGAGCTACTCAGAGTGGAATGGGAAAGGATTTAATGAGTTCCCCATCAATGGACAACTTTAAGTGGCTACTGGATTGCCATTCATTAGGGATAATGTACAAGCAATTGCTTTTCAATTCTGAGATAGACTAGATAGCTTCTCAGGTCCCTTCTAACTCTGAGATAAACAGAGTGGAAGATTAAAGGACTGCAAGAAGGTAGGAGTCACCTCTAGTCTCTCACACTACCTCACCCCTCCTAGTATAGCCAGGAAGACAGAATTTGTGTTTATGTCATCCTGTCCTTGGAATGAAGCATTTCTAATTTGAGAATAAAATTTCAGAGTCCTATTGTATGAATTGGCACAGTCCTGAGCCACCACATAGTCTATACGTAGGAAGAGGAAAAGGTTGGGATAATGGATAATTTTAAATACATGAAATTAAAAGAGTTTTGCATAGACAAAATTAATGAAGCCTAAATTAGAAAAAAATTAGGAAACTGAGGGAAATTTTATAGGAAGTTTTTCTGATAAAGTCCTCATTTCTCAAATTTATAGGAAACTAAGCCAAATTTATAAAAATAAGAGCTATCACATCAAGGGATTTGAGTAGACAGTTTTCAGAATTAGGAATCAAAGCTATCAGTAGTCAAATAATAAGTGCTCTAAATCACTATTGATTAGAGAAATGCAAGTTGAAACAATTCTGGTGTGCCACCTCTCACCTATCAGATTGGCTAACATGACAGAAAAGGAAATGATAAATATTACAGGGGATGTGGAAAAATTGAAGGTGTTGTGAACTGGTCCAACAATTGTAGAGAGCAATTTGAAACTATACTCAAAGGGCTATAAAACCACGCATACCCTTTGACCCAGCATTACTTTGACCTGGAACTACTAGGTCTGTATCCCAAAGAGATCAAAGAAAAAGGAAAAGAACCTATTTGTATAAAAATATTGATAGCAGCTCTTTTTGTGGTGGCAAAGAATTGAAATTGAGGAGATGCCCATCAATTGGAGACTAGCTGAACAAGCTATGGTATATGGTTATGATAGAATATTGTACTGTACAGTAAGAAATGATGAATAGTTTGGTTTTAGAAAAATCTTAGAAGATGTATGTGTATTGGCAAAGCAATATTCACAGCGCTGGTGGTGACTATGAATATGCCAGCATAGTTCTCAATTGCCAAGTATAAAAGACTCTCCATATAGAAGGCAAAAGAAAAACATTTATTTAAACACCAGAAAGCCAAATCCCAGAACCAGAAAGCAAAATCCATCATGGTGACCAAGAAGTTAATAAACATGATCACAGTAGGGGGCAAAGCCATTCTCAGACCTCCCCTCCCTTAGCCAGGGCCTTCTCACTGTCAACTTTCGCACTGTGTCAGTTGGCCTGCATTCTATCCCCTCTGACCTGACCTGACTCACTTCCTCCTGGTTCCGCTTCACCCTTCCTGTTCTGCCTCTTCAGCAGGATACTCCCACCACATGTGACCCAGGCTTCCAGACAATTTAAGCAGATCATATGGGCCTATTAATTAATGAGGAAGATCTTTCCATTTAAATTACTATTACATTCAGCCCCACAGTCTTTCATATTCATTACATAGGTCAGTAGGGCAACTGATAGTACAAGTACCCCATCATTGCCCCTCAACAAATGGGGCCCAAAATCTTGGGGTAAGGGGCGAAGGTCTCTTCTTCCACGTCTACTTCCTGCTGAGATTGGACATAGAGCTGTACCTGCCCCAAGCTGTACTCCCATTTGAGAGATCAGTTCTTCAGGTGGTATTTGGAGCTTGGTCGACTTCAGGTCCAGAGATGACACATCACTGTCATGGATAGGAGGTGACATCCAGCTTAAGCAATCAGGCATCTGCAGGTGAAAGGTACTAAGCCTATAGGAAACAAATCTAGCAAACAAGTTCAACAGATGACACCAAAAAACAAACAAACAAAAAAACCCCCAAGGAAATAATAACCAGAAGCAGGGTAGATAGGGTCAGCTGGAGTTCTGGAGTTCATGAATCCACTATCACAGCCTCATTCACAGAATATATGAGTTAAGGGTACAATTTGGTAATCATCCTCTCCTGAGTAAACAACAGTTACAGTATTATCTTTTCCATGTGCTGAAATTTCTGTAGCCTTTGGGAATGTTGTCTGGCTTCTGTTTTACCCGTACTTAAGCTCCCAATTTTATTCTGTCAGTAGAACCTAATACTTCAGTCCCTCTGTTATTTCAGAAGGAGGGTAAAGTTTTCCACAAGTGGTCTTGTTTTAGAAGAAATAATAATCACTTGAATTATTCTGTCATTTTTACAAAACTGTATGAGTGCATCACCTAAATTTTGGAATGTTACAATAATTTCTCCTTGAGAATTAGAATCTGTTACTTCAGCCAACACATGTATTCCTCAAGCTGCTAATCCTAATCTGAACTGGGGTTTGACCAACTTCCTATTCTCCCTGAAGGTGTGACAAACTTGGATAGAAGGGTTCAGCAGGATTTGTAGGGGCAGTTCTTACTTTTCTATTTCATCTAGTATCAGGTCCCTTTTTTCAGTACATTCTGAATAGTTCCTAGTTGGAATACCATCTAGGCTTCTAAAATCTACCCCTGATCTCAATAGAGCAGTAAACAATTCTCTCCTTGTCAATTTATTCTGATTTTGAATCCACTGGCTATTTACTCTTCTCTCTCTAGCAATGTTGTCTTTTCCCTAGTCTCCTAAGTCATCTTGTCCATCACCTCTGAAAGAGGGTGCACTATTTCCCCAGTTATTAGAGTCAAACTCAAATGCTTGTAAGTAGGAGGAGCCATCTTCATTATTGTATTCTTATGGTAAACTGCAAAGGGAGTATCATAGTATGCATCTGCATTTCTGATCATTATGGCAGTTTTTATTACCTCCTTTAACTTTCTTATACATTCCCTAAGTGAAACCAGGGTCTGTTTTCACTAGGCCACATAGAATCAGTAGGATACTGCCTACTGCAGCCTTCTGCATCCAGAGCTAACAGATTAGTTGTGTTATTACCTCCTGGCATATTGTAATGTGTCAGAGTTTGCTGTACAAAAGAATTCTAATACCTCTAAATTTCAGACAGTGGACGGGATCTATAGCTATTCTTCTAGCTCTGTCATCACTTGATTATCACCATCCAAGATATTGATGATTCTCTTATCCTTTGGGTGAATTTACTCAAAATTTCTGTGACCTCCTGCTGAGTAAAATCCTCAGTTATCTCCCTAAACACTGAGTTTCCTTCTTGGTTCTCCTGTTTCTGCCTCACTGTTGGGCGTGCTTCTGACTAAGAAACTTCTTCCTCTAAAATTATTTCGCTTCCTTTGTCACTGTGGCAACTAGGCTGGGTCTGTACAAAGGTCAGATGCTCATTTCTTTTGTTAGCCTTCTGCTTCTTCTGAGCTAAATGAACAGCCTTTCCTTCTGCCTGAGACCCCCCAGACTGCTCTTGTAAAGTAGAGCCTGAAGGATGAGAATTCTCATGCAAACTAGCCAACTTTTTCCATCTGAATTTTTTCCTTAAGCAGCTCATCTCTGTTTCTACATATAATACAGTAAGCCATTAATAAAATCCAGCCTCTGCTACTTACCCCTGCCAACTCCTTCCCTGGTCTTATTGGTCTTCCTTGCAAACACCTTTC
Source organism: Notamacropus eugenii (assembly GCF_028372415.1). Classification (NCBI taxonomy): domain Eukaryota; kingdom Metazoa; phylum Chordata; class Mammalia; order Diprotodontia; family Macropodidae; genus Notamacropus; species Notamacropus eugenii. Next base: position 387,444,261 of record NC_092876.1, read on the forward strand.
CAAATCTTCAGGTTCCCCTTCCTGTAACCTCATTTCCCAGTTTTCACAGGCTCCAGTGCTTTTAGCCGATTCCCTTGCTAGCAAGGAATACAGTAAATCCTCCCATCCTGGGATATTAATGTCTTTCTCTAAATTCTTTCTGCCTCCAAATAGAGATTTTATACCTTGCAATCCTGTTCATGATGCCAAATGTATTGCCAAAGCAACATTCACAGTACTGGTAGTGACTATGAATATGCCAGCGTAGTTCTCAATTGCCAAGTATAAAAGATTCTCCATATAGAAGACAGAAGAAAAACATTTATTTAAACACCAGAAAGCCAAATCCCAGAAGCAGAAAGCAAAATCTGTCATGGTGACCAAGAAGTTAATAAACATGATCGCAGTGGAGGGGCAAAGCCATTCTCAAAACTCCCCTCCCTCAGCCAAGGCCTTCTCACTATCAGTTGTCACATTGTTTCAGTTGGCCTGCATTCTGCCCTCTATGACCTGACCCCACTCACTCACTTCCTCTTGGTTCTGCCTCACCCTTCCTGTTCCACCATATGTGAGCCAGGCTTCCAGGCAATTTAAGCAGATCGTATGGGTCTATTAATTAATGAAAAAGATCTTTCCATTTAAATTACTATTACATTATGGTAAATCATGCAAAGTAAAGTGAGAAGAACTAGGAGGACATTGTACACAGTAGCAGATATATCATATTGATGATCAGCTGTGAAAGACTTAGCTGCTCTGATCCAGACAATGATCCAAGACAGTTCCAAAGGATTAATGGCCAAATTTACCATCAACCTGCGGAGAGAAAACTGCTGAACCCTGAATATAAATTAAAGCATACTTTTTTCACTTTCTTCATGCTTCTTTCCTTTTATTTGCTTGTTTTGTAGCACAGATATTATTCCATAATATTCATGGAAATATGTTTTGCATGAGTTCATATATGTAACATATCATATTACATACTTTCTGAAAGAGTGGGGCAGCACCAGGAGGAGGAAAAGAATTTGTGACTTTTTTTTTAAAAAGAATGTTCCAACTAAATAAGCACTTATGTACATGAGAGGAAAAAGTTGGGATGAACAAATAATCCCAGAGTTAGAACATCAGAATGTGAAGTCCAAGATAAATGATGTGCTCCAGCTTTTTGGCTTAGAAATCATCGTCAGATGCCTTCCACATCCAGAGAAAGAACTATGGAATTCAATCGCAGATTGTAGCAGATCATTTTCTTTTGTATTACATTTTGGTTTATTATATCATTTCTCCCATTCATTTTAATTCTTCTATACAACACAACCATGGGGAAAATATATTTAGTAGGAATGTATGTGTAGAACTTATATAAAATTGTATGCCATCTCAGGGAAGGAGGGGGCAGGTGTGGGGAGAGAGGGAAAGAAAAAATCTAGGTTGTATGGTAGCGATTGGGGAACATTGAAAATAAATAAATAAAAATTATTTTAAAAAAAGAAATCATGGTCAACTATGCCCATGTCTCAACTACCATTGTCACCTAGGACAAAATCAAAAGTTATATGCTCAGAATTAATATTTGGCATTAGCCATATGCCAAAGGGAATGCAGTAGTAGCATGTATCCCATTCTTCTCCTCTCACCCCCTTGATGAAGCACTGTGCAAGAATTGGTGAGAGAGAGAGAGATGAGCAGTTTAAGGAATACTGCTCCTTTCACGGATGCCTGGTCATTCATATGATGATAATAGCAATAATAACAATTAGTAATTTTTTCTGGGCATTGTACTAGGCACTTTACAAATATCTCATTTCATACAATTCTGGGAGGAGATGCTATTATGATCCCCATTTTACAGGTGTGTAAACCTAGAGGGACTTAACTAGGTAACTTACCATAGGTCACATAGCTAGTCAGCATTTTAGACCAGATTGTATTTTTGACTCTAGGCCTTGTGCTGTATCCACTATGCCACATATATAAGATTTTTGTTCGATGATTGATGATAATAATAATGCTACCAACAGATGATTTCAAGAACCTTTACATGATCAAATTTGACCATGTAAAGTGATGCTTGTACATTTGAGTAAAATACAGTGAATGAGAATGGTGTTTAAATTTCAATTATCTTTGCCACGAATACCCCAAATGAGGTCGCGAAGAGTCAGACACGACTGAAAACAAGTTTAACAGAAACAATCTTTGATTTTGTCATTGCATTTAGACTTCTACGTATTTTATATTTTCTGTAGTTATTTTAAATGGAATTTCTCTTTCTGTCTCTTGCTGATTGGTTTTATTAGTAGCATATAGAAATGCTTATGATTTATGTGGATTATAACTAAGAATAATCACCCCAGCAAAACTGAGTATAATCCTTTAAGGGAAAAAATGAAACAGAAGATTTTCAAGCTTTCCTGATGAAAAGACCAGAGCTAAATAGAAAATATGACTTTCAAATATAAGGCACAAGAGAAGCACAAAAAGGTAGGCATCAAAGAGAAATCATGAGGGATTCCATAAGGTTTAATTGTTTATATTTCTGTTTGGGAAGATGATATCTGTAACTCCTAAGGACTTTATCAATTTTAAGAAAGTTAGAAAGAGACTACATAAACCGAGAGCATGAATACATGTTGACTATGATGAAATAATATCTAAAAAAACAAAATTAAAGGGTGAGGAAGAGGGATGCATTGATAGAGTTTTCTGTTTAGCTCTGGTATTTTACATCAAGAATGCTTGACAGTCATCTGTATCATTAAATATCCATTTTCCCCCTAAATCTTAGCTCTTTTGCCTTCCAGAATATCATATTTTAAATCCTCTGCTCCTTTAACATGGTAGCTGTTAAAGCTTGTGTGATCCTGACTCTGGCTCCATATTTGAATGGCTTCTTTCTAGCTTTCTTTCTTTCTTGCAGTATTTTCCCCTTGACCTGGGAGCTCTAGATATTCCTGAGAGTTTTCATTTTGGGATCTCTTTTAGTTAGTGATTAGTATTTCCATTTCTATTTTACCTTTCAATACTAAGATATCAGGGAAGTTTTCCTCTATAATTTCTTGAAATATGATATCTAGGCTTTTTGATCATGGCATTCATTGTGTCCAATAATTCTTAAATTACCTTTCCTCAATATTGCTTTCTAGGTCATTTGTGATATTTCACATTTTCTTATATTTTTAAAAATTCTTTTGGTTTTGTTTTATTGTTTTTTGAGGCCTCATAAAGTCATTAGCTTCTGTTTTTTCATTCTTTTGACTTTGTTTTATTTTGTGTCTCATGGAGTCATTAGCTTCTACTTACCCAATTCTAATTTTTTCAGTTGGGGGCAGGGAGCTTTGTTCAAAAGACTACTTTCTATTGTAATGGGAAGACTTTCAGTAAAGGCCTGTGTTTGAATTCTAGTTTTCTATTTATTATTTTTGTGACTTTATGCAAGTCTCCACTACTCTGGGCTTTAATTTCCTCTTCTGTAAAATGAAGGAGTTGACCTAAATGATAAGGTTTTTACAAGCCTTAATAGAACCTCAGGTTTGGGAACCCCCTCAAAAGCCATCTAATTCGGCCTGTTCAGGCCTGCCTTCTATAATATCCATAACAAATGTTTCTCTAAATTTTTTTGAAAGCCTCTAGCATAGAATAACCTATTATCTCTAAGGCAATTTTTTTCCTGCTTTTGGATAACATAAATTGTTAGAATGTTTTTCCCTACATCCAGCCTAAATCTTGTTATTTGTAACTTATACTTATTAATTCTAGTTCTGTATTTCAGATATATTATAGGCTGAATAGGCTTTCATGGACTCACTTGAGAATCTGAGCACTATTTAGGCCATTTTTTACAATGGGGAAATGTGTCTAGACATCAAGAGATTCATGTATACTTACACTTTTATAATAAAGTCTTTTGGTTATTGTATCAGCTCAATATTGCCTGAAGAGACAGGTTCACTTTTAACTTTTTTTCCCTATCATTTATTTTTCTTTTTCCTAGCTTCCTCTTCTAATTTTGAGGGAGCTATATTTAACATCCTCTCTATATTGTCTTTCTACTTGCAGATAAGCTATTGTTTTTAGAGCAGAAGCTAGATTTAGGCAGAGAACTTCAAAAGTAGTAAATCTTTTTTTTCCTGAAAGTAAATTAAATAATATTTAGATAAATGTTAATAGCTGTTAGCTACTCTAATCAAGCTTTCAATCTTTTCCAATAGGAAGTTATATTCCTGGATGAATCAAAGGTGATTCTGAAGAAAAATGCAACTTTTGGAAATTACATATTAGTGGTTAAAAAAGTAAATCATCACTTGCCTCTGGATCTCCTAGCTAAAAGAGTAGCCCAAGAGTCTGCTTTTTTTCCCCCTCTTGTCTACATGGAGTAGTAAAGAGAGACCTGACCTTGGAGTCACAATGACATGGGTTCAAGTCCAACCTCTGATATATACTAACAGTGTGACCCTGTGATCACTTAATATCTCAGTGTGCCTATATAACTTTAAGACTGTAGAGTACAGAAGAGCAACTAATCTGCATTTGAAAAGAGAGTTTTTATAACTGCCCCATGGAAATTAAATCTCAGGATTCCAACTCTTCTATCTTTTTCATTCCATTGTTAAAGATGTATTTTTATCATCCATGTAGTAACAAATAATAAGTATTTAATGTGCTTTTTAAAAATATTGAAAAGAACTTTAAATATCATTTAAGCTACATTTTTTTTTCATTTGGTGAATATAAAATACTTGCTGTATATTAAGACCATTTCCAGCATGGAAAAATTTACTAACTTATGACTACAAATTAAGGCTTTGGTCTATCCGCAATAGATTTAATCTGGGAGGGATATTATTTCTGAATAATGAAATAATATTAGATGCTTTGTTGACCTAAGACCTGTCATACTGAGCCAAGTTAATTTATCCCCTCTAGGATCTTACCTCTCTAAGTTGCACTCTTATTCAAGAGTTAGGTCCTTGACAGGGATAAATGCTGCCTTGGATTCAATTGCACTTTATGATCTGTCCTCTTAAAAATTTTTCTCACAAATCCCCATTAATGCACTTAACTTTAATGAGTATGGGAAACAAAGAAAGAAATAAACGTTTATATAGTGCCCACTGTAGTATTTCTCATCCATTCATCACAATTACCATATGAGGTAGGTGCTATCAGTTCTTCCTAACTGCAGACCCAGCCAGCCTCCTGTCCACTGTGCCACCTTGCTGCTCCAACGGTAAGCTCAAGGCAAAAGTATTTGCCCACATAGCAGAACAATAATAGTAACTTTGAAGCATTTCTTCTTGTAAACTTGAGATCCCATAAATACATACAGTCTTCATGGCAGGAGGAGGCACAAATTTAGAGTACACTTGGGTCCTGGCATTGCAGGGCCCTGATGTTCTTTCTGTTCTTGGGCTCTGGTGACACTGTGCTCTCCCTTGGGCTATTTACTCAGCTGAGCTCTTGAATCCATTTTTGCCTTTCTCTCTGATCCATAGCTCCATTTTTTGAAGTTACCTCAGCTAACTCTTTTCTGTCTTTGTCTCTTTGTGTATCTTTCTCTGTGTGTCTTTCTGTCTCTCTGTTTTTCTTTCTCACTGTTTCTCATTCTCACTTGCACTGCCAAACTAGCTGCAACTTACCCAATCTTTGCCAGCGTCAATCTGCCATCCATTTCATACAGGAATACATTCTATATTTCATAAAAGAGGCAACATGGGGATAGACAGGTCTTTGCACAACATTTGACACATTAACATTTCATTATTACCCCTTTCTGATTTCATAAATTGAGACAGGTAATGTGAAAATCAATGGTTAAAATCTGTCCCAAACAAGGACCCACTTCATCTTCTCCCCACATATCTAGTCTAACATTCTCTCTCCCAGTATGATTTGAGGGAAACTATGGTATTTGTTTCCTTTATTGTCATCCTCAAAGCTTAGAGATATATCCCAACTCTTCTTAGATTATTAACCCACAAATTCATAATAACTGGAAGAGAAAATAATCTATTTGGGCTAAGTGATACTAGCTGAAGTGCTGGACTTGAGTCAGTAGGTTCTGAATCCTGCCTCAGACCTTTAAGAGCAGTGGGTTGCTGGGTAAGTTACTTTATCAAGGCCTCAATTTCTTCATCTGTAAAATTTGGGTAACATGCTTAATTCCTACATCACAGGGTTATGAGACTCAAATGAAATAATATATGTAAAAAATTTTGCAAGCCTTATCTTTATAGAGAAACTGCCTACTAGTATAAGATTTTTTTTTTTTTGATCTTTAGAGCCTTTGTGATAAAGAGCCACAGAGAAGTGTATTACCTTTCACTTGTTCTGTTCTAACTGCCTTTCAGCTTCAAGTGGTACTCTTTTGAAAGTACACCACCATTATCCTTTTTTATTTAATAAAATGTGGGGTTGTTAGGGTTTTTAGGATTTTGTTGTTTTTAAGACCACAAGGATTGAAACATATCCTTACTGCCTTTTATATTGTATCTGTCTATTTTTATCTTTAGCTTACCCTCTGATAATATGTTTCTTGTTTTGGGTAAGTTGTTAAATTATCTTTGTTACAGCCAGAGGGGTCCTTTAACTGGATCATATATCAGTGCATACTCTGTCATCATGACATACCTGCAGCAGTCTAGACTCCCTCAGGAATTCTGATTTTTAAGCTTCCAAGTTGGCAGTACAAAAGTGCTTTTCTCTTTAGAAACATCAGGGCTGCTGCAGTACCTATTTCAGGTTTTCCGTGAGAAAATGACAATGTACATCGATACATATGCCCTACTATGCAGAATCATGCAGGTGCTCTCTTGGGTATACGAATGAATAAAGAAAGAAATCACTTGATCAAGTGTAGAAGTATGCATCCTCTATAAAATAAACAGCTACATAGGCAACATTACTAATATAAATATGGAGAATTAAAATAGCTAAGTTTAAAAGACAGGAATTAGGTATGTCTCATAATAAAAGAGATTTGATTCCTTTTATAATTACTACTCTGTTTATGTTATATTTTATTACAAATGTCATCTTAACCTTCAAATCTAGAAAGTTTCATTATGGTAACCCTTGTGTATACATCAACAATATATATTCTAAAGCAACTCAAACTTGAAAAAAAAGGTAATTTTGCCCATACACCTGTATAATAAGAAGGGAAACATGACAGAAAGGTACAACCTCTTTCCCCTTCTGAGGTTGCCAGCCTCAGAATATCTCAGTTGCCAGCATGTACAATCTGGAAAAGGTACACATCATGGTACAATGAAGAGTACACTGACTCAGACGTCAGAGAAATTGGGTATAAATCTTACCTCAGACACTTCACTACTTGTGTAACTGATCAAATTGTAGAAACTCCCTGAGCTTTTGCTTTCTCATTTGCAAAATAAGGGAGTTGAACTAGATGCTTTTTAAGATCTTCAACTCTGTGGTATATGTTGAAATCGTAGACTCAAGAGTTGAAAAGGACTTTAGTGAACACTAAAATCTAGTAATCCAGAAGTCAAATGCCTCATTTTATAGATGAGTAAGTGACTTGACCAAGTTTCCACAGCTAGATCACAACAAAGTCAGGATTCATGTGTAGGTCTTTTGATTCATTTCTACTTTTTCTCCTTCACTGAGGTCTTTCAAAAAAACAAAAGAGCAAAAGGCAGTTAAATTTTGTGAAAGAACAGTATTTATAGGGACCTACTGTTTCCAAATAGCCTTTCCTATAAACCATCATCTCTGACTGTGCTCTACTTCATTGTATGTATGTGTCCCTGGAAAAAGTATAGTGGATGCTCTACAAGCCACTCAGATGTCATGGGCACCAAAAATACCGAAGGGTCATGATAGCTTGTGTCAGTAGGTTAGTAACAGTTGAATTGTGGAGTGGCTTCAAAGTCCCTCCTTATTTTCTTGGGTCCATGTGTCATAGTCTACAGGTTTTGATACTGAGCACCCTGGCAATGACTAAGACAGCATTATTGAATATTTTTTCTGATGAAAAAATGTTTCAAAATGTTTTAATAGCAGTGTTCTAAAAATATCTTAATCACTCCTAGATTTTTTTTCCCTCTGACTTTGGGCAGGGTAGGCTGGTAAATACTTACCGACTGTCTCTGGGGCAAAAATTTACAGTCTATGTAAATGTTTCATTACATCATTTAAAATATTACTTTTAGTTTTTTAAAACTTTTTTGTCTTAATTTTTCTTCTTTTAGTAGCAAGTTTCTTTTTCAATCACTACCAAAACCAGTAACCACAACCAAGTTACAGTACCTTTGTCTATACTGTTGCCAGTTGACTGAGGTGCTTCATAGGATATTTTCAGTATTTCATATATGCTTAATTTTGTTATTGTGTCCTTCTTTGTTTGATTAGATTACAGGCATGGATTACCCTTATTTTATAAAATCATCCAAGACTGGTACCTCTCGGTTTAAGTGCCTTTTTAATCATACCACATGACAGTGGACATTTAATAAAATACCTTTGGGGAATTATAATCACAGGTTTAGAGAGGCAGTCTGACTATTTGACCAGACAGATGACTTCTGGGTTCAGATCCAGCCACTGATACATATTGACTTAGTGATTCTGAGCAAATAAATATACTTACCAGTTTTTTAGCAAGCACTCTTTATTGATTTCCTTGACCTTTTGTTCTTCCATATGAATTATTATTTTTCTAGCTCTATCAAATAATTCTTTGTTCATTTGATTAGCCTGGCACTGAATGAGTAAATAATTTAGGTAGAATTGCCATTTTTATTATATTAGCTAAACCTGTCTATGAGCAATTAATATTTCTCCAATTATTTAGATCTATATTTGTGTGAAAAAATATTTTTTAACTATATTCATATAATCCCTGAATTTACCTTGTCTGATAGACTCTCAAGTATTTTATATGGTCTGAAATTATTTTAAGTGGAATTTCTCTTTCTATCTTTTCCCTGCTAGGTTTTATTGATAATATGTAGAAATCCTGATGATTTATGTGAGTTTGTTTTATATACCACAATTTTGTTAAAGTTGTTCATAATTTAGCTAGTTTGAAAGTGATACTTTTGTTTCTTTATTGCCTATTTTTATTCCTTCAATTTCTTATCATGTTGCTGTAGCTAGCATTTCAAATAAAATATTGAATAAAAATGAAGATAATAGATATCCTTGCTTCACCGCCAGTCTTACTGGGAAGGCTTCTAGTTTATCCCTATTACAAGGTACTGTTTATTATTTTAAGAAAGGCTCCATTGATTCCTATGTTTTCTCATGTTTTTACTAGAAATGGGTGTTATATTTTGTCAAAAAGCTTTTTCTGCATCTTTTGAGATTATTTAATCATATGATTTTTGTTGCTTTTGCTATTGCTGTGGTCAGTTATGTTTACAGTTTTTCTAATGTTAAGCCAGCCCTGTATTTCTGATGGAAATCCCACCTATTCGTAGTGTATGGTCTTTCTAATATATCACTGTATTTGCTTGCTAATAGTTTATTTAAAAATTTTACATCAGAATTCTTTAGTGAAATTGGCCTATGTTTTCTTTCTTTGTCTTTGCTCTCTCTAGTTTAGTTATAAAGACTACATTTGAGCCATAAAACGAATGTGGTAGAATCCCTTGACATGCAGCTAGGTGGCCCAGTGGATAGAATGTCAGTACTGAATTCAAGATGACTTACCTTCCTGAGTTCAAATCTGGCCTCAGACATTTACTAGCTGTTTAAAGTCACTTAGCCCTGTTGGCTGCATTTTATTTTCATCTGTAAAATGAGCTGGGGAAAGAAATGGGAAACTACTCTAGGATCTTTGCTAAGAAAATCCCAAATGATGTCACAAAAAGTCAGACCTGACTGAAACAACTGAACAACTTCTTGACCAATTTTTCCAAATAGAGTTTTTTGTTTTGTTTTGTTTTTTAGCATTGAAATTAATTGTTCCTTAGATATTTGGTAGAATTCACTTGTCAATCCATTTGGTCCTGGGGATTTTTTTCCTTAGGGAGTACCTTGATGGCTTGTTCAATTCCTTTTTCTAAGATTGAGTTATTTAAGTATTCTGTTTCCTTTTCTATTAATCTGGATAGTTAATTTTTTTGTAAATATTCATCTATTTCATTTTGATTTTCAGTTTTACTGGCTTATAAATGAGCAAAATATTCCACGATTGATAAATGGTCAAAGGATATGAATAGGCAACTTTCCGAAGAAGAAATTAAAGATATCTATAATCACATGAAAAAATGCTCTAAATCACTTTTGATTGGAGAGATGCAAATCAAAACAACTCTGAGGTACCACATCACATCTATCAGGTTGAGTAACATGACAAAACAGAAAGATGATAAATGTTGGAGAAGATGTGAGAGAGTTGGAGCACTTATTCATTGTTGGTGGAGCTGTGAGCTCATCCAGCTATTCTGGAGAGCAATTTGGAACTATGCACAAAGGGCTACAAAAATGTGCATACCCTTTTACCCAGCAATATCATTACTAGGACTGTATCCCCAAGAGATCATAAAAATGGGAAAGGGTCACACATGTACAGAAATATTTATAGCAGCACTCTTTGTAGTTGCCAAAAACTGGAAATCAAGGGCATGCCCATCAATTGGGGAATCGCTGAATTAAGTTGTGGTATATGAATGTAATGGAGTACTATTGCTCCATAAGAAATGATGAACACGAAGACTTCAGAGAGTCCTGGAAGGACTTATATGATCTAATGCTGAGTGAAAGGAGCAGAACCAGAAGAGCTTTGTGCACAGCAACGACCACAGTGTGTGAGAGGTTTTTCTGGTAGACTTGGAACTTCATAATAACATAAAAACTTAAAAAAAAAAAAAGAATAATTCCCAATGATTTTCTAAGGCAAAATGCCTTCCACACTCAAAGAATAAAATATGGAATTCATTTTCAGAATGTAGCCAATCATGTTTGTACGTGTGTGTGTGTGTGTGTATTATGTATTGATTTGTTATATGATTTCTTCCATTTGTCTTAGTTCGTCTACACAGCATGACTACCATGAAAATGTATTCAGTAGGAAAGTATAGGTAGATCCTATATAGAATTGTATGGCGTATTGGGGAGGGAGGGAGGTGGTGGGAGGTAGATGGAGGGGTAAAAATCTAAGCTTTTTGGTAGTGATTTCAGAACATCGAATACATAGATAGATAGCTAGCTAGCTAGCTAGCTAGATAAAAACAAAAACAAACAAAATAAATAAATGAGCAAAATAGCCCCTAATAATTGATTTAATTTCATCTTCATAGGTGGTACATTCATCTTCTTTATTTTAGATGTTGGTAATTTGGTTTTCTTCTGTCTTTTTTTTAATGAAATGAACCAAAGATTTACCTATTCCCTTGTGGTTTTTGTTTGTTTGTTGCTATTGTTCTGTTGTTGTTATGTTTCACTCCACTGATCTTTATTATTTTGTTTTATTCACTTCTTTTTAAGGTTTCCATTTTGGTATTTAATTAGAGATTTTTATTTATTTTTAGCTACATGTCCAATTCATTGATCTATCCTTTCTCTCTTTTATTGATGTATGCATTTAGAGATAGCAGTTTTCCCCTGAGAACTACTTCGGCTGTGTTGCACAGATTTTAGTATATTGTCCTATTGTTGTCATCTTTCATGATATTATTATCATGATATTATTTTTTTCTTTGAGTGACTCATTCTTCAGGATTAGAATTCCCATTAATACTAATCTATACTTCCATGGCCTTTTTTGAATGGTTTTTTTTTTTTGCATTATGGTCTGAAAAGAGTGCATTTAATATTTCCTCCTTTCTGTATTTGGTTGTGTGGTTTTTATACCCTAATACATGGTCAGTTTTTGTGTAGGTGCCATGTGCTGCTTAGAAAAAGGTATACTCTTTTTTTATTCCCATTCAGTTTTCTCCAGAGGTCTATGATATGTAACTTTTCTAAGATTCTTTTCATCTCCTTAACTTCTTTCTTATTTATTTTACAATTAGACTTATTTAGTTCTGAGAGGGGGAAGTTGAGGTCCCCCATTTTATAGTTTTTGTCCATTTACTTCTGTAACTCATTTAACTTTTCCTTTCAAAATTTTATTACTTCATTATCTATGCTTACTTTTCACAAAAATGTAGTTTCCCTGTTTATCTCTTTGAATTGGGTTTACTTTTGTTTTTTGCTCTGTCTGAATCATTATTGCTATCTCTGCCTTTCATACATAGTAGATACTTCAGCCCCATATTTTAAATTTGGAGTGTGTGTGTGTGTGTGTGTGTGTGTGTGTGTGTGTGTGTGTGTGTGTGTTTCTGGTAAATAACATAGTGAGGGATTCTGGTTTCTAATGCCTTTTTGCTATCTTCTTTCAGTTTGCGAGTAAGTTAATTGAACGGGGTTTATTGGGGGCTGTTCACCCTGAGCCAAGAGGCCCTATCTGACCAGCAGGTCCTGTTGACCCTGAAGGAGCATGCTGTGAGTAACGGATGAGGGGGGAGGCAAAGATGTGAGGCAACTCTGTTTATTCAATCTAGCTCAGGCACTTATATAGTATCATGTACGCCTTAGTTAACGTAAGCAGCACAAGCAAGATTAAACTAGTTTAAGCAAGTTTTGCTACCGCTTTCCAGCCACGTTTCAGGAAGTATCTGGTGGTAAACAGGGGTAGAACCCTTCCTCCCAGGGCCATCTTGTTCATGCCTTACCAATCTCCCCTTAGTTTACCTGAGCCGTGATTGGTGTACGCCGTCCAAGAGAGCTGAGGGTTGGCAGTTCCCTTACAGTTAATCTCATTAACATTAAGAATTATGATGACTATTTCCCTCCATCCTTTTTTCTTCTGTTTATACTTTTTTTTACCCAGTCCCTCCACTTGTTTTTGCTTCTTCCCTTAATCTGCCCACCTTCTTATTATTCTGCCCCACCTCTTTTATCTTAGTCCCTTCCCCTCCTCCTGCTGTGTTAGGTAAAATAGATTTTTATTCCCCACTAAATGTGTATATATCTTCTTCTGTCTTTGCACCTGTTCAGATGAGAGTAAGGTTCAAGCATTGCCCCTTATTTCCTCCTCCATTGTAAAAGCTCTTTTTCTCGTGCCTCTTTTATGTGAGATATTTTTCCACATTCTCCCTCTCCCTTCCATCATCTCCCAATGCATCCCTTTTTCCTACTCCTCCATTTTTGTTTTGGGGTCATACTAATGTAATTATTTTGTACCTATGCCCTCTCTCTATGTAGATTCCTTCTAACTACCCTAATAATAATAAAATTCTTAGGAGTTAAATGTATCATTTCCCCATATGGAAGTGTATACAGTTAACTTTATTGATTGCCTTACGATTTCTCTTTCATGTTTACCTTTTTATGCTTCTCTTGAATCTTGTGTCAGAATATCAAATTTCCTATTTAGCTCTGGTCTTTTCATCCGGAATGCTTGAATATTCTCCATTTCATTAAATGTGCATTTTTGTCCTGGAAGGATTATCCTCAGATTTGCTGAGTAGGTTATTTTTGGTTTTAATCCTCTTTCCTGTACTTTGTGGAATATCATCTTCCAAGCCCTCAATCCTTTAATGTGGAAGCTGCTACAACTTGTGTGATCTTGATTGTGGCTCCAGGTATTTGAATTGTTTCTTTCTGGCTTTCAGTATTTTATCTGGAATTTGGTTTTGTTATTCCTCAGAGTTTCCCTTGGGGATCTCTTTCACATGGTGATTGGTGGATTTTTTCAATTTCTGTTTAATCCTCTGGTTCTAGCATATTAGGGCAGTTTTCTGTGAAAATTTCTTGAAATATGTTTAGGTTCTTTTTTTGATCATGTCTTTCAGGTAGTACAATAATTCTTAAATTATCTCTCCTCAGTCTATTTTCCAGGTTAGTAGTTTTTTTGTAAGGCATTTCACATTTTCTTCTATTTTTTCCCCATTTTTTTAACCTTGTTTTACTGTTTCTTGATATCTCAAGAAAAAATGAATAGAGTCATTAGCTTTCCCTTGCTCATTCTGATTTTTACAGAATTATTTTTTTCTTCAATGAGTTTTTGCAAGTGGTAAAAATTTAGCCAGTTATCTATTTTAAGGTATTAGTTTCTTCACTATGTTTTGTACCTTTTACTAAATTGTTAATTACTTTTTCATGATTTTCTTCCCTTGCTCTCTTTTCTTTACTTAATTTTTCTTCTAATCTCTTGATTTTGGAAATCTTTTTCCCCCTCAAGCTTTCTATAGCTCTTCCAGAGATTCTTGTTGGGCTTATTTCTAATGTGCATTTTCTTTTAAGGCTTTGTTTTTAGTTCCTTTGACATCATTGTCTTCATCTGCGTTTATACTTTGCTCTTCCCTGTCATTCTTTCATGTAACAGATTTTTATGGTCAGGTTTTTTTGTTTGTTTGTTTGCTAATTTTCCGAGTCCATTTCTTCACTTTGAATTATATATTAAATTTAGGATCTGTTTACCCAAGGGTAGGGGATTACTGCCCCAAGCTTCAGGCTTGGTTTTCTTGGTGGGGGGAAAACCCCTTTTAATTTTAAATAATCAAAACCCAGAAATATTAAGCATATCTTTTTAAAAACATATTGTAATAGAAATTACATTCAGTAAGGAGCTTTGGAGGCATAGATTTCAAAGTTAATTGGAAACTAAATCATTTTATTAGAGATAATTACAACCAAAATTTGCAGTCAAAGCAAATGAAATGGGGAAATGGGGAAAAATTATATTTTAATGGATAAAAGAGAAAGAACAGAACAATGAATTCAGCTTGCAGATTTTTTTAAAATTTTTAATTAGTTTTATTTATTTCCAGTGTTCTACAGTCACTACCATAAAGCTTAGATTTTTTTTGCCCTCCCTTCCCATTACCTCTCCCCTCCCTCCCCGAGATGGAATACAATTTTATATAGGTTCTACACATACATTCTTATTAAATACATTTTCACTATAGTCATGCTGTGTAGAATAATTAATATGAATGGGAGAAATCATAAAATAAACCAAAACATAATACAAAAGAAAATGATCTGCTACAATATGCAATTGAATTCCATGGTTCTTTCTCTGGATGTGGAAGGCATTTTGCCTTAAAAGACCACTGGGAATTTTTAAAGTCCTTACATTGCAGTGAAGTTTTAAGTCTACCAGAAAAAGTCCTCTCACACTGTGGTTGTTTCTGTGTATAAAGTTCTCCTGGTTCTGCTCCTTTCTCTCAGCATGAGATCATATAAGTCTTTCCAAGACTCTCTGAAGTCTTCCTGTTCATCATTTCCCATAGCACAGTAGTATTCCATTACATTCATATACCATAATTTATTCAGCCATTCCCCAGTTGATGGGCATCCCTTGATTTCCAGTTTTTGGCCACCACAAAGAGGGCTGCTGTAAATATTTTTATACACGTGGGACCCTTTCCCATTTTCATGATCTCTTAGGGATACAGTCCTAGAAGTGGTATTGCTGGGTCAAAGAGTATGCACATTTTTGTAGCCCTTTGGGCATAGTTTCAAATTGCTCTCCAGAATGGTTGGATCAGCTCATAGTTAGTGTTCTAATTCTCCCACATCTTCTCCAACATTTATCATTTTCCTGTTCTGTCATGTTTGCCAATCTAATAGGTGTGATGTGGTACCTCAGAGTTGTTTTGATTTGCATTTCTCTAATCAATAGTGATTTAGAGCATTTTTCATATGACTATAGATATCTTTCATTTCTTCCTCTGAAAATTGCCTATTCATATCCTTTGACCATTTATCAATTGGGGAATGACTTGTATTCTTATGCATTTGGCTCAGTTCTCTATATATTCTAGAAATGAGGCCTTTATCGCAGACACTACCTGCAAAAACTCTTTCCCAGTTTTCTGAATCCCTCTGAATCTTGGTTGCATTGGGTTTGGTTGTGCAAAAACTTTTCAATATAATATAATCAAAATTATCCATCTTGCACTTCATAATGTGCTCTAGTTCTTCCTTGTGGCTTTGGCAAGTCACTTCATCTCTATGAGCTTCAGTTTCCTCATTTGTAGAAGAAAAATGAGAACTACTAATGTGCGTCCTGTTTGATAAGTTTATGGTGGGGAAAACAGTTGTAGAACATTTAAAAACAATGAAAATGTTATCAAGAAGAATAAATATTATTGAATGAATGAATTTATCGAAATGTGTTTGTTTTTTTTACAGATTGTGATTTTAGTCATTTCAAGCAAATCTAGTGAATGGAACAAATAACATGTTTTTCTTGGTACAAGAATTAGTATTCACTCACATTTGTTTACATTATCTTATTGTCTTTATATATAACCCTTGAAATGTTGCAGTGACTTACAGCCAGTGGGTTTAAAAGGTAAAACTTCCTGAGGTAGCTCATTTACTTGAATTCATCATGACCAAAAATCATGGTGTTAATTATTTGCTTAGCAAACATTTTCTTTATAGATTTCACAAGGTTAAATGTGTCTCAGCCTGTATAAGATTACTTTAAATTTTGAATTAAAAGAGTCAAGGTTAATGAGATTTAATTACCTACACATCCAGTAACTTTGATAATAATTATATTAAATTTAAAAAATAATGATCACAAACAGATGAAGAACTTATTGAAACATATAACTTCAAGGTAGATTTTAAGGACTTTCCCTTTTATTATGTTGACCACATGATTTATTTTCACTGTATAATTTTTTTTTGTGCTCACAGACTGATTCTTATATCATGCAGTTTTTTTTTCTTTTGGGAAAAGAAATATAAACATGTTTTTTTGGTGGCCAGGAAGTCATTTTCTTTACTGCTAGTATTTGAGGGGTTTTCACATACTGAATATTTAATTTTCATTTAAATTTTATAACAGTGAGACTTTGGGCAAGTTTTTTTAACCTCTTTTGACCCTCTATTACCCCATATAAAATGAGGATAGTAGCTCTACTCCTTATCTCAGAAAGTTTTTTAAGGATCAGAGAAAAATTATGTAGCACATGAAAATTGCTCTTATAAAGAAATTTCTTAAATATAACTGCTTAGAGATATTTTAAAAATTAAGTCATACTTCGAGGATTATGTAAAAAATGACAGAAAGGGATAGATAGAGTGATTCAGAGAGATAACTAGATATGTGTATAACGTATTCTTGTGGTTGATTGTGGGAGTAAAGAGAAACTATTAAATAAAAATTGTATGTAATTTATAAATTGATTATGCATCCCTTCTTAGTTCCTGAATTCTCTGTCATTGTTTGTGTCAGTGTACTGGATATCAGAAGACACAATGAGAAGCAATTAGCTAGATAATATCCTCTTCAAGCATTGGGTAAAAATAACTGCCAGTGAGAATTTGAAAAAAAAAACAACTTGGTTTCTCAGGTCTTTGGGTGCAGGTTTCAAAGTTCAAGAAGGTATTAGTCTTAATAAAATGCATAAATTATTATTACATTGTTAACCGAAGTTAAAAATTTTTATTTCTATTTTCCCAGTGAATTCCTGGGAATTTTCTAATAATTTATTAGTTATCATGACTTGCCTTACCCCATGCAAATAAAATTGGTCTTCATAATTGCAGTGGATAAATAATAATTTTTTGTATCTCATAAGTAGAGATTTAAATTAACAGTCAAGTTTGAATATTGTTTTTAAAAACACAACTGTCTTTTATGAGAAGAAACAGGAAGATGAAAAATTAAGCTCTTTTATTTGTTTTTGGTTTTTTTTTTTACAGATTGATAAAATTTTTCATTAGGCTAAAATGTGACTTAAAGTATTTTAGATAAGGCAAATTACTGATTGCTTCTTAAAATGGGTAGTTTTAAAAACCAAGGAAAAGAAATATAGTGGACTTGGTCCTAAGTTATGAATGTAAAGACAGCAGCTTAGTTTAGTGTAAAGACCCTTAGAGTGTTAACAGTACAGCATTTCAACTAAATTATGTATAAAATTTACAGGCAGCAGTGGAAGAGCTCTGTTTTTCAACATGGGTTCATACCACTTTTTTGGATTAGTCAAGTGGGATCATCAGAGCAAATCTGCTTATTTTACAGATAGGGAAGCTAAGTTTTAGAGAGGTATGTGATGTGTGGGGATCCTAAGTGACTTGTGGGCTAAAGTATCTACACTTAACTCTGGTCTTCAGTTTCTTCATCCATGAAATGAAGGGGCTTGGACGTCTAAGACTCTTTCGTCTTCAAGTGACCCCCCATGCATATTTGCTAAGTCATAGATAAATTTTTACCATTTTTGGTAGAAATTTCTGTATTAGGAATTCTCCACGTGTATGAAATCATAGATTCTTTGTATACAAATATATCTGACATAATGTATCTAAAATATCTCATGGTATAAAGATGATATATTGTGACCCCTTAGATATTTATTTATGACCCTTTAAATATTTATTTAAAGTAAACTATGATTGCCATTACATCTTAGTAAATTAAAATATAACACAATAGCATTGGAAGTGATTTTTTTCGCTTTAAACAAAATGGTCAGATAACTGTTTCTCAAATTATTGCTGTTGTCATAGGAGCATAGATTTAGTACCTGAAGAGAATTTTGAGGCCATTGAGTTCAACCCCCTCATTTTATGTGTGAGGCCAGCTGAGGCCCAGAGAAGTTAAGTGACTTGTCCAAAGTCACAGAGATTATAATTATCTAAGACAAGTTTTGAACTTAGCTCCTCCTGACCACGTCCAGTTCTTTTTTTCATTGTTTCACCTTGCTGCAAAATTGTTGTTTTGTTGTATAGAAATAGACTTGTTACAGAAAAAAAAATTAATGATTTTTCTGACATTTTTAAGATATGATCCCATCCTTTTCAATTCACTCTGTGCACTCTGTCTCTATGTGTGTGTGCGTGTGCGTGTGTGTGTGTATAATCCCACCCATTACTCAGATACTGAAAAGTTTTAAGAGTTACAAATATTGTCTTTTCATGTAAGAATGTAAACAGTTCAACTTTAGTAAGTCCCTTATGACTTCTCTTTGCTGTTTACCTTTTCATGCTTCTCTTCATTCTTGTGTTTGAAGGTCAAATTTTCTTTTCAGCTCTGGTCTTTTCATCAAGAATGCTTGAAAGTCCTCTATTTCATTGAAAGACCAATTTTTCCCCTGAAGTATTATACTCAGTTTTGCTGGGTAGGTGATTCTTGGTTTTAGTCCTAGTTCCTTTGACTTCTGGAATATCCTATTCCACGCCCTTCGATCCCTTAATGTAGAAGCTGCTAGATCTTGTGTTATCCTGATTGTATTTCCACAATACTTGAATTGTTTCTTTCTAGCTGCTTGCAATATTTTCTCCTTGACCTGGGAACTCTGGAATTTGGCCAAAATGTTCCTAGGAGTTTCTCTTTTTGGATCTCTTTCAGGCGGTGTTCTGTGGATTCCTTGAATACTTATTTTGCCCTCTGGTTCTAGAATCTCAGGGCAGTTTTCCTTGATAATTTCATGAAAGATGATGTCTGGGCTCTTTTTTTGATCATGGCTTTCAGGTAGTCCCATCATTTTTAAATTGTCTCTCCTGGATCTATTTTCCAGGTCAATTGTTTTTCCCATGAGATAGTTCACATTATCTTCCATTTTTTCATTCTTTTGGTTTTGTTTTGTGATTTCTTAGTTTCTCATAAAGTCATTGGCCTCCATCTGTTCCATTTTAATTTTGAAAGAACTGTTTTCTTCAGTGAGCTTTTGAACCTCCTTTTCCATTTGGCTAATTCTGCTTTTGAAAGCATTCTTCTCCTCATTGGCTTTTTGACCCTCTTTTGCCAGTTGAGTTAGCCTATTTTTCAAGGTGTTATTTTCTTCAGCATTTTTTTGGGTCTCCTTTAGCAGGCTGTGGACCTGCTTTTCATGCTTTTCTTTCATCTCTCTCATTTCTCTTCCCAGTTTTTCCTCCACCTCTCTAACTTGATTTTCAAAATCCTTTTTGAGCTCTTCCATGGCCTGAGCCCATTGGGTGGGCTGGGATACAGAAGCCTTGACTGCTGTGTCTTTCCCTGATGGTAAGCATTGTTCTTCCTCATCAGAAAGGAAGGGAGGAAATACCTGTTCACCAAGAAAGTAACCTTCTATAGTCTTATTTTTTTTCCCTTTTCTGGGCATTTTCCCAGCCAGTGACTTGACTTCTGAGTATTCTCTTCACACCCACTTTGCCTCCAGATCCACCCAGCCAGTGCTTGGGGTCTGAGATTCAAATGCTGCTTCCCAGCCTCAGGGCTTTTGGCGAGGGCGGGGCTGCTATTCAGTGTGAGATTAAGTTCAGCTGCTCAGGTGGGGGCAGGGCTGCCTCACAGGCTCTGTTCCCTCAGGGGGTTTATGCAGAGACCTTCAACAATGGATCCGGGGTCCTGCCTGCTTGGGGAGCCCTGGTCTGCTCCCTCCTCCGCTGCTGCCTCCCAAGGGGGCCTGAGGTAAGGGGGGACCCCACTCCTCTCTCGGCAAGCCGAGAAGACCCTCTCAGCAACCTTTGGGGCCCGTGGGTGGAGGGACCTGCGCAGCCGCTGGAGATTCCGTCCCTGAAGCCTGCTCGGATCCGCTCCTCTTGGTGCAGCGCGGCCAAGGCAGGGCTGGGCTCGGCTCCGGGTCTGGGGCACGAGGGACCTTTTGCAAGAGGTTTTCAGGTCCCTCTGGAACAGAAATATCCTCTGCTCTGTTGTTCTGTGGCTTCTGCTGCTCCAGAATTTGTTGGGAGTTCTTCTTTACAGATATTTTATGGGCTGTGGGTTCGGAGCTAGCATATGTGTGTCTTTCTACTCCACCATCTTGGCTCCACCCCTGACATTTTTAATGTGTAATTAAAACTAAGGTAAAAGGCAGAAGACATAAATTCTGGTATTAATTCTCCATCCATGTGACCTTGTACAAGGCTCATAACCACTCTGAGCTTCTAGTTCCTCATTCATAAAATGGAGGGAAGCAGACTAGACTTTCTCCAAGGTCCTTTGTAGCTTAAGATGCTAAACTAACAACCTAAAGATTTTCTCCTGTTTGAGAATCTTTCAGTGGAATCTTGGAAATGGACAATTATACCCATGAAAAAGTTATCACAAGAGCTAACTACTTAACTACTTATAAAATTAACCTGACTACTATAAATATACTTAGATTTACAAACATGTATGTAACATACATATATTTTATATATACATTATATTTTATGTATAACTATTATTTGACCATTAAAATTTTAAATTAAGCTTATTGTTAGCAGAGATATTTAATCTTTGTTCTTGTCCACACAGGCCCTACCACATTTACTGGCATATATTCAAAACTTAATGTATATCTGATATTTGATTGAGCTAGAATCCTTGGAGGAAGTCTCATGGGGCAGGTAGGATTTGAGATGATTCTTGAGCAAGAGATGAAATCCAAGGAGAGGATTCCAGGGCATAGCCAAAGTATGAATAAAGAGAACAAAGGTAAGAATGAACCTGTTAAGTTCAGAAAACAGAATTTGGATGGAGAAGATGGTCTGTGTTTGAAATATGTGAAATGAAATTGAATAATGAGGTAATAACTGAAATGTTGAAACTTTGATTTCACTCTTGGTTTTGGCTGGCATCTTTTGGTTTGTACATGGTGGCACTTGGTTAATGTCTGAAAAAAGATCAGTATATTGGTTTGGAGACTGTTCTATGTTTTCAAATTAATGGTTTTCTGTCAGGTACTACTTACTTAGTAACTTATTAACATCTCATTAACTTGAGGTAATACTCTAAAACTAAGGTGAAAAGGTGACAACCTGAATTAGGAAGAAGAAACTTTGTCCTCTAGGAATTCCCTATAACAATAGGTCTAATCCAGCAGTGAGGAACCTGTGGCCTTCAGGCCATATGTGCCACTCTAGGTCCTCAGTTGTAGCTCTTTAACTGAATCCAAACTTCACAAAACAAATACCTTTAATGAAAGGATTTCTTCTATAAAATTTGGGCTCAGTCAAAAGGGCACACCCAAGGACCTAGAGGGCCACATGTGGCCTGGGGGCTATAGATTCCTCACCCCTGGATCCCTCTCCTGATAAAAATCAATTCTAGTGAAAAAAATTGTATCTTAAATTATTCTTTCAATAATTGATCATTTTCTTGATATAAAGAAAACTGTCCTATTCTTAACATGATTTTCTTTTGGATATCACATTTTAAAGAATAAGTCACATATTTTGTGGGTATTGTGTAAATCATAAGTGGTCATCATTACTGGATTTCTTTCATTAAAATAGGACAACTGAAGGGACTGTTATTTTTAATAATAGAGAAAGGATTGATTTCAAAGAAAAATCCAACTGTGTAAGTTCCAATATCTTAATGTGATATATATTTCATGAGTCAGGTAAAGTTATCTCTGTCTCCTAGATCTATGCAATGTTACTCTAGCCAGTGGTTCCAAAAACATCTCTGACCTAAAAGAGTAATGCTTTTCTGTTGATATTCTGTACTCATGATTGAACTAAATTTCTGTTATTCACATAATTAAATACTATCCCAGGAATGCCTGGAAATTCTTGAGACTCATAACTCAAGATGCCTCACAAAGTTCTTAGTGTGTTGTCCTCCAGACACACACAACCCTCTATAAGAAGAGTGCTCCAGCCATCTAGAAGGATCAGAGTGACCTTTTCTTTACTTCACAGAGTCACAGTGTCTGTGTCTGACTGTCAGTGACAGAAGCGCATTCTTTCACTTGATTGAGTCTTCAATAGGTTAGAAATTTAAAATTTATTTTCTCCCTTTTCCTTGTCTTCCTTCTCTCCTCCTTCTCCAGCTCCCTAGTTCCCCCTCTCACTTTCAGGTAACCTTATCTCAATTGTAATCTACTTTTAAAAAATCACTAATGAGTCTCCTCTTCAGTTAAAACGTTGTTTATATAACGGCAAGGAATTCAGAGTATTCTAATTATTTACATTGAAGGGTGTTTGAGATGTGCAAATGGAACTGGTTGCCCTTCTAGTTATTGCTTTAATGTTGCACCTGTTCCAGAAGAAGTTACACTACACTCTCTCTTCTGTCCTACTCATCACTCCATTTTGTAGGGAAAGAGTAACAACTAGGTGCTTGTGTGTGTGTGTGTGTGTGTGTGTGTGTGTGTGTGTGTGTGAAACTCTTGTTCATATATAGTTGACTGAAGTTTATCTTACACAGATACTTCACATGAAGACTGCAGGGTATGATAGTCCTAGTTGTGGAATGAGCTGTGCACTCATTCAGAGATTTTTGCACTCATCATTATGGAATGAGCCATTCATAGATATATGAATACATTTTTAACAGTACTGCATTCACAGTACTTTAACAAAACAAAACAAGATAGTCTAGTATTCAGTATACCTAATGGAATGAAGGGGAAGATTTGATCTCCCCAGAAAGCAAATTTTAATACCTCCTACGCATCTGTTCCTCTGGTTCAGTTAAATGGGTGTATGTCCTCATTTTAAGAATGAAGCAAGGTTAATGATTGCTACTGATATTTTTCTATACACTTAAGATAAACTTAATTGGATATAATCTCCCCCCTAATAAAAATTCTAACATTTTTCTTTAATTTGAAAAGACATTTAACACAGCAGGCATTAAGAATTTCAGATACTGTAGCTGTTTAAAATGTATTTATTCATTTCTATTTCAATAAGACTGCTGGTAAATGGGTCACTCTGCAACTCATTTTCTATTATTTTTTAGAATTTTTTTATATCTAATATCAGAAAGAAAAATGCAAATTACCTAAGCAATAACCCAGCAGCTATTTTATGGTGATCTGTTAGTAAGGCTGCAGTGGGGTTACTTTAAAATTTATTTTTATAATTTGGTTCTATGAACATAAATGCTAAATGGCTTTTTCAGTACTCTATTATTATGTAATGTGTATGTTTTTGTTTGATATTTTCCATGTACCAGAATAAGCCTATGAGATATCATGATTTACTTTTATATTATCAAACTTTATAATTTGTAGTTTATAGTAATATTTTCATATAATGAAAAGTAGTAGATAATACAATGGAACTTAATTTAACTGTTTGGAACAGTATCAGTATAGAGGGAATGCCATCAATGAACCTCATTAGAAAAAAACAGGTTCTCTCTAGTATATGGCAACAACTAAATATTTTTTAAAACACTTAATTACTGGTTATAAAAATCCTTTCCAAATCAATATCATATAAATGCTCTATCACTTATAATGTATTAAAATAACTAATATTTAGCTTCTACTGTAATAGAACTTTGTTTTCATAAGGTATAACTCTTAATATTCATCCAACAAATGTAATAGAGTCTTAAACTTATTAAATTCTTTAATAAGCAAAAACAATTATCAGTCATATGTTGAGGTTTAAATAAAAAGTATTGCCCATTACAGAGTACTATGAAACTAAAAATCACAAGACATATCACATATCTCTTAGTTACATATGCAGAACTCAGAATGAGTAAGGAAATGAAGTACATTATTAGATTATCCTTGATTTCCTCCTTGTTGTACCAAGTAAAAAACTTCAAGTTTTATATCTGTTTACTAAAAATTATTCTAGATGATTTTCATATCAGTTTTGGAATAATGCATGTTATTTTAGAGCTGAATTTTATGGGGAGTGTATTTATGCAGGAAAGCCTGACAATTTTTAAAAAATTTTTCCTTTGCCCTTAAACCATTACTTCAGATTAAGGAAACAGCGTGTGTGTGTGTGTGTGTGTGTGTGTGTGTGTGTGTGTGTGTGTGTGTGTGTGTGTGTGAACCCAAGAAACATATAAACAAATGGCATAATAGGTAGTACAATGAATAGTGCATTAGTCCTGGGTCAGGCAGAGAGGAAGACCTGAGTTCAAATGCAGTTTCAGACACTTATTAGTTGTGTGCCTTGGGCAAGTCACTCAGCCTCCATTTGCCTCCGTTTCCTCATCTGTAAAATGGAGATAGTAATAGCATCTACCTCCTAGGGTTGTGATAATTAAACATAATAATTGTAAAGCACTTAGCACCCTGCCTGGTACGTGTTACATTTTAAGGGCAAAATTTTAAACTTTGGCAAATAAGTCTCAATATGTAATGGGATATGAAATAACATCAGGAAAGTTCTATGTGTTGTAAATAAAAGGTTTCAGGCCTTAATTATCATATCATTCAGTGTTGTATTCCTCTTCATTGGCAGAGTCTTGGTCCAAATCATATCAATGATAATAGGCACATGACCGACAAATCACTTGAAGAATGTCTGTGATTTGGAATGTACTACCTCCCATAACAAGCCATGCTATTTTTGGTTGGATGGCTCTAAGTGAAGGTTTTTCCTTACACTAAACCAAAATCTGTGTATCAGAAACTTCCATCTGTTACTAGTAGTTCTTTCCTCTCAGTAGATGCAAAACAAGTCCAGTCCCTCTCCTATAGGAAAGGCTTTCTATAGTGTTTGGCACTTTCACATTTCCTGTGTTCTTTTCTCCAAACCAGATATCCTCAGTTTCTTCAGAGAGGCCTTGCATAGCATGGTTTCCAAATCACCTGACCTCTAGATGCACTAGAATTTTTCAGTGCTCCTCCTAAAATGTGGTGTCCAGAAGTAAAAAATATTCAAGCCATGATCCAAGTAGAGCAGAATACAGCAAAAATTTCAGTGCCTCTCTTCTCTTAATGTAACCTAAGACCACAATACCTTTTTTGCCTGTCATCTCAAATAGAATTTGTTGTCCACTAAAACCCCCAGATCTTTTCCCATACAAACTTTTGCTAGCCACACATTACCCATTCTTTATTTTTGCTGCTGTTGGTTTTTATTCCAAGTATGATACTTTAAAAAAATTTAAGCACAAGACAAATCTTTGCCCCTGTTTAAAATATTAAATAGCTTCATAAGGGCAAAGACGATTCCCTAGGACAATTGACTGTGTTAAAGTTGCATAGATACATTAAAATCAGCTTTTTTATCCTGTCTATCCAGCAGTGAATCCATCTGTCATCTGGCCCACATTTCTTTCTGTTGTCCAGATTATTTTCTGAAATCTAAGTATGTGTTAACTAGATCACATAATATCAAATTGGACTATAAGTCAGGAGTCTAATTGGATTTCCTACATGAATGAGAAACTCCTTCACATTCTTGGCAAAGAGTTATCTTTGACTATATGTATAAATGTAAGGTGATGGGGAACCTACTTCAGCCAAAATCTACTTCTCAACATTTTCCACCCTTTGCTAATTCTGCTATGAGACCAAACCAAACAAGTCAAATTGCTTTTTCTCTTTACCATCCTTAGAACTTTTCTTCAAGCTAATTACCTTCAGTGCTTTTATTGAATATAAGGTTGTTGGATTCTTTTCCCCCTAGTCCTCTCACCATTCTTATTGCCTTCCTGTGAACATATGTCAGTTCAATTCTCTGGCATACCTCAAAGTGAATTAATAATATGATATCGCTGCCAAAAAATCAATTAGATATTAGGCTACATTGAAAGGTATGGTTTCCAGAAATAGGAAAGCATATTCTGCCCTATTCAGATCACACTTAGAACTGATTCTAGGTACCACATTTTTGGAAAAGAAAGCTTCCAGAGGAAGGCAACAAGAATGACAAAATTCAGTAAATTAATGCCATCTGAGGATCAGTTAATGAAAATGGAGATATTTAGCCTGGAGAATGGTTAGGGAATACATATTCTTGAATTGTAGTCATGTAGAATTATACAGAGTGGATAGAAGGTGTTAGTGGGTAAATTTTCATGTGACATTAAGAAAAGCTTACTAATAAATAGAGCTATCCAAAAGTAGAATAGACTGCCTTGGGAGGTTGTAGGTTCGTTCCCTTTCATTTTTTTAATTAAATATTTTTTCAATTATGTACAAAACAATTTTTAACATTTAGTTGTTTTTTATGTTGAGTTCTACATTATTTCCCTCCGTACCTATCCTCTCCCTCACTGAGAAGGCAAGCAATTTGATATGTGTTATGCGTGTGTAGTCATGCAAAACATATTTCCATGTCAGTCATACTGTGAAATAAAACAGACAGAACACTCACACACACACATACATGAAAAGTAGTATACTTTTATTTGCATTCAGATTCCGTCAATTCTCTCTCTGAAGGTGGATAGCATCTTTCACCATGAATCTTTCAGAATTGTCTTGAATCTTTGTGTGTACATTATTCTCCTGGTTCTGCTCATTTCACATTGCATCAGTTTATGTAAGTCTTTCTTGCCTCTGCTTGTCATTTATAGAATTCCATCACAGTCTCATACCATAACTTGTTCAACCATTCTCCAGTTGATAGGCATCCCGTCAATTTCTGATTCTTTGCTACCATAAAAAGAGCTTCTAGAAATATTTTTATACATATAGGTCCTTTTCCTTTTTAAAAAAAATTTTCTTTAATCCCTTTGGGATACAGACCTAGTAGTGGTATCGCTGGATCAAGGGGTATGCACAATTTGATAGCCCTTTGCACATAGTTCCAAATTGCTCTCCAGAATGTTTGAACCAACAGTGTGTTAGTGTCCCAGTTTTCCCATATCCTCTCCAACTTTTATCACTTTCTTTTTCTGTCATGTTAGCCAGTGTGATAGTTGTAAGGTGTACCTCAGAATTGTTTTAATTTGCATTTCTATAATCAATAGGGATTTAGAGCTTTTTTCTTTTTTAAAAAAATTATTAATTTATTTGTTTTCAGTTTTCTACAGTCACTTCCATAAATCTTAGATTTTCTGCCCCCTCCCTTCCTGAGATGGCATGCAATCTTGTATGGGTTCTATACATACATTCTTATTAAACACATTTTCCCATCAGTCATGTTGCATAGAAGAATTAAAATGAATGGGGGAAACCATGAGAAAAACCAAAACATAACACAAGAGAAAATATTCTGCTTCATTCTGCATTCCACTTCCATAGTTCTTTCTCTGGATATGGATGGCATTTTGCCCAAAAGAGTCTTTTGGGAATGTTTTAGGTCCTTGCATTGCTATGAAGGGCTAAGTCTACTGGAAAAATTCCTCTCACATTGTTGTTGTTACAGCGTACAGTGTTCTCCTGGTTCTGCTCCTTTCACTCAGTATCAGTTTGTGTAAGTGCTTCCAGGCCTCTCTGAAGTCTTCCTGTTCATCATTTCTTATAGCACAATAGTATTCCATTACGTTCATATACCACAACTTGTTCAGCCATTCCCCAGTTAATGGGCATCCCCTTGATTTCTAGTTCTTGGCCACCACAAAGAGAGCTACTATAAATATTTTTGTACATGTGGGACTCCTTACTATTTTTATGATCTCTTTGGGATATAGTCCTAGAAGCAATATTGCTGGGTCAAAGGGTGTGCACATTTTTGTACCCCTTTGGGCATAGTTCCAAATTGCTCTGTAGAATGGTTCAGTTAGCTCACAACTCCACCAACAATGCATTAGTGTTCCAACTCTCCCACATCCTCTCCAACATTTTTCATCTTCCTGTTCTGTCATATTAGCCAATGTGATAGGTATAAGGTGGTACCTCAGAGTTATTTTAATTTACATTTCTCTAGTCAATAGAGATTTAGAGCATTTTTTCTTATGACTATAACATTGCCTCTCATGCAGGAAGAATATAGTATTGGCTTGGTCTATACCATGAGCAATTAATATTTTTCCAGTTCAGATCTGAATTTATTTGTGTGAAAAGTGTTTTGTAATTGCATTATTCTAGTTCACTGGTATGTCTTAGCAGGTAGACTCCCAAGAATTTTATATAGTCTACAGTTATTTTAAATGAAATTTCTCTGTTTCTTGCACTGCACTTTGTTGATAATGCATAGAACAACTGATGATTTATGTGGCTTTATTTTATGTCCTACAGCTTTGTTAATGTTAATTATTTCAACTAGTTTTTTAGTTGATTCTCTCGGATACTCCAAAACAAATCATAGTTTTGTTTCTTATTGCCTATTCTAATTCCCTTAATTTTTTGTCCTTTTATTGCAATAGTTAGCAGTTCTGGTACAGTATTGGATAATGGTGAAGATTAATGAACATCCTTGCTTCAATCTTATTGGAAAGGCTCCTGACTTATTATCCTGATTATAGATAACATTTGCTGATAATTTAAATACTAATTATAATTTTAAAGAAAGCTCCATTTATTCCTGTTTTTTAGTTGGTTTGTTGTTTTTTAATAGGAATGCGTATTGCATTTTGTCAAAAACTTTTTCAGTATCTATTCAGGTATAATGTGATTATAATTGTAATATATGATTTTTTAATTTTATGATTGATATATTCAGTTATGCTGATAGCTTTCCTAATATTGAACCCAGCTCTGCATTCCTGTTATAAATCCCATCTGATCATAGTATATGATCTTTGAGTCACATTGCTGTAATGTCCTTCCTAGTATTTTTCCCTGCTTAACTGCAGGGTAAGATAGACTTCTTTACCAGATTGTGTGTGTATGTTATCCCCTCTTTCAGCCAGTTCCAGTGAGAGTAATGTTGAAGCATTGCTCTCCATCCCCTCTCCTCTTATCTTTCCTTCACTGTAAAACTGCTTTCAAGCCTCTTTTATGAGACATAATTTATCCTATTCTACCTCTCCCTTTCCTTTCTCCCAGTGTAGCTTTCTGTCTCATCCCTTAATTTTTTTTCCTTATGGATATCATCTCATTTTAGCCAACTTGCACCCATGCTCTCTTTCTATGCACACTCCTTCTAACTACCCTAATAATGATAAAGTTCCTAGGAGTTACATGTATTATCTTCCTATGTAGGAATGTAAATTTTAACTTTATTAAATACCGTATGATTTCTCTTTTCTGTTTCTTTTTATGCTTCTCTTGATTTGAAAATCAGATTTTTCTGCTCACTTCTGGGCTTTTGATCAAGAATTCTTGAAAAGTCCTTTATTTCATTAAATATCTTCTTTTTTTTTTTCACCCTTAAGGGTTATAATCAGTTTCACTTGGTAGGTGATTCTTGGTTCTTATCCCCGTTCCTTTGCTCCCTAGAATATCATTCTAAGCCCTCTAAACCTTTAATGTAGAAACTGTTAAATCTTCTCTTAATCCAACTGTGACTGCATAGTATTTCAATTATTTCTTTCTGGCTGCTTACAGTATTTTCTTCCTTGACCTGGGAACTCTAGAATTTGGCAGTGATATTCCTGGGAGTTTTCATTTTTGGATCTATTTCAAGAGATGAGCCTTCTGACCAGTTTTCTGACTCCCTTACTGTCTGGGCTGAGAGCTCCAGAAGTCACCACTATCACATTCAGTCACCCCCAAGGCCTGCTACTGTCATGCAAAGGCCTGTACTAGACTACACTCCACTGTCACTGCAGTGAGACAGACCTTTCTTGTCAACCTTCTAAGTTGTGTTGGGCTGGAAAATTTTTTCACCCCCTTTTTCTTGATTCTACCACTCCACAATTTGTTTTGAGACATTATTTTAAAGTTGTTGGAGGGGAATTTGGGAGAGCTTAGGTGAATTCCTGCCTTTACTCCACCACCTTGACGCTTTCCCTCCCTCATTAAATAGTTTTCAAGCTAAGGCAGAACAACTGCTGATTACACATATTATAAGCATTTAATAAATGCTTATTGATTGATGGGTTGTTATAGTACTTCTTTTTTACAGTAAGTTTGATTAGATGATTTCTGAAGTACCTTTCAAGTTTTGAAATTCTATGACAGAAGTTTTGAAATTCTGTGGCAATGTCTTTACTGAATCTGATCTGTACATCTTTCCCCTCCTTACCCTAATTATTTTGCTTAACTAAGCACTTGTGGTTTTGAGTTTCATAAGTATTATTAGTCTTCTCTACCACTTAACAAATGCTCTCTAACTGGGTACTTTTTGTGGTGTCATTGGTGATGCTATAGGAGTAAAAAACAATCCTTGCTCAAAACTTACATATCTGGAACAAAATTTAATAGGATAAAATTTGAAAGTGTAATTAGCTGGTCTTTTGTCTCAGCTTGGTCAGGAAAAAGCCTTTGAGTGACTCTAGACACTTAAGATATGGGATATATTTATTCCAGGTCTGCAGAGGGGTGAAAGATACCTTGGCTTTGGGGCTTGTCATTGTGCCCTACCAGTATAAATCTAAGACCAAAGTCCTCAGTTAGTCACTGCCAAATGTAGGACTGGTCTTTTTAGGAAAGTATATTGATTCTTCACATGGACTATAAAGTTCCTCTTACTTTGCTCTACTTTCAAGTCCTACACTGTGCGGGCTCATGAAGTCAGAGGCTAAACTAGATAGTCCTTAGATCTTGATCTGTGAAAGGATATTACTAACTGCCTTGGTCCGAGATAGGAAAGGACGAACTTTGGTGATCTAACTTTATATGTCAAATGATAGAGGTCTAAACTTCGGTGAATTTGGGCAGATAAGCTTATAGCTTTTGTCAAAACAGTGTGGTTAAACAGAGACAGGAGCAATTTGAGCAATTCAAGATGAAGAGGTTAGTGATGAACAAGAAACCACTAAGGTAACTTTTTAACAAAAATCTTTGTAATAAAATACGTATTCTCTCTATCTCTGTCTTTCTGTATATCTCCTGTTCTCTGTGTCTTTAGAGAATGGACAGCAACATTTTTGAATTACAAAAGTTAGGACAAAGCAAATGTATATTTTCACAAATATCCCTGTTCTTTCCGAGAAGAATGAGCTCCTATTTGTAAAATTTTGTAAAATAAAAGGAATGAATCCCTCTTATTGGCTTTGCTGAACCAGGGAATGGACCGTTGATAATTACTTTTCTTACTTACTGTCTTTGAGAACAAAAAAGACTATCAATCATTCTTTTAGAAAGATTATCTGAAACAATTGAAAAGGTAATGTTAAAAAGAGAAAAAAACCATAAAGCTATTCACTGATGTTTTTAAGAAAGACCTGATGGGTCTAGAATGTGTAGGGAGAGCATTATTTTGAGAGC
Organism: Notamacropus eugenii; assembly: GCF_028372415.1. Taxonomy (NCBI): domain Eukaryota; kingdom Metazoa; phylum Chordata; class Mammalia; order Diprotodontia; family Macropodidae; genus Notamacropus; species Notamacropus eugenii. The sequence goes on from NC_092876.1 coordinate 387,476,096, forward strand.
AAATCTGTTAACTTAAAAATATCTTTGTGCCCTTAAAGGAAAAATGTCAACTTATTTGGCTAAGAATTTAGAGCCATGTAGGACAGTTCCCACAAAGCCTCTTTCATAGGTGCTCCCTGCATTGAGATGTCCTGTATACATGAGATAAATCAGCTGAAAAGTTTTTTGTTGTTTTTGTTTTTTTAATAAAATGCCAGTCAATACAACGTGTCAGGGAGCTTAGAGCAATGGAACACTCCTTACTTTACTACCGCCTCATTTACCTTTTAACTACAAAACTTGAAACTTTGATCACTTTCCCCTTATCCTTTTGTTTTCCAGTCCTCCTTTTGTGTTTTACTTATTTATGATGATAATCCCAGTTTCATCGCATTGGCTAGGAATTTTCTTCTTCCTCAGATTTTTTAACATTCTGAAACAATTCTCCAAAATTTTGTATTTCTTTCACTTTTTCTACGGTTTCTCCCTCATTCTTGCAATCTGTACTTAACTGTGTTCAACAATATTATCCACTTAAGTCATCTGCTTTATCATTTGTCTAAGCTTACCTTTCTCCTCTATCTAAATTTAAAAAGTAATTATAATTTACTGGACTTTCCACCCCTCCGTTTCGTTATCTGGAATGAATTGTTAGATACTATCTAATTAAACTCCATTTTTTAAAAAATTTTATTTTATTATTATTATTTTTTAATGTTTTACAATCACTGCCATAAAATTAGGATTTTATCCCCCCCACACCTACCCCCCACTACCCCCCTCCCTCCCCACGACAACATACAATTCTGTATAGGTTCTACATATACTTTCCTATTGAGTACATTTTCACTATAGTCATGCTATGTAATCGAACTAAAATAAATGGAAGAAATCATATAACAAATCAAAACATGATACACAAACACACACACACACACACACACACACACAAACAAACATGATCTGCTACATTCTGCGAATGACTTCCATATTTCTTTCTTTGAGTGTGGAAGGCATTTTGCCTTAGAAAACCACCATTGGGATTTTTTTTTAAAGAAGTTCTTGTGTTATTATGAAATTCCAAGTCTACCAGAAAAAACTCTCGCTGTGCACAAAGTTCTCCTGGTTCTGCTCCTTTCACTCAGCATCAGATCATATAAGTCCTTCCAGGCCTCTCTGAAGTCTTCTTGTTCATCATTTCTTATGGCACAATAGTACTGCATTACATTCATATACCATAATTTATTCAGCCATTCCCCAATTGACAGGCATCCCCTTGACTTCCAGTTTTTGGCAACTACAAAGAGCGCAAACTCCTTCATTTTTAAAAACAATCGTTTTAAACCTACCCTTTACATTTTGGACAGGGTAAGATTTATTAAGCACTTACTAAGTATTAAACACTGTGCTAAGTACTGAGGATACAAGTACAAGAAGAAAGAAAGACAGTCTTTGACGTCAAGGAGCCCATTTTCTAATGGTTGAAGACAACACACAAATGGGGAGGTGGCAGAGGGAAGGAGAGGCTAGATGTAAGGTACCACTTAGCAACATAGTGTTAAAGTCTCCAAAATAAGAAGCATGGCCATGAGAGGAATGAATTTTGCCCAGCCTGGACCCTTTTTCCAAAATGGAGGCACCAGGAAAAACTCACCAGTGGACTAACATGGCAGAAGGATATTCCAGAGTGAGAAGTATGCAGGGACCAATGGATGTTCCAGGGTTTAAGTTTAACTATTATGCATTCCTGTGACTTTGTTTAGTGTAATATTCCTGTCTTGTTTCCTATTTTAAAATTTGCCAATATCAAGGAATTTTTAAAATAAATTGTTTTTTAATACTTTAAAAAGTACTTTGGTATTTGAATCCCCAAGTACTGATTGAGTATTACACATTAATCCTTAGCTAAAATTGTTCTATTTATGAACCAGATGATTGTTGTCACTCTTGCTGACCATCGTAAAAGTCTACAGTTTTATCCAAATGCCCTTGTCCCACCAAGAGATCTTTAAGGATAGAATATCGTCTCTGTGTTTTGATGTTTTAATCATTTACCTATTCTTGATAGGAAGGGTCTGAACTCGATCAGCTCTCACACTGCAATCCAGTTTTAGAACTCTATAATCCCAACCTTTCATCTGGGTTTTTTCCAATAAATATCAGGCTACTCTGTAACATATTCTGTGAGTATGCCATTTTTATTTGCACCTTTGAACTTTGGTGCATGCTCTTATGCCTACCAAAATTGACTTCCCCTAAGTCCTCACTACCTGTATAAGTTGAAATCCTTGAGGTCTTGGATCAAGTCTTACTTTCCTGGTGCCTCCTTGAACTATCACCTTCCCAAGTAAGTTCACTTGACTCTTTCTCTCCCATCTGCTTGTTCTCTACCACACAACTTACTGACAGGCAAGATAGTATAATGGAAAGAGCATTGGACTTATAGTAAATTAAGACCGGGGTTTGAATTTTACTTTCTGCATTCGTTATTTGTGTGCCTGGGCAAATCACATGATCTCTTTGAATTCCATTTCCTTCATCTGTAAAATACCTGTTATAGCTACTTCATAAGATTGTTATGAAGAACAAATGATATCATGTATGTAAAATACTTTATGATGTCACTTATTGTTATTATCTAATGTCTTGGGTAATTTTCTTTCTGCTTTATATATTTTCTCAGACCAACCAGATTTTAACTTCCTTAAGGGAATTTCCTTACCTAATTCTTGAATGTTATCACTACTTATTGTCCCTCAATTGCATTATGCACATTTCTACCTTCCATGCATTTGTTCAATTTTACTTGCTTCAAATGCTCTCCTGTCTACTGTGAAGTCTTTCCTCTGCTAACCTTCAGTGAATACCTCCTCTTTTTCCTTATTATCTATACTGTTCATTTGGTACTACCTTATTTATCTTTTACGTATATCTCCTCAGTTAGGTTTGAGGGCCTTGATACAAACCTACCATAGGTTGGACTCTTCTATTGATGTTGATTAAAAGCCAGAGTAAATGTTTCTGGCCAAGATGGCTGCATGAACAAAAGCAGATTGCCCAGTGCCCACATAACTTATTCCAACCCAAAACTAAAAATCACACCTGACAAAGTGATGATTTTTCAAAATTCGAAGAAAAAAGTAGCCAAAAGCCCATGGACAATAGAAGGGGCTGCGTACAAAGCCAGTGCTACATCAGGCAAACAGACCAGTAACATGTTAAGTGTGACAGGCCAAAGATGTGGCTTCAGGGTTCTGTGTCCCCAGACAACAGGAGCTGAGAGTTGGGCAGCAAGAGCCTCAGGCTGGTCAGAAATTCCCAGGGTTGTGTAAACTCACCATGAGGTCCTTGGAAAGCCATGTGGACCAGGGAATCCCAGTGGCTTGACATTCTCTCCTGAAACATCATGGTGAGTTCTGAAGAAGGGCCAGTGCTCTGAATCCTGTAGATCTAAAGAAGGAAACTTGCAAGTGAGCACAGCATAGGAATGGTGAGATCAAGCAGAACTGACCATCCCCACCCAGAAGAGCAGGAGATGCTGAGGTCTGAGCCTGGCCCAAAGCCCCACTTTGGGAATTAAGGCTGGAGAGGTGAATAAACTAAGAAAATACCAATCAGTATAAAAATTATAGTAGAACTAGAAATTAATAGATTAATTAATGCCTAGAGGGAGAGAGAACAATTCTATAACAACTACAAACAGAGATTCAAAGGAAAAAAACAATCTGTTTTCAACAAAGACTTTATTAATACTTAGTATAAATGAAATAACAGAAGAAACATGAAATTAAAGCTCTGGGGGAGGGGGGAGGAGGAGGGATTAGAAAGAGAATAAATATATTAGAAGAAAAAGTGCCAAAACTTGAAAAGTAATGGATATTCTGAAAACTAGAATGGATGAAACAGAAATCAGTGATTACATGATACAGCAAGAAATATTAGAATATAAGCTGATTATTGAAGAAAAATGCATGATAGAGGATACATATTTAAAATTTAACTGCCCTAGAAAACAAGAGGATTTGGCAGGAAAAGGTAATGAGTATTTTTTAATATGTTGAGTTTTGAGATATCTCTTGCAAATCTGGTTTGAAATGTCCATTTACATTGTTACGTCCTGAAGCTGAGGACGTAGTTTATAGATAGGGGAATCATGATAAATAAATGATAAGGTATTTATTAAGGGTTTACTAGGTACCAAGAACTGTGCCATGATTTGGGTGTATAAATACAAGAAATCAAGACATTCCTTACCCTCAGAGAGTTTATATTCTAATGGGGAATGCAACCTAGAGAAGGGACTTAGATCAAGGGTGAACATGATTTAGAAATACTTGATTGGGAAGTGATATAGAGGTCTGATTCTGAACAAAACTCATCTATCAGAGCCATAGGCAGCTTTGGGGGCAGAATTCCAAATCCCTTGGTTTGAAGACAAAAATACTGACCAGAATGCAGGAAGAATTCTCTAGAAATGGTGGCCTGAACATCAGGTAGAGACCTGATTCTTGGCAAAATATGGATTTTTCTAGAAATTTGAGGGGCAAAAGGTAAGATACAGGATTCTAGCTTAAGAAGATGTTAGGGTTAAGTGGAAATTTTTTTTCAGTATATAGACAAAGTATATTTGAAGGTTATGGGGAAAGAGCATCTTGAGACATTGAAGACATGCATATACATGCATGAATACACATGTGTGTACCTTACCTTCTAGGTTCCACTAAAGATCCATTGGACATATATGAATATTTTTAAGGAACAATGAGATTAGTGTAACATGGGTAGAAGTTGTTCTCTGCCTAGGCAGTAGTGTGGAGTCATTTTTTTTATATTTGTATCCCAACCACCTAGCTCAGTGTCTTACCCATAGTTTAGTATTATATAATAGTACTAATAATATAATGTATAATAATAAATAATGTTTGTTAAATTGAATTGGACAGGAAGTCCAACATGTTAGTCCATCTGAATTTCTCAGGTAATTAGCCAATAGAGAGTTGGTTTGGCTCTCTATTGAGTCAGAGGAGATTAGAGATTAGAAATAGCCCAATAGGCCAGTGGAAACACATGTGGTATGTGTAAGTAAACTGTCACGTTACCAATGAGGATTTGTATGCAAGAAGTAGTAAGAAACATAATATAAAGGATATAGATGACTAAAAAAGTAAGCTGGCCAATTATGTACCCAGAATGAGAGACAACATATGAATAGCCTGGGTCACCTGAGCTATTGAAAGGCTTCCAACTTGTTGAGAAGATCCTTTGTGGAGCATATATGAAAGACCATAAAGAAGCACACAAGATGAGAAGTTGTTGAGAAGGTACGATGTCTGTGAATGGAAAGGTATAATCAGAGATGTACCAGAGGGGAAATCAGGATAACAGTACTTGGCAATATTTACATCCCACAGCTAAGAAGTTTTGTTGTTCAAGCAACATGGCATGATTGCAAGGGTACTTGATTAAGAGTCAGAACACTTGGGTTTGAAATCCTCTCCCTGCCGCTTATCTGTCTCTAACTCTAGGCAAGTAACTTCAAATTAACTGCCTTCAGTTTTCTGTTCTGTAAAATGAGGCATTGGAGAAGATGAACTTGAAAGATCCCTTTCAACTCTCAAATCTTTTCATCTTAATTTACATGATGGATTTCCTAGCCATATATCATTAAGTATGTGTATGGGTGAGTGTATATAAAATGTAACTTTTCATGTGGCTTAGTTTATGTAACTTTTCATGTGGCTTAGTGTATTTCAGTATAGGCACAATACTTGATTTCATGGCCTGCTTCTGATTTCCAGAAATGTAGTAGACTGTCCAAATAACCTTGAAGTCTTACATTATCGCATTGTTTAATACATTATATGGAATATAGTTTGTACTTTTAGAATTAAATCTAAGAGGTACATAGGTAGCATATAATTTATAGCTTACTGAAATTGAATAGTTATTTGTAGCAGAAAATGAGGACTGGCATTTTTATGTTGTGAATGAGAATCCTCATTTACTTATTTGTTTTAAGTATTTTCAATTAAAATTATCATTTACACTTAAAATTCACTTTGCTTCTTGAAAATATATAAAATGCATTTTGCTCAGGTATTTCTGCTTCATTGCCAGCCTCATATGTATTTTTATATATACATGTGTGCACATGTGCATATATACATATATGCACATGTGTGTGCACAAGTATCTACATATATGTATATATACATGCATGTATATGTTAGAGTAACCTTGAAAATAACAGCATCCTTTGAGAAGACGATTGAACCACTAACATGAGGACTTAAAGTGACATAGAAATTATTATGCTTTATTTTTATGTATCAAACTTGGAAGAATAGTTATGGCATCCTTGTGCAGGCAAGGAAATAAATTAATTTTGTTTGTAAGTAACTTTTGTAAGTCTTTCATCATCTGTTAAATATGTTGCTGTACCATATTCAGTAGGTATCAATAACAAGAAAGACCGAAGGAAGACTTGATGCATCTTGCTGTCTCATTTAATCTAACATAATTATGGGTCATTTGCCTGGCTTCTTTGGTAATTAACAGTTTTAATTGCCTCTAGTTCCAGTGAATTGGCTAAACTTTTTCACCATGAGTTATTGTCTGATGTAATAATTATCTTTTTCCCTTATACAATAAATTTTGTGTCAGTATGGAAGTCACTTAGATCTCTGTATAATCAGTGAAGACCATTTCAGGATGCCATGATAGTGCTGTTGTGTCAAACTCTTTTAAGTAGACTCCTTTAAAAAGCGGCATATATTACAAAGGTACTCTTGCTACCCCACAGAAAGTGTAGGGTTTTGCTGCATAATGTATAGGGTTCTCCTCATTAAATTCCACAAGCCCCTTTGACTTTAGATGTGAAGGCTATTCTTCTGTTGTGAAAAAATTTGGCAATTAAGCTGCAAATTATATTTACACATACTGATTTATAGCAAAGATCCGATGGTGCACAGAATATAATTTTTATGTCCTTAAAATCAGTCATAATATGTTAGCCTTTTGAGAGGTATAATTCCTGACCTCTCCTCTCACTCACTCCAAAGAGTGAAGGAGTTCACTCTATAAACAAGACTATCCATGTGTAATGCAATTCGTTTAAAGTAATAACAGATGTAAAGCGACATTTTTGCTGACAATATAAAGAAACAGTAAAAAAAAAAGAATCATGTTGGCCCATTAGAAACATGTAATTAAGATTTGCCTTATTAGACCTCCAAATACAGAAGGTCTTTTTGCAATTTTACTTGATTGGTTTTAAATGTCTGCTGATAGATTGATGGATATGGAGTCAGTATTTTAAAAATATAAAAGAAAAAAAGCTTTTTGTGCTATATTGAAGTTCTTTTCTCAGTGTGTTATTTACATACATACATTATAATATGGAAATATTGTCTCACAATACAATTTTCTTGAATGAAAGATATAGGAGACTCTTTCCTTCCCCTTTAGGAATGCTAAATAATGAATTTTCAAAGACTGTACATTTCCCAAAGAGAATGGAAGCAGTGGACTCTGTGGTTGATTCATCCATTCGATTATCAACTCCAGTGAATGTTATTATAAGTCTATTTGTGTCAATGCTAATTTTTTTTACTATTTGGTAAATCCAAGTCAAATAACCAGATAATCACTGAGGGTCTACTTTGGACAAAGAGTTGCTACTTCCTCTGTGACCTTGAATGATCTACATTATGACTGCTCCAGACTGAATGATTAGAATAACATTGACTTGCATTTCATTGTGCTGTTGGATTTTCAGGGTTTAGAGTTGCATATTATCTCATTTCATTGTCATAACATTAGTGCTGTTAGTATTCACATTTTATAGTTGAGGAAACTGAGATTGAGAAGGGGTAAGTGACTTGCCAGAATCAAACTAAGAGCCACTTCCCAGCTTTGCCCTCTAGCCACCTTTGCCTTTGGAGTAGTGTGCACTCACTCACACCTTTTTCTCCCTAGGGTGATTGCCTTTCTAGAACACTGTTTCAGGAAAGCGCCTAGTCATATTTCATTTCACTTCTGACTCTCTAGTCTCCTCCATAGCTTGTCAGCTGCCCCTTACCTAAATGTGGGTACCCTTCCCCACCCCACCAATCTCCCAACTTAACTCTACAAACAAAAAATAAGATCAGATCAATTCTGCCATCGCTATTGGATGGTGTGTGTCAGCGTGCCCCCTCCCCCAAAGTCCTTACGTAGCTTGCAGGACCAAAGTGTCCTTCTGGGTCTTTTACTGCCTTTTGTGTGTGATTTCCAAGATTAGAATGGAAGCTCTTTGAGGATAGTTACTGTGTTTTCTTTCTGTATCTATCCCTGGCTATAGCACAGTGCTTAACACATAACAAACACATGCTTTATAAATGTTTTTCATTCATTCAGTTGTCTAAGGCTGGATTTGAACTCCAGTTTCCTGACTCCCAAATCTAGCTATATCTACCTCGATGATTATTTCTAAAATTAAGAAATCAAAAATTACTTCTGCAGATTATTTTATTACAGAATTTAATGCTAAAATAATTACAAACAGTAAAATATACATTTCCCTAATAGTGACAGCACAGCGGCTCTTAGAACCAAAAAATATATATTTTAAAAATTCTTAGTTTACAGGCTGTGCAAAAATAGGTGGCTAGGTATGGCCTTTGGACTGGGCTGTAATTTGTGGACCACTTCTAGAACCTAATAATGCAACTAAAACTTCACCCTCCAAAGTTACTCTCATGGATTAAATCTCTATGCTGATGATTCTAAGATGTACTTTTCATCCTTAAATTTCTATCCTAATGCTCAACATCTCTGAGTCTCTATCAGACATCTCAAACTATATGTCCCAAAGACATCTTAAACTCGACATGTCCAGAATTATTTATTATCTCACCCCTCACCCCAAGTCCTCTCCTCTTCCTAATTTTTCTTTACTGTAGAGTGGATTATTATAGTCACCCAGGCTCATATCTTCTACTCCTCACTATCTCTCACACCCTTGTAAACAGTCATTTGCTAAGTCATATCAGTTCTGTGTTTGTGGTATCTCTCACACCCTTCTTTCCTCTGGACACAATCATGCCCTTATACAGGCCCTTATGACCTATTGCCTGGTTATTATTACAATATTATCACAGTAGCCTTCTGATTAATCTCCCTGACCCAAGGCTCTCCATTCAAGGATACTCCAGTCCGTCCCCTAGATTGCTGTAAACATGATCTTCCTAAAGTGTATGTCTGACCATGTCACTCCCAATCAGTAAACTCCAGTGGCTCTCTTTCATCTATGGGATCAAATATATAGTCCTCTGTCATTCAAAGTCCTTCATAGCCTGGTCCCTTCCCGCCTTTGCAGTCTTCTCACACCTTCCTCCCTCCATCTAGTAACACTGGCCTCATTGTACTCCATTTCCAAAATCCAGGCCTTTTCTCAATTGATTAACTTAAATTTATCTTATCTGTATTCTGTTTGTATGTCATTACTTTCATGTTTTCTTGCCTATTAGATCGTGAACTCATTGAAAGTAGAGAATGTTTTGTCTTTCACTGTATCATCAGCACTTAGCATGGTGCCTGAAATCTATATTTAACAGCTTTGTATATGTTGGATATGCATACCATCACTGGTTTCCATAGTCACCTCAGGAAATATATAAATAATGTCAAAAAAATATGAGGTGGTTCTCTGGAAGGGGAAAGGGAAAGATTTGCTGGAAGAAATTTTGGTGATTAAAAATACATCATAAATGCTTTTAATTTAAAAAAATTAATAATGCTAAAACAACCAGTTCACTTTGGTATTGTGGGTTAATTTGTAAACAAACTGGCAGCCAAAATAATTGTTGAGTATTGACTGGTGTTTAATAAATGTGTGTTGAATGAATAAATATTGAATTGGTTAGTAAAACTTTTTGTTGTTGTTTTGAACTCATGTAACATCTGTAATTTGGAAAGCAAATTTTGCAGCCAAAAGGTACAGGATATTATGTTAAAAATGATCAAATATACATTCAATTTGAAGCTATTTACAATAGCCAAACTTTTTTTTCCCCAGATTATAGATTATAGTGGTAGTTTTATAAATGATACTCAGATCAAATATATTTTCCCCAGAGATTGTTCATCAGAAAAGTCCCCACCCAATTAATGACAATCTTTTTTAAAATATTTTAAACCATAGGCAAGCCAGTTTCATTAACTGCTATGTTGTTAATAATTTCACTAAATATAACAAACCTCACATATAGATTAGTATCTTATTGTGGTCAGAACAGGTTCCCTGTTCCTGACATTCCAGATCATGCCTCTTAACCTTTGCCTGTTCTTTTAATGTCCTCCCTCCTCACTCCACCTCATAGACTCTTGCCTCACAGTAAGCACTGTATAAATATTAGCTGCTATTATTATTGTTATTATTATTATTCCATCATGGTCCAAGTCATGAGTCACCTTCTCAGTGATACTCCCTTCTTTCCTTCACTCTCTAGTAAACTCCTCTCCATAAAATATATTATATTTATTGTTCTATGTACACATTATGTTCTCCCTATTAGACTCATAAACACCTTGAAAGCAAGGACTGTTTCATTTTCGCCTTTGTAACAAAGTCCCTTTTTTACCCATTAGGCCCCTGATAAATGTCTATTAAATTAAATTAGCTTTTATTATGCTAGTCACGGAGATTAGAAAACTGCAATAAGGAACGTTCAGTACTATTTGGAAGTAAGTTATAATGACCATATTTTATCATACAGTGTACTTACTGCTATACATAAAAATTATCTGCTCTGAAAATTATGTAGAGTGACTATTTAAAGCTAGGCAGTTTCACTCTGTAATTCAGTAAATGCCCATGATGCCTCCTATTTGCCCCAAGCCTGTTTGTCCCTCAGAGAATCCAAGCCAAGTTTCTAAATTGCTTAAGAAAATTTAAATTAGGAAAATTGATAATATATTCAAATAAGTTGTATATTTTGCATGTAAGTATGCTAGGGAAAATGAATCCAAAAAGTCAGTACTAATAATAAGAAAGAATAATCAATATTTGGAAGTTCAACAATTTAAAAACTCTTGAAATTCTTAACTATGTTTAATGCACTGTGCTAAGCAGTGGGTGCACAAATCAAGCAATCAACAAACATTAATTGTGCTTACAGTGTTATAGGCAGTGACTAGGCAAAAGGCACATAGAAAAAGCAACATTATACCCTGCCTTAATGAGCTTTACAGTCTGCTTAGGGGGACTAGAAGGATGATCGATAGAAATATACAGAGTAGATAGAAGGTAATACCAGAGAGAAGAAGGTACTGGCATCCGGGGACACTTGTGAAGGTTTTGTAGAAGGTGACATTTGACCTGAGTATTGAAGGAAGACTTTTTCTTAAAGAGTCAGAAGAGAGTGTGGAACATATTCCAAGTCCGGGGAAAGAAGCAGTGCAAAGGCACTGAGATGAAAGATAGAGCATTCTGTGTGAGACATTTCAAAGTACCTTTCAACTGTAATGTAGAATTCATGGAGAGGAGTAATGTATAAGGAGATCAGGAAGACAGGAAGAGCCGGTGTTCTGAAGAGCTTTGAATGAGTACATAAAAGATAAAGCATCTATCCTGTGCCATTCACAGGACTAAGTAAGGGCTGGGAATACAAATAGAGAGAGGCTATCCTTGTTCTCAAAGAGCTTACATTCTAATCAAAGAAATGACATTTAGCAGAGTGATGACCAGGGAAGGGAGGTTATGTCTGGAGAATTGCAGAGATTAACAGTGTTGAACACAGGAGCTTATGTTTGATCCTTCAGGTAATTTGAGTTTATTGACTCAAGGCAAGGAAACCAAGAAAGTTATAGTAGTTCAGGCAAAAAAAAATGATGAGGCCGCACACAAGAATAAAGTCCAAATGGGTACATGATTTAGGTATAAAGATTGATACCATGAATAAACTGGAGAAGCAAGGAATAGTGTATTTATCACATCTATGGAGAAGGGAAGAATTCTTTACTAAAGGAGAGATAGAAAGCATTATGAAATGCAAAATGGATAACTTTGATTACATTAAACTGAGAAGTTTTTGCACAACCAAACCCAATGCAACCAAAATCCGGAGGGATGTAGTAAATTGGGAAAGAATTTTTACAGCTAAGCTCGGGGATAAAGGCCTCATTTCTAGAATATATAGAGAACTGACTCATATGTATAATCATACAAGTCATTCCCCAATTGATAAATGGTCAAAGGATATGAACAGGCAATTTTCAGAGGAAGAAATTAAAGATATCTATAATCATATGAAAAAATGCTCTAAATCACTATTGATTAGAGAGATGCAAATCAAAACAATTCTGAGGTACCACATCACACCTATAAGATTGGCAAACATGACAGAACAAGAAAATGATAAATGCTGGAGAGGATGTGGGAGAGTTGGAACACTAATTCATTGTTGGTGGAGCTGCGAGCGCATCCAACCATTCTGGAGAGCAATTTGGAACTATGCCCAAAGGGCTACAAAAATGTGCATACCCTTTGACCTAGCAATATCGCTACTAGGACTATATCCCCAAGAGATCATAAAAATGGGAAAGGGTCCCACATGTACAAAAATATTTATAGCAGCACTCTATGTAGTTGCCAAAAACTGGAAGTCAAGGGGATGTCCATCAATTGGGGAATGGCTGAATAAATTATGGTATATGAATGTAATGGAGTACTATTGTGCCATAAGAAATGATGAACAAGAAGACTTCAGAAAGGCCTAGAAGGACTTATATGACCTGATGCTGAGTGAAAGGAGCAGAACCAGGAGAACTTTGTGCACAGCAATGACCACAGTGTGTGAGAGTTTTGTCTGGTAGACTTGGAATTTTGTAATAACGCAAAAACTTCTTATTAAAAAAAAAAATCCCAAAGGTGGTTCTCAAGGCAAAATGCCTTCCACACTCAGAGAAAGAAATATGGAAGTCATTCACAAAATGTAGCAGATCATGTTTGTGTATGTGTATGTTTTTGTGTATCATGTTTTGATTTGTTATATGATTTCTTTCATTTATTTTAGTCTGACTATAGTGAAAATATACTCAATAGGAAAGTATATGTAGAACCTATACAGAATTGTATACAGTCGTGGGGAGGGAGGGGGGTAGTGGGGGGTAGGTGTGGGGGGGATAAAATCTCAATTGTATGGCAGTGATTGTTAAACATTAAAAAATAATAAAAAAAAATTAAAAAAGAGGGAAACAAAAAAATGATGAGGGCCTGAATGAACAAGGGTAGATGGTGGATGTGTTAGTGGAGAAAAGAGGTGCTCTGGAGGTAGAAATAATAAGCAGCTGATTGGAGTAAGTGAGAGTAAGGAATGGAGGCTAACACATAATTGCAGACGTGGATAACTGAGAAGATGGTGGTGCCCTCAACAGTATTTTTGATAAGTTCAAAAGACAACAGATAATGAAATTATTTTACCCTGTCAAAATAAGGCCTACAGTAATGGTCTACAACCTTTTCCATCCTTTCTTCCTTCTCTCTCTGCCTCTACCCTCTACCCCAGACAAGGAGTTTCAATATCAACTAGTTATCAGTTCTCCAAGTATTTCTCCCCAGCAGGAATCTGCACTGGCCTCCAGGGCAAGCTTCCCATCTCCTCTCACTCCCCAATGCCTGTCCCTGCTTGATGCAGATAAGAACCCTGTAAAAATCTTATCAGACTTACTGGTTTTGGCACCCCTTCAGCAGATCAGCACACCAGATTTAACCAGTTTCCATCCACCCTGACTACTTACTGTGAGCATTTTTCCTCAATAAATCTTGTTCATTTCATTTTCCCACTGCTGATTATGTCCTATTGTGTTATATGAGTCCTTACACTGAAACTTGGAATTCCAAACTTATTAAAACTACAGTTCCAACAATATTGATTTGGTTTAGAGCTTTATGGGCTTTTTTTTAAAGCACTCTCATATTACCTCCTTTGACCTTGCATTATGCATTAACTCAGGTGTCCATTCTCCATGATTTTGTAGTCTTAAGTCTTTAAAACAGAACCAGAAAATTGTAGGGAAAAAATGTAAACAAACTAATACACGTGACATGCATATATGATATGAGAAAATAAGTGGAAATTTCCCTAGAAAACAAGAAGCAATGAAAAGTGTTTCAGTTATGTCTTTTGTATATGTTATTGATACTTTTCCTTATGATTTTTAATTGTTGATATTTTCTATGTCCTGTGACCATGTAACAGAATTTGAGGTAAGGAAAAGCCCCAAGTAACAGTCATGATTGAGAAATGCACTGTTTCCTGATTAGGCATCTAGGTGGGACAGGATATGTAGAACTCTGGATTTGGAGTGAGGAAAACCTGAGTTTGAATACTGCTTCAGACATAATACCTGTGTGATTCTGGGCAAGCCTTGTAACGTTTCTGTGCCTCAGTTTGCTTATCTACAGAACAGAGACCTACAAAATAGCACCTACCTCCCATGGTGGTTGTTAAAAGTAAGATAATATACATAAAGAGCTCTACAACTTTAACTGCTTTATAAGTGCTAGCAATTAGTTTCATTATCCATTTAACTAATTTGACCTATGTATGGATGGGTTGTACAATGTATAAGCATTTTTTGCAGGACTCTTTCACATGTGCATAATTGTATAGTTGATCTTTTAGGTTTTCATTTTAGAAAACTAACTGCAACCACAGATCTTCAAGATATGCTCACGGTGTCAAAAGACTGAAAGGGGATTCATAAAAAAATGTTTTTAAATTAAAATTGTCTCTGATGACTTAGCTAACCAGAATAAATGTGTAAGGGAAAAATAAAATCTTTTCAAAAACTGTCACAGGTAGAAACCAGAATTCTTCAACAGCCTGTAAGAAATGATTGATATTTCAAAAGTAAAATTTGATAAAATATAAGAACCAAGAGATATCTTTGACAAACAGTGGAAAAAATTAGGAAGAACATTAAAAAATCAGCTTTAAGGACATCATAATATTAAAGGACAAGTCAGAGGATTAATGTATACCTGATTTTTGTCAGATTTATATTTTATTCATGATTGCAAATCTCAGCCTCTCCATAACTTCATATCCAGTTTGGTTTATGTTTTCCTATAAATCTCCCATAAAGACTCTGTCCAAATATACCAAAAGACTTACTCTGGTTAGTTTTTAAAGTCCTTCATAACCTGGCCCCTTCCAACTTTTCCGTTCTTTTCACACATTATTCCCTTCCTTGTATACTATCCAGCAAGACACACAGTACTGCAGCTCCCAGCTCCAAGAATTTTTGCTAGTTGTCACCCATGCAATTTCCTCTTCATTTCTTCCTCCTGGCTTCTCTGACTTCCTTCAGCCACCAGTTAAAATCCCATCTTCTCCAAGAAGCCTTTCTTAAAACCCTTTGCTGATGCCTTCCCTCCAACATTATCTCCAATTTACCCTGTTTGCATCTTGTTTCTGCGTGCTCTCTCCCACATTAGACTTTGCAGGGACTGACTTTTACCTTTTTTTGAATCCCTAGAGTTTAACGTACGGCCTAACTCATAGTAGGCACTTAATAAAAAGCTTGTTGAGATGACTTCTTTTAGCACCTCATGACACCAGTGTACCATTTAGCCTGTCATTCTTTTATCCTCACTACATTGTTGGCCTTCCTGTGCCAATTTTATCAGTCCTTGGTAAGTGGTATTCTATTCTACTTGTATTGGCCGATTTTTAGCAATAATAATACAGCCTACTTAAGATCATAGATTTTGACAGGAAGGAACATTTTAGATCCATATAACACAACCCTCTCATTTTACAAAAGAGAAAACTGAAGCACTGGTGGTAGATGCTCTGTATGCCCCTACCTAAAATTAGGTCATGCCTTTTCATTACCCTTGCAGGCATGTGTAATTTTAATTTTTCTGAGATTGTGGTGTTCCATGACTCACAGCCATATACTATCAGATGGAGAATACTGACACTAAAGAGATGTAGTTTTGCAACAATAGACAGCTTTGCATCATTATTAAGGAACTGTTTTCCAAGTACCCTCCAATCGAGCCTCATCTTCCTGATATTGAGTCACCTGCTTTCTTGAAATCAATAAATAACAAACATTTTGTAATCTTGTGTTATGTGCATCTTCAGTCAGTGGTATGGACATCAAGATATGACCCCATGTAGAAAATTATTTGTGAAATATTTTCCTTTGTTTTCTAACTTTTTAAAGATACTTGCTACATATAATGCATAATTTTCTTATGGATTTAACAGAAAGCAGGCAGATAATTTCTTTACTGACACTAGATGCGTTTGTGGAGGTGGGGTGACATATAAAAGTACTTACTAATATTGTGTGATCTTTTGGAATCTTCCCGTTTTTGAGATAGCTTGAGAACTAGACCCTACTTTTAAAGTACCTTTAGAACTGTATCAATTCTAACACACTTCACTTTCAGAGATGGTCTAATCCAAGTCTTCTTTCCAGCACCTTTACAGTTAACAATAGAGAACTGTAAAAGTCTAACAGATATATTCTATTTTTTTAAATCTTTATTATATTCCTTTTGTTTTTAAATGCATTCCTTTGTGTCAGTAATCCAGATAATGAAATGGATATACGTGATAAACCAAAACAGATGCTTCACGTGGGCACTGAATTTTTTTGTACTAATTAGATTTTTGTTGTTTTACACTGGCACACAGGCAACTGAATTTTTAAACAAAAACACCCTAATTTACAAACTACGGTACATAAAACATTAACAGCCCTGAAAATACTCTGTATTTTTAAAACAGAAAATTTTCATTTCCTCCCATGCATGTAATATTCAATTACAGATTGAACAGATTTTTGTTTTTCAATATAATAGATTTTTGACTGAGAATTACTGACATGGCTGAACACAGCTAAATAAAATTTCAGTCATGTTTGTTCTTATCAGAACTTCACTAAAGTACATGTTTGGAGAGCCAACAGCAACTTGAAAACCTCTTTGTTGGTCAAACAACAGTACTCACTAATTCATAAGACCATTGCCAGTTGTTTTACCTGCCAATTTTTACATAATAAGACAAATTGATGCTGATAATGATGTTGGTGATGATTATAATGGTGATGGTGATGTTGGTGTAAATATTGATGATAAAAACCAAGTGTAAATGTCTCATTACATAAAATGACTTATTGACTTGTCTTTCTGTTCTTGTTCTTTGTACCACAGTGCCTTGTGTTTGAAGATGCTCCAAATGGAGTTGAGGCAGCCCTTGCAGCTGGTATGCAGGTGGTTATGGTTCCAGATGAACAATTAAACCCCAAGCTTACAAGAAGGGCAACCTTGGTGCTGAAATCACTAGAGGACTTTAGGCCAGAATTGTTTGGTTTGCCACCATATGATTGACAAATATTCTAATGATGGTCTGTTTTGTGGCATTATTTGCCTATTTGTTATGTTGGATTTTTTTTTTCTATTTTAATGAGGAGCTAGTAAAGATAATCAGCATATAATAAAGAAAAGTTTATTAGCCAATAATTTAGACATTCTTGTGACCATATCATTTACTACAATTTCCAAGTAACTCAATGAATTCCTCCTGCCTTGACTTTCTCTTTGTTTGAGGAGGAATAAACAATAAAAATAGCCAAGATGAATCAAAGGACAAATCATAATTAATATCTGAATACTCAGTAGTTGA
The DNA here is from genome assembly GCF_028372415.1 of Notamacropus eugenii. NCBI lineage: Eukaryota > Metazoa > Chordata > Mammalia > Diprotodontia > Macropodidae > Notamacropus > Notamacropus eugenii. The sequence goes on from NC_092876.1 coordinate 387,493,759, forward strand.
TTATACTAAAAATGAAAAATACCCAACTTTCTGTAATTTATGTTTCTCTATCAAAGTGGGCTCATGTCTATACTCAGAAGATATTCAATAAAATTGATGCAGATGATTTATTTTAGTAAATGCCAAATTGCTGTTTTTTAAAAAAATAAACTTTTAAAAATACTATTTGCATCTTGATAGTTTTATTTTCCATAACTTACGTCTAATATGGCATGATAAACCTACACCTGAAGCTGTAGTCTTGTCCACTTTACTGTTTTCTACCTCATTATTTTCTACCTGGATAGGATGAAAATGTTTAATTGATAGTGCTGGATTTAGAGTCAAGAAGACCTGGCTTTCCACCCCTTGCCCTTAGTAGTTCTGTAACCCTGAGTAAGTCTTTTAAGCCAAGTCTTAGGCAGCTCAGTAGGACTTATTTACTAAATGAGAAACATAATGGGAGGGTATTCTCTATGGTGATCAAATCATAGTTCATTGCCAAAGGTATGCTGCTAAATATTCAACAACTGGCTTTCTGAAACTGCATGACATATTTAAATTTAATCTACATTATTAACATTTTGTCCATCACTATCTTGAGTATAAACAACCAACAAAACAAAAGCATTCATTTTTAGCATTTGCCAGGGTTTTTTTTACTATATTTTAAAAAATTTATTTATTTTCAGTTTTCAACATTCACTTCCACAAAATTTTGAATTTCAAGTTTTCATCCCATCTCTCTCTTCTCCCTACCCCAGGACTATGTGTATTCCAATTGCCCTTTCCTCCAATCTGCCCTCCCTTCTATCACCACTCCTCCATCCTCTTCCCTTCTGTTTTCCTACAGGGCACGATAGCCTTCCATACCCCATTGCCTACATATCTTATTTCCCAGTTGCATATAAAAACAATTTTTAGCATTCAATTTTAAAGCCTTGAGTTCCACATTATCTACCTTCTCCATCTATCCTCATTGAGAAGGCAAGCAACTTGATACAGGTTATGCATGTGTAGTCATGCAAAACACTTCCATAACAGTCATGTTGTGAAAGACTAACTATATTTCACTCTATCCTGTCCTGCCCTCCATTTATTCTATTCTCTCCTTTGACCTATATCTTTACTAAAGTGTTTACTTCCAATTACACCTTCCCCCAATCTGTCATCCCTTCTATTATCTCCCTTTTCTTATCCCCTTCCCCCAGTTTTCCTGGAGGTTAAGATAAACTTCCATACCCAATTGAGTGTGTGTGTTATTCCTTCTTGAGGCCAAATCTGATGACAGGAAGACTCACTTATTCCCTTCATCTTCCTCTTCTTCCCCTCCATTGTAGAAGCTCTTTCTTGCTTCTTTTATATGAGATGATTTACTACATTCTACCTCTCCCTTTCTCTTTCTCCTAGTACATTGCTCTCAATACTTAATTTTCCTTTTTAGACATCATCCCTTCAGCTCGCCCTGTGCCTCCCCTTTCTCTTCCTCTCTCTCCATATATATATATATATATATACATATATATGTATGTATACACATATATACATACATACCACACACACATTATATATATATGTATATATGTACATATACACGTACACATACATATATTCCCTCCAACTATCCTAATACTGAAAAAGGTCTTATGAGTTACAAATATCATCTTTCCATGTAGCAATGAAAATAGTTCAACTTTAATAAGTCCCTTATGGTTTCTCTTTCCTGTTCACCTTTTCATGCTTCTCTTGATTCTTGTATTTGAAAGTCAAATTTTCTATTCAGCTCTGGTCTTTTCAATAAGAATGCTTGGAAGTCCTCTATTTCACTGAAGTTCCATTTTTTTCCCCTGAAGTATGATACCCAGCTTTGCTGTGTAGATGATTCTTGGTTTTAATCCTATCTCCTTTGACCTCTGGAAAGTCATATTCTAAACTATTTGATCCCTTAGCGTAGAAGCTGCTAAATCTTGTGTTTTACTAATTGTGTTTCCATAGTACTTGAATTGTTTCTTTTTGGCTGCTTGTAATATTTTCTCATTCATCTGGGAACTCGAGAATTTGGCTACAATATTCCTAGAACTTTTCCTTTTCGGATCTCTTTCAGGTGATTGATGGATCTTTCCATTTCTATTTTACCCTATGGTTCTAGAATATCTGGGCAGTTTTCCTTGATAATTTCTTGAAAGATGATGTCTAGGTTCTTTTTTTTTTTTATCATGGCTTTCTGGTAGTCCAATAGTTTTTAAATTATCTCTTCTGGATCTATTTTCTAGGTCAGTTGTTTTCCCAGTGAGATACTTCACACATTGCCTTCTATTTTTTCTTTTTCTTTGGTTTTGTTTTGTAATTTCTTGATTTCTCATAAATCATTAGCTTCCATTTATTCCATTCTAATTTTTAAGGAATTATTTTCTCCAGTGAGCTTTTGGATCTCTTTTTCCATCTGGCCCATTCGGGTTTTTAAGGCATTCTTCTCCTCATTGACTTTTTGGACCTCTTTTTCCTTTTGGGTTAGTTTAATTTTAAAGCTGTTATTTTCTAAAGCATATTTTGAGATTTCCTTTAGTAAGTTATTGACTCTTTTTTCACAATTTCTTGCATCACTCTCATTTCCCAATTTTTCCTCTACTTCTCTTGCTTGATTTTCAAAATCTTTTTTGAGCTCTTCCATGACCTGAGACCAATTCATATTTTTTTGGAGGCTTTGATGCAAGAGCTTTAGCTTTGTTGTCTTCTTCTTCTTCTTCTTTTGATCTTCCTCATCACACATGATGTAAGAAAATACCTCTTCACTGAGAAAGTAAGAAGCTATAGTCTGTTTCTTTTTCCCTCATTTGCTCATTTTCCCAGCCAGTTATTTGACTTTTGAGCTCTTTGTTAAGTGTAGAACTTCAGAATCAGCTTCTGCTTCCCTAGTTGGGACTGGCACTGGGGCTGGGGCCAGGGCTAGACCACACTCCCCTCTCACTCAGGTGAGAGACCTTTCCCCACTGACCTTAGAAGCTGTCTTTGGTATTTGTGTGTAGAGAAGTCTGGAAACCACTGCAGCCCTCAGTGCTTCAAGCCTTTAAGGCCTACTCTAGCTCTTTCTGCACCTGGCTCAGCCCACCTCAAACTGTGTTCTACTCCCAACCAAGTGCTATAAACCCTTCTTGTTGATCTTCCAGATTGTCTTGGGCTGGAAATTTGCTTCAGTCTCTCCTTTTGTGGCTTCTGCTGCTCTAGAATTTGTTTTGAGTCATTTTTTACAGGTTTTTTGAGGGGTTTGGGGGAAAGCTCTAGCAGGTCCCTGCTTCTGTGCCACCATGTTGACCCTGCCCCCCTTGCATTTGCCAATTTCTAAGGCAAAAGCTTTCACTAAAAATTTAATTATGAACTTTCAAGTTGTTGGAACTGGCTCCAGCATATCCCTGAATCATCCTTCCCATATTTGCAAAATTATTTTCAGTGTATAAAACCATGGTCATCTTTGAGGCCAACTTAATGATCTTAATGAGCTTCATTTTTATAGATATCTTTTTCATAAACACAGATCTCATGATATAATACAAAGGGTGATTATAATTTCACAGATTTTAGAAGAGAATTTGTGCCTCTCAATGAGTATTGTTCCCTTTATGTGTTCTGAGTGATGGAAATCTCATTAAAATAGATGTGTATCTTCTTGAGTTAAGTATTTTGACAGGGATACCATTCACATGGAGAGATAAGATGTCATGTCTAAGAAATGTATAGATGTTGTGGTTGCTATGAAATTAATAACATATAGTCACATTTCAAAAGGACAGTACTTCCATGAGTAACTGGAAAATAAGAATGCTATGTCTAGCTATAAATAGCCACAATTGGATGCAAGGGAGTGGGGTACTGTGTCCTCTCACTTTTCTTAGGATCCTGTCTTCTCTGGACCCAGTCATATAGTCCAGACAGAGTTCCATCCTGAGGAAGTCTAGCCACCTAAAAGAAGGATCAGTTGAACTCTTTTTTTCCCTCATTTTTTAGTTCATTGCTTTCAGTTCTTCAGGCATCTTCACTCTGGGAAGAGAGTAACTCTTTTAAAGATACATGGAGTTATCAGCTCTTTCTGATCAGTAAGGGGATTCCTTCTTCATCTGAAAGAGTATGTCCTTCAGAGCTAAGTCACACATGTCCCTGGAATCCCCAGAAGTTGTCAGGAAAATTCCCTGGTCTACCATCTATAAGTTCATTCCCATGAATGTTCTCCAAAGATATGTACTCCCATTCAACCCCATTCCATACGTGAAATGAGTAAAAATGTAATTCCTTAGTGATCAATCAATACCACTTTTGAAACAGACCATTGTTTGATTTTAAAGCAAACTGACACAAATTCAAACAGAGCTGTACATGTAGACTCTTCCAAAATGAATTAAACCATTCTGCATAAAAAAGTCAGAGAGATTAACTCACTTGTAAGTAACTTAGAGCAGGACAACTATTTCTGTACCTTAAATGAAGTGTCTTCAGTGTTTTAGCAAAAGCTGCATCTAAATTCAAAGGTGCTCTATTTTTGTTGTTCGGTTGTTTCAATCATGTCCAACTTTTTGTGATCCCATTTGGGGTTTTCTCCAACTCATTTTACAGATGAGGAAATAGGTAAAGAGGGTTAAGTGACTTACTGAGTATCACACAGCTAGTAAGTGTCCAAGGCCAGACTGGAACTCACATCCCAGTGGATAGAGTGCTAGATCTGGACTCAAGAAGACCTGAGTTCATATCTGGTCTCAGACATTTACTAGCTGTGTAACTCTGGACAAGTCACTTAATCCTGTTTGCCTCAGTTTCCTCATCTATAAAATAAGGTAGAGAAGGAAAAGGCAAACCACTCCAGTATCATTGTCAAGAAAACACTAAATGGAGTCACAACTGGTCAAACACAACTGAAAAACTACTAATAAATAATTCGCTGACTGCTGACCTGGCGCTCTCTCTATGCCATGCCACCTAGCTGCCCAGGTGCCATCTACATAAAACATAAGGTTCTTTGTAGAATGAGCATCAAATGCAAAGAAATGAAGCAACTTCTTTTCCCCTAAGTCAGGGGTCCTTTTGGAGGTCTAGTGAAGTCAATATACCCTTCTCAGATAATGTATTTAAATGCATAAAACAAAATGCATTGAATTACAAACAGTTATAAATTTTCTTTTTAATCAAGTTCACAGACCTCAAGTTAAGAACCTTCTGCTCTATAATGACAAATGCTAGAGGGAATGTGAAAAAACAGGTAACAATAATACACTGTTGGTGGTGTTGTGAATTGGTCCAACCATTCCAAGGAGCAATTTGGAAGTCAAAAAGACCTATACGTACAAAAGTATAGCAACTATTTTTGTGGTGACAAAGAATTGAATGCTAAGGGGAAGCCCATGAATTGGGGAATGACATATGATTATGATGGAGTGCTATTGTGCTATAAGAAATGATGAGCAGGATGGTTTCAGAAAAACCTGGAAAGATTTATATGAATTGATGCAAAGTAAGTGGGCAGAACTAGGAGAACATCGTAGATAGCAACAGCAGTGCTATAAACAATATTTAATTGTAAAAGATGTAACTACTCTGATAAATATAACAATCCAAGACAATTCCAAAGGACTCATGATGAAAAACATACCTCCAGAGAGAGAACTGATGAACTCCGAGTGTAGACTGAAGTGTACTTTTTTTCACTTTATTTTTCTGGCTTTTTTTTTTTTACAAGGCTAATATTGAAATATCTTTTCCATGACTGCACATGTGTGATGGGCATCATATTGCTTGCAGGAGGCTGGAAAGAGGGAGATAACTTTGAACTCAAAGTTTTAAAAAAATAATATTAAATATTGGCAACACTCTTTTAAAATATTTTTGTGTATATATTAAACATAATAAGGATCTATTAAACTCTCTTTACAACTATTTACATTTAAAGAAATGTTTACAAAAAGATTTTTTGAAATGAGCCTCCTCTAAACCAACTGGACTGAACAAGTTTTTAGTGTGCTATATTGCCCACTTTTTACATAGCAGTTTAAGTTTGGCAAAGAGCTCTACATATGTCACCTCCTTTGATCCTAAGAACCTGAAGAGTTTGGTGCCTGTAACGGTCCTATTTTTCAGATAAAAAGACTGAGGCTCAGAGAGGTTGTCACTTGCCCAGGGTCATACAGTTAATAACTGAGATGGAATTCAAAACCAGGTCTTCTGACTCCAAGTTCAACCCACTGGTTCTGCTACAGTAGAAATGCTAAACTCAAGGCCCTTAAAGGTGTACTAGAGCAAAACTACCAAGGGTGCCACAACTAGATTAAAATGTAATAGGGAAATGTTGTCAATTTAAAATACGGTAAAACATAAATAATGTTAATTTATGGTTTTCTAAGTCAATATGTGGCCACAAGGATCCATTTCTACTTGTGTTTGACACTCCTACACATTTTTTTTCAGTTGTGCCTGACTCTTTGCGACTATTTGGGATTTTCTTGATAAAGATACTGGAGTGGTTTGCCATTTCCTTGTCCAACACCACTGCACTACACCATACTATCTCTATCCTGGTATTATTTACTCTTAGTAATAAATAACTTATGTTTGTTTTATAAGAGGCTCCACAATAAAGTATTAACCCATTGTAGGATTTTGCCTAAAACAACTAAGAAGATGTTTATTATACATTTTTTGTGGTAGATTGTTTGTACCATTAATTAGTATATGTTCTGTTTGGGGGAAGTGAGGTGTTTAATAGTAATTATACTTTTTGTGCCTTATAATTAGCATCTCCTGATGTGACGTTCCACAGACCTAAGAAGGATTTGCCCCACTGATGACAGTCCCCATGGAACAGCACTATAAATGAGATATGTGTCTTGTATGTCTTTTCTTAATCCCACCTAAATGAAATATACACAGCACTTTGTTACTAATTACAACTTATTAGTATGTTCCACCTAATAAGTCCTCAGTCGGAGTTTAGTAATTATGAAAGAAAAATGATCCCCAAAGGCACCTGTTTTACACTTGAAAGCACAGGGTTGTTAGTGAATTGCAATGCTTTCTGTTATGCAATAGTAGTCAAAGGATAGACAAAGCAATAAATACACTGCCTGACTGACAGTTTGGGGCCAGAATTAGCACATTTTGGGCAATGCAGGTAATTTTAAAAATTATTCTCTGTATATCACACAGGCTGTGGATAATAGCATAGTAAACTATATGTATAGGATAGAAGCTAGGTAATCAGATGTTATAGGATGCAGGTTGCACTTTAAAATTTTCAGGTAATACTCTGATCCTCTACCACCAAATTAAAATCTTCCAATGAGGTAGTGCTATTTCATTACTCTGGTCAGTTAAGACCTAAACACAGAAGTTTTTTTCACAGATGCTAATAAGCAACTTACATTAATGTAAAAGCTATTTAGTCACAGGTTGATAGGATCATAGATGTAGTGAGTGAAAGAACCCCTATGCAGTCCAACCTCCTCAGAGAATTAATTGTACTGCCCCTGGTGCAAGCTTCTATGACTAGTGGACATTTTTCCTACTTGGAGATATAGCCCTTTGTGGGCAAGGATGAACTTTGATAGCTCTGTTTTTGTTAAATATGCCACAGTCACCTTTTTTAGTGTTAAAAAAGAAAGAAAGCGAATCACTTAGAGTTTACCACTGACCCCCTTGTGTGTACTGTGTAGGATCCCATGCTCCTACAAATAAGATTATATTCCTTTCCTCATTGGCTGTAAATTAAGTCAATTCCACTTGATAGAAAACTGAGGCCCAGAGAGACTGAGTGACTTTGACCAGGATAATACTTTAGCTACTATTCAAAACCACATTTTAATTCCAAAATTAGATCTCTTTCCATTTTTTCCCATTTTTTCACCATTTTTATGCATATGCATTTTTAATGCATAAAGCATTCCATTAATACACATAATAATACCAGGATCTACAGATATGTGTTTCATTGTCATTTTTTTCATTACATATTTACCCTAAGTTCAGGCTCTTCATTCCACTTGAATATAAGCTACTTGATGGTTTCACTCAGGGCTCCTATTTGGAGGCAATACCTGTTGAGTTCTCTTACAGCAAGAGCAGTTCATCTTTCAGGTTTACTGGATCTTGTGTTGTCTATAAGTGTGCACACATTCCATGTGCCAATGGTGAGTGGAATTATCTTTGCAGATGATTTTGTACATTTTGTACATTTTTTTGCATTAACAAAGTATGGATCAATTCTCTGCCGCTTGTGTTGATTTTTGCCTAATAATTAACACCAAGAAAACACAGGTGCTCCATCAGCCACCACCACACCATCCATATATGGAACCATCTGTTACAGCAAAGGGAGAAGTTTTGAATGCTGTGGATAAGTTCACTTACCTTGCTAGTGTACTTTCCAGGCATGTACACATCGACAATGAGGTTGACACACACATTGCCAGGACTAGCTCAGTGTTTGGGAGGTTCCAAAGAAAAGTTTGGGAGAGAAAAGGTATTAGACTGACTACCAAACTGAAGGTCTACAGAGCCATTGTGCTACCTTCATTGTTATATGCCTGAGAAACATGGACAGTCTACCAGTGCAATGCCAGGAAGCTGAATCGCTTCCATTTGTCTTAGGAAAATTCTTAGGAAGATTCTGAAGGTCACCTGTCAGGATAAGGTACCAGACACTGAGGTCCTTGCTCATAGTAAACTGCCAAGGATTCAGAGAGTGCAACTCTGATGGGGTGGCCACATTGTTTGAATGCAAAATGTACATTTGCCAAAAAGACTATTTTATGGAGAACTCACATGGGGCAGGCAATCACATGATGGTCAGAAGAAGTGATATAAGGACACTATCAAGGTCTCTCTCAAAAACTCTGGATTTGATTGTGGGACATGGGAGACACTGGCACAAGAACACTCAACATGGCGTGCCCACATCAGAAAGGGTGCTATGTTCTACGAGCAAAGCAGAATTGAAACAGTACAAAGGAAACATAAGATATACAAATTTGGAATATCCTCCCCAAAAGTTCACATGAACTATCTGTGCCCAATCTGTGGTAGAGCATTCCAAGCTTGTATTGGTCAGTCACAGCTGGACACATTGAAACTTCACTTTATCATGGTGATGTCATTTTGCTCCTGTTTGAGAACGAAGAACAACAATCAACCAACCAGGCTCCTTGATGGTAGAGACAAGTTTTTCCATTTTGTCTTGAACCTCCGATGTCTAGTACAATGCCTTGCCTGATACTAAGTATTTCATAATTAAGTCAATAAACATTCATTAAGCACTAACTTTGTGCCAGTCAATGTGCTGAATGCTGGAGTGAGAATCATTGTTTATCATTTATTAATATTATTTGAACCTAGCTTTATGCAGCAAGAAAATTTTCTAAACCCAAAAGCTTACTGTAGAAGTCAGGTTGACCTCAGAAATACTCCAGGGAAGCTAGATGGTTGTAAGGAGTACTTAGCTCTCACCCAGTGCTTGTTTACCCAAAACAACAACCCCCAAAGGCTGCAATTTGGGCTCTGCAAAATGGATTGATTTACCTGCTGATATACATCTTAAATTGACCTTCTCTTAGGGACTACCTACTGTCTACATGAGGTCAATCAGGCAAATGTCCTTACACCTTTGTCTGATTTCTACATAATGTAACCTCACAAAGACTTGTGGAGGAAGCCACCCCTTATTTCTGGCTCTCCCTCTCTACCAAATAACCTAATAAATTTCTCTCTAAAACTATTTCACATTTTTGGTTTGTTCTTCTGAACAACAGAAGTTACCAAGAAAATCAAAAACAATCCTTGCCCTTAAGGAGCTCATTATCTAATAGGGTAGGAGAAATGTAAACAACTATATAAAACAAGATATAAATGGGATATTATAAGAAACGATCTTAGAAAGCACTGGCACTAAGGGGGAAATGCAGAATGTGAATAGGCTTCTTGTAGATGGTGGGATTTTAGCTGAGACCTGAAGGAAAGTAGGAATTGAATTCATGAACTTTAGTCACAAAACACTATTGGTATGTTTCCAATTTTCTAGACTAATTCTGCTGACATAATACCACCAACTTAAAAAGTGAAAAATGTAATTTAAGAGTTGTTTTGTCTATAGTGTCAAGCTCTGGTTTGACTGCCTTTTCCTCCCACCAAAATCACAAATGTCTTGCAACAACACAGACCATCATTTTCCAAAGTAACTGGGTCATGCAATTCAGAGCTTGAACTAGATTGAGAGAACCTATAAATGAAGTTTTAATTAATCTAGGCATATGAAATATCTAGTATTTTTAAAAAGAATATATGGCTAGCATCAAAATTGTCACAAAGTCTCTCTTCACTCTACGGAATGCCACAAAACAAAATTGAGGTAATTCTGATAGACTAAATCCACACCTTTATTTTATGAAAGACTAAAGGATTAACTTCCTCTTGTCAGTTTTCAATCAGAAAGGAATATCTTAAAATTATTTTGAAACTTTTCTATGAACTAAAACATTGCCTTGAATGCAGATAGAGCTGACTTCACCAATAATATGGATTTCTAATAAAAAAAAAGTGTGTGAACTAAAATTTTATATTTATTTTGTATCACATAATTCCATTAGTTTGTAATAAAATGTCCAAGTTATGTTCCTGGTGGAGAATTGGCCTCACTTCTAATAAAAGTAATGCTAATGTTCATTGTAAGGGAAATTAAACCTTTGTCAATAAATATACAATTTTATGCATTTAATTCTCTCATTCATACCCTACAAACATTTTTATATTTTCTTAGCTGCATGTGTGGAATCCTGTACTAAGCAAGAGTTACCTATATAGTATCTCTTTATCCAAAGATTTGTGAAGATTATTTGATACTATGTTGCATGTAGTTTATCATTCTTTCTGAGCTCACAAAAAGCAGCTGTGTGTTTATAAAATCTACATCTCCAAAATTAACTTTCACTAATTAGATGAATATTTTAACATTTAAATATTATGAGAAAGAGGTTTTAGGACAAAATAATTACCCCCAACCACTTAACAAATTATTTGTAAGCTATGGCATTAATCAGCCTGTCACACTACTTTGCATGTAATGCGTTTTATATAACTGATTACAGAGCACTATTTAGAATGTTTTCCCAAGCATTAACAGAAATAAATTTAGCTTTCTCTCCCCTTTAAATCTATAACTTTTTAATATCAAGAGGAAATTTCATTGTTGTTTTACGTTTTTTTTGTTTTCTAAGGTTGTAGATGTTATTTTCTGTCCTTTGTGAATTACCCAGTGGGATATCACCCTTCCAGTAGGTACTCAAGAAATATTAGTACTTAACTTTTGTCTTTATTGTAAAAAAAATTCATTTAACTACACTTCTTATATTAAATGAACATTTAGCAAGAACCACAGTAGATCTATCAGGATACTGCCACGTAACCAAACAGAGCAAAGGTTAATTCTGAATTCCTGGGGGAAGGCTTTGTTCAGAAGCAAGGTAGGCAAATGAGAACCAGAAAGATACGAATAAGGAAGGAAGATTTGAACACATCTCTCCTGAATGCATATGCACTGCTTTTTCCATTACACTCTGCTACCCATTCTTCATTTGATCATGATGTCCCCTTGGATGTAAAGGACGAGCATCATGCCTATCAATGAAAAGCAAATTCTGTTTCCTCTTCTCCCTCCCAAAAAACTTCCAAGAATTTAAATTTTATGCATTCAACTCTGTGTAGATATTCATATGCATATGCACAGATACAGATATATATATTTCTGGTCCATACCTATGATTCCATCAGTGCAGGGAACTCCACATGAGAAATTTCTTCCAAAGGACATTGGTACCTGCTGTGCAACATGTGCTAGAAAGTTGCTAAGGAACACAGAGGTTAAATGTCTCATCCACAGTCACACAACTATTGTGTGTCAGATGTGAAACTTGAACCTGGGTTTTCTGACTCCAAGGACAGTTAACTCCATTATGCCATACTATCTCAGGAAAGGAAGTGAAAGGCAATTTCCACCTATCAAGAAGAAACGGGGGTTTGCCTTTAGGAAGCATGCATAACTATATACACTTGGCAACTGTCAAGTCATTTAGAAGCATGTGTTAAGTACCTACTATATGCTGACCACTGGGCACACAAAGACCTTCCCCCAAAATTGCCACAACCCAAGGAAACTCACGTCCAATTAAGTCTTTTAACATGTAGCTACACTTCTGAAATTAGTCTTTGTTAAAACACACATACATATACATCCTTTCTAGACAATTTAATTGCCGCTATATTAAGAAAAGTTCATTCCTTGAAACTTGTTTGAGATTTCTGATATTACTTAGAGACTTAGCTATTTGAATTCCACAAGTTATTTGTGTACAAAGTAGCTCTTTTGCTCTTCTGTATTCCAAACCTGCTTCATAAAAACATAAAGTGTTTTTGCTTTGCATATAATTGCTATGCATGCATAAAAACCATATATTCCTTGGTGTTTTTTTTAATCAACTAATGCACATTCTCATGCTTCAAAATCGCATGAGTAGAGGAAGTCTGGAATCTGGGTAGACATTTTATATCCACTACTCTGTGGACTCTGAAAATTCATCTATGACCTCCCTAGAAAATATTTCTAGGCTCAGACTCCCTAAAGAATAGTATTCTTACCATTGACAAATAGTATTCATTAAGTGCTCTCATGTACTAGAGTCTGAGGCTCTCCATCAAATTCCATTCCTCCTCCCAATTTCCCAACCTCATCTCTTTGCAACTCCCTAACTCATCTTCTTCAGTACAAAAGACATTCTCAGTACCATTATCTCCTACCCCCAAAGAGAAAGAGAGAGAGAGAGAGAGAGAGAGAGAGAGAGAGAGAGAGAGCACAGATTTGTTGTTTTATTTTGCTTTGATTTTTGTGCCATTTTTCATGTCTTGTCTCCTATTTACAATACTTTCTATCTTTTCCTTTGAGGCCTGCTCAAAATGAAATTAACCTCCTGAAGATTTTTTTCCCACTGTGATTAGCTCTAGATTTTACTATTTTCTTCTGTCTGTGCATTTTTGTAGTATGAAATGTTTACTTAAAATTTCACATTTTTGAATGGTGCTTAGTAATTCAATTATTCAACACAGGGCATATAATATTCACTCATAATGGAGTGGTACTCAAGGAGTATGAGAGGGAAAAACAAAGAATTAGCAATGCCCTGGTCCTCAGGGAGCTTTCAAACTTATACATAGTGCACCCACTATGTAGCATTGTAATATGAATATATGATTTGTCCACCAAATAGTGAATCAATGATTTGTCAAAGCATGAGCACCATAGTCAGACTACTATTTCATGTATATATGTTTAGCCTTTCCAATTAGACTCTGCTCTTTCATGGCAGAGATAGACTATTCCCTATACTGTATTTCCTACCGATGATAGCATAATGCCCTGCATGTGGTAGATAATAAATTCTACTAACATGGCACTTTATTTATTTACTTACTTCCTCTGGTGCAGATGTGTCAGATACACACAAGAGAACTCCAATACCTGTAACAGAGGTGTGATTAGGGATACTGATCAATCCAATGCAAGAATATAAAGTCAGGAGTAATATATAGCAAGTCACCCTGGTGATTAGGAGATAAAAGGTAAAAATTATATTTAATGAAAATTTTCAACAAATAAGGAGGAAATAAAAAAATTATTAGAAATTTTTAACCTAATTATGCTAATTAAACTGATAAATGAAATAGATGAATTTTTGCAAAAATACAATATGCTCATGTTAAAAGAATGAAAGATAATTTGCCTAATCCAACCTCAGATAGAAGTTCAAAAAAATTGTAAATGAACTCTCAAAGAAAAAAGAAATAGGACTAGTGAATTGTATCAAATATACCCAGTGAATGGTTAATTCTAATAATATTTCTAATAATTATTATTATTTTAATAACTATTGAGAAAAATGGAGAATAAAAGAATACCAGCTATATCCTGCTATTAAAAAATGATCTGGATACTTTAATCAAGCAAACAAAAAGCAGAGAAATAAACTATAAACCAATATCCCTAATGTATATGGAAGAAAAAATAGTGAATAAAATATTAGCAAAACATTTCAACTACATACTAAAAAGATTATACATTATGATGAGCTTGGATTTATACTAGGAATGCAGGGTTGGTTCAATATTAGGAAAATTAGACCAGATGATAATCAAAACAATCAATAAAAAAATCACAGAGAAAATAGTTCTATTACTGTCACTCTTGAGCTCCCAACAGCCTTCTCATTAACAATTAGACAGTCATATTTAACTAGTTTTTAGATAATGTTTTTTATTAAGAAGATATAGTAAGAATACTTGGTAGCAAACATTCCCCTAAGATTTTTCCCACATTCTTTCCCACAAATACACATGTGATGGTTGGGCTCACGCTTAGAGTAGGATAGTACTGAGGTACACATGTAGGGCATCTGCATGGCAAAGGGACAACACATCTAGTTTTTTATAGTCTCCAGGTTCTTAAGTCCATAGCCAGCATTTTTCTCTGGTACAAGGAATCATTCTCCTTGAGGCTTGCTCCCTTCTTCTGTTTGTCATAGGTCTATCAGGCTAGATGTGTTGTCTCTTACTGTTTCATATTCTTTACTTTAATCTATCTGCATTGTCTCCTACTGGTTCAGTCTCTCCAATGATGTGTTTGATTGGCAATAAGGGCTGAAAGGAGGAGGGAATGGGGAAAGAGAAAAACTCTGCTTTTCCAAAAAGTGCTTTCCTTCTCTGGCACCCCGTTATACCTCTGGATCCTCAATTCTTCACCTGGGAGCAATCCTTTGCTACACTGACCTACTGCTTTTTTAAGAAGCTTAAAAGTTTCTTTTTTTATACATAGGTCCAGAGTTATATCTGATTGAAGTAAGGATGGATTTGAGGGAAATATAATGAATTTGATTTTGGAGAGTTTTACTGTGAAATCCTGGTGGAAATGTTCAAGAGAATGACGTAATGCAGGATAGATATTCAGCAAAGAGATGAGAGATAGATGTATGGATAGATAGGGGACAGATCTGTTCTGCCATTATTATGCATGTATATCCCTGTGAGAGAATACTGAGATACCAAAGAACGCGGGTCCACACCAACTTGGTAATTAATAGGTTTTATTAGGGTTAGTTAGGTTAATTGGGACAGTTTACTCCCAAGAAGCCAATCATCCTGGGTGGAGGCAAGATAAAGTAACATCATGGTTCCCTATACCAAGGTCAGACCAGGTATTACATAGAAACAGAACAAAAAAGACAGTACCAGAGATAGCCCGGGATCACATGCAAATTCTTTCAGGCATTAGTTGGAGCTTCTTTTAATGCTTACATTTATTCAAGGTAGTTTACATTTTCTATGAAGTCATAGGTCACATTCCCAGACTCTGGCTACCATCATACAAGATGTCAAATATCTAAGTAGGTAGATAGATAGGCAAACAGATGTGTGTTGTATAGGTATGAAGGTATATATGTATATATCTATATCTATATATCCCATAATAAAATGGGCTTCCTTCATAATCCTGTGATTTAATTTTATGTGTTTCAAGACATTACTATGAAGAGTCCACAGGCTTCATGGGACTGCCAAAGGTATCTATGACACAAAAAAAGTTTAAGAACCCCTATTAGAGTCTGAGTTTCCTAGAACAATGAGATGTTGAGTGATTTCTCCAAGATCACACAGACTTATCAGAGGCAAGACTTTGAGCCAGGTCTTCCTGGCCAGTTCTACCCAAATGTACTATGCTACCTCTATTGAGAAGAATATGATTTTCAGTCACAGACAACACATTTTAACACAGTAATAAACAAGGAAATATAGTTTCTAAAGCAGCCCAGGTCCAACCAGATTGAATAGTGAGTATATTCTGGCAATGGCCTCAGGAGGCACAGTACATCTGCATTGGAATCTAGCGGATAATGTTTCTGGACTTAACACATTTCACAAAATAATAAAGATTCCTTCTCTTTTCTCCGCCCCTTCCCACTTAATGGGAATAAATAAGGCCACAGCTTGAATAATAACTAACATTTATATAGCTCTTTAGTGTTTCTGAAATACTTTCTATTTGGTTCTCAGAAACCTGCTCAGGTAGGTGCTATTATTATCCGCTATTACAGATGAGAAAACTGAGGCTCAGAGAGCTTACGTGACTTGCCCCTTGTCATATAGGAAGGATTTGAACCTAGGCTTCTTCTGCCTCCAAGTCTTTTTTGTCTTTCTGCCTGCACCAGACTGCTTCTCTGAATTTGGAGTATGTTTTATAGATGGGAGAGGAACAAAGACATTGCTGGTGGATTACAGCATGTCAGTGAGTTGATGAACTCAACCCAGTTCCTAGTAGATAAATGTCTGCGTTATTATATCACTACATCAATTGGTAATAAGTGACACTTTTGTTAGATGCTTAGCAGAGATGGAGAGTAGAGTAACAGTAGAAACATAACTCTCATCTCAATTTATATTATCTAATTAATAATAGAGTCTATATTATTTCTCTTTGTAAACATTGAAGATACACAGGTTGCTATAATCGCCATAAAATCAGATGCTCCTAATTTGGAACATGAATGAGATAAAGTGTCACTGGAAGAGTATGTAATACAATTGAAGCCAGTGAAAAAATTAGTCATATATAAAAATTATTTTGGAACAATTCACTATATTCATATAGAAGGGCTCCTATTTCATGGCAGAATGTTTGGCCCTTTCAATCAGGCACAAGGTAGTAGCAACCCAGCTGTGTCTAACTAGAGATTAATGACCTGAGAGATGTAGACAGCTGGATGGCTTAAAGTAATACTTTGATGTTGACCTAGCCAATAATGTAGAGTTGGGCAGATTGAAGATCTGCTAAGATTCAGTCCCAAAAGGGAATGCTAAGAGGTGAAAGAGTTATTCTTCTCATTCCAATGGAAAGAAGAAATCCTGGGGAGTCATGGATAGGGGTAGTGAGGGACTAATGGTTTTTCTTAAAGTGAATGAAATGCAAAGAAGTTCAAATCTCCAAAAAGTAAACATTTATCTATTCTGAATTGGATTTGTGATTCTGTGCACTATTGATAGACCAGGAGAGGTAAATTTGTGAAGACAGTGAACTTATTCACTTGAAACAAACCTATTGACTTTTGTATATCTTGTATCTATATTTTGTACATAATTCTATGCTTCACATCTAGTTCAGGAATTCTTAACTTTTTTTTTCCTGTTGCGAACAAACCCCTTTGGTAAACTGGTAAAGCCAATAGAACCCTTCACAGAATAAGGTTTTAAAAAATGCATCATCAAAGGAAATGCTAATTTTTAATTAGACATTACTGAGAATAGTTATATTTTTTCCATCTGAATTCAAGGACCCCCAAGATCATGAACCCCTGATGTGGATGATTGATCTTCAACATTCTTACCTGTCTTTAGTTACTCATATACTTTTGAAACTTTCTGATACTTTTATTTTTACTGATACATGAGAAAAAAGAAAATTGCACTAACTTCAGTTCAGTTAAAGAAACATGAACTAGTCATTAAATGAGGCAAAAAGTTTGGATTAAGACAAAGACCTGCCTTCATAGAACCTACAATTTAGAGAGGTAGGGGGTAGCCAAACACAGGTAACTTTAATGCATGATAAATGTATTACTGTTATAAAAATAAAGTGCTATGTAAGCTCTGGAGGGAAAGAGGGTCCTCCACATGTATAAAAATGTTTAACGCAATTCTTTTTGTGATGGCAAAGAACTGAAAATTGAGGGAATGCCCGTTAATTGGGGAATGACTGAACAAGTTGTGGTATATGAATATAATGGAGTACTGTTGTTCTGTAAGAAATGATGAGCAAGCAGATTTCAGAAAAACCTTGAAAAACTTTCATGAACTGAAGCTGAGTGAACTGAGCAGAACCAGAACACTACACATAGTAATAGCAATATTGTGCAATGACTGACCTCAATTCCAGAAGACTCATAATGGAAAATACAATCCACATCCAGAGAAAGAACTTTGGAGTCTGAATGCAGATCAAAGCATACTGTTTTCTTTGTTTTTTTCTTGTCATTTTTCTGTTTCGTTCTGATTCTTTTTTTCACAACATGAATAGTGTAGAAATATGTTTAATATTGCACAGGTATAGTCTATATCAGATTGCATGCTGTCTTGGGAGATGGAAAAGGGAGGGAAATTTAGAACTCAAAATCTTACAAAAATGAATGTTGAAAACTAAAAGAAAAACTAAATTAATCAATTAATTACATAGAGAAAGAAAAAGAGTGTCCCTAATTTTCAAGGATCAAGATTGGTTGGTTGTTGCATTCAGTTCTCAAAGAGGACAAAAATAACATTGCTATGTTGGAGCTGAGATACAGTGTGTCTGACTGTGGTTGATCAAACCAGTATGAGTTTGGAAGGTTCTACCACAGGGCAGGTACAAATAGTCCATATGAATATTTGGAGTGGAGATGTCTCTAAATTTGCTCATCTCACCTTTATTTTGAGCTATTGCAATCTCATACAGCACAGCACCTTCTTTGATGTGGGCATACCATGCTGTATGGTCCTTTGCCAGCATCTTCCATGTCATGAAGTCAGTTACAAAGTTCTTCAGAAAAACCTTGAGAGTGTCCTTGTATCGCTTCTTCTGACTTCCATGTAAACATCTGCCTTGTGTGAGTTCTCTATAAAATAGTCTTTTAGTCAAATGTCTATTTGGCATTTGAACAACATGACCAGCCCATCAGTACTGTGCTCTCTGAAGTAGAGTTTGAATGCTTTGCAGTTCAGCTTGAGAAAGGACCTCAGTGTCTAGCACTTTATCTTGCCAGGTGATCTTCAAAATCTGAGACAATTCAAATAGAAGCAATTAAATTTCCTGGCACGGAGCTGGTATTCTGAATAAATTTCACAGGCATACAACAATGAAGTCAATACAATGGCTCTGTAGAACTCCAGTTAAGTAGGCAGCCTATTACGTCTTCTCTCCCACACTTTCTTTCAGAGTCTCCCAAACGATGAGCTAGCTCAGGCAATGCATGTGTCAACCTGATCATCTATATGGACATCTCTGCCAAGGTAAGTGAATTCATCCACAGCATTCAAAATTTCTCCATTTGCTGGAACTGATGGTTCCATGTATGGATGGTGTGAATGGCTGATGGAGAAACTGTTTTCTTCATATTAATTTTCAGGACAAAATTAGTGCAAGCAACAGAGAATTGTTTCATATTCTGTTGCATCTCAGCTTCAGAGGCTGCATTGAATGCACAATAATCTACAGACAAAAAAACCCCCCAAAAACATTGCATACCAACTCTCCCTTCACTTTAGGATTGTCTTGTAGTTTAAAGTTAATAGTAGTTTACAGTTAGTGTGTTAGCTGACCTTAATATCATCTTCATCCTCATCCTTCATCCTCATTGAAGGCATTCAATACAACATTGTGAAAATATCATGCTATAAAGAATGAAAACAAGTACACAGCCGTTCTTCACTTCATTGGTGACTGGGAAAGCGTGGGAGCCTCATCCATTATCCAGAGCCTGTGCAAGTATACCATCATGAATTTGGTATACCATACAGATGAACTTCTCAGGGCAACCCAATTTTGCTATGATCTTCTACAAGCCCTCACAACTGATAATATCAAACGCTTTGGTCAGATCGGTGAACATGGTATATAGGCTTCTGTTCTGCTTCTGGCATTTCTTCTGGACTAGTCAGGCAGCAAATACCATATCAACTGTTCCTCAGCTCTTTCTGAAGGCACACTAACTCTCCAAGAGACAGCCATCTTTCAGGCAGAGCATCAGGTGGTTAAGGAGAACTCTGCAAGAATCTCGTGAGCAATGACTGAGAGACCCTTTCTCTGCCCTGTGATTGTCACAGGATAATGTATTTCCTTTTCCTTTACAGAGATGGACAAAGACATCCTTCATCTCTGGGAGATAACCTCCTCTTACCATATAATCTGGAAGAGTCCAGTAAACTTTTGTATGAGTAGTAGACCCCCCTGCTCAGAGGTGGAATTTGAGCTGCTGAACACACTCCAACTGTTTGGTATCTTGGTGTGCTAATAAACTCCTTTAGTCTTATTTCCTGAGTTTGCTTTTAATTAATTAAGGCAAGATCCAAACCAGGATTTTCTTTTAACAAATCCTTTACACTCCTTAAAATCATTGAAGACCCCTGTATGCCTCTGTATTTATTTATTCAAAATTAAAATTAATGAAATTTTAAAGTATTTTAACTCATTTTAAAATAATTATAAGGTTACATGTTAACATAAAACATTTTATGAAAAATAATTGTATTTTCCAAGTATCTGACTTAATAAGAAGATAGCTGGCTCAGTAAATCTGCTTCTGCATTCAACTTGTTAAGCTATGTCATTTTGGTTAAAGTATATGAAGAAAATCTAGCCTCACACACATACATAGTTGCAAAAAGGAATGTTTTAATAAGTGAGTAACCTTTTGATATTATTATGAAAATATTGAATACTCTTGGAGAATCTGGGAGGGACCCCCTAGGAGTGCTCAGATCACACATTGAGAACCACTGGTTTAAGGAACTCCCAATGAATAAACCCTCTTTCTGAGCATAAGGGCAGTTTATAATCTGGCATTTATACAATGCTTTAATGTTCACTTACATTATCTCGTTAAGTCATTAGTTTTTAAAAGTTGCCCAGGAAACTGAAAGGTTAAATAACCTGATTAGTCACAAATCTGGCATATGTCAAAGGTGGGGCTATGATTAATTGAAGGTATTTGGAGTGTTTCTTAAATCTAGGACCATATCTATACTGTAGCATTTGGGGTTATTGCCTCATTTAGGTGTACCTATGCAACAGCTGGAAGTTACATTTTACATGTTACATTTTATGGGGTCCATACCTTACCAATATCCTTAAACTATTGAATCAACTCCAAAAAGAAATTTAGTAGCCAAGACAAGAAAAGAGGTGGGGAGTGGGTCCATCAGGGCCATGAATAGTACAAGGGGGCAGGGACTCTATCCCACAGTTATGACACTGAGAGCAAAGTGGAGGGTTTTGCTTTCTCCCTAAATTGTCTTCCACACTGGCACCCCAGCTCCCTTACCCATCTACAGGTTGCCATGCCCCAGGGTCCTTTCCGAGGACCCAAGTCCTTCCATCCTCCCCCTCAATTGAATATTGCCCCACAAAAGACTTCTCCATAATGGCTCTGAGTGGTATGTAAAACACCCCTCTCCTCCAATTATTTTCCTTTTACTTGTTACTTCATTAAAGAGGTTATATAAATTACCTTGACAGTGTGTTCATTATAATACAATTCTAAGTAAACATGTAATGATATATAATTTTTCTGCACTTGTACTAAAAGGTGATTTTGTTGTTCTTGTTCAGTTTTTTCAGTCATGTCTGTTTCTTCCTGACCCCATTTCTTGGCAGAGATACAGGAGTGGTTTGCCATTTCCTTCTCCAGCTCATTTTATAGATGAGAAAAACTGAGGCAAATAGGGTTAAGTGACTCACCTAGAGTCACACAACCAGTAAGTGTCTGAGGCCAGAGTTGAACTTAGGTAGATGAGTCTTTCTGACTCCAGGTCCAGCAACTATATCCATGGTGCCACCCAGCTGCCCAGTAAATGTTTAGTAAAAGATACTTTTTTTTAATAAGTATTTACTATACTCTTGGAAGTATTCAATATTATAGACCCAGAGGTAACAAAAGATAATTTTGGAGAGAATACATTCTAAAAGGTATTTAATTGGAAAGGGTAGGGGGTAGACATTGGAGACTTCCCCGTCTTCCTCCAAATAAAGAAGTTTTTCTAGAAATTAATAATTTCCTAAGTAGATATTCTGCTTTTTTTTTGTATCCTCAGAGCTTATCATAGTATTTCACACATAATAAATGCTTCATAAACATGTTTTCATTCATTCAAAGGTTACTCTCCCAGGAGAGTGTAACAGTTGTGTAACAGCTACTGCTAAAGTCTTCACTAATGAGATTGTGTTTTGCATTCCTCATTTCCTTTGAGTATAAAGAGAAAATAAATATCTGTCCTATGTCTGATTTATATTGCACACTGAGTACCTTCCTTCATTCCCCTTTTAGGAAGAACTCAGACATGAGTGAAACATCAACTTTAAAGGATTCTCTCTCTCTTCTAGTACGGGGGTTTAAAGAGTCAGAGAATTTGAGAAAAAGAGCCTGATCCCATTAATAGATAAATACCATAACTCCCCTGATGCCAATGATAATTGTTATTTTTATACATTGTTGTTACATTTGTCCTTCATTGTTAAAGAGGACCATGATATCAGGGAATGATAACATGAGTTGCAGTTGACTTGAATTTAAGTGAGGGAGGGCTGTGAAAGATCACCAGCCTCACTTTCTCCTTTGGAGTCATCTGGGTCCAGTGGCCAGATATTCATCAAGAAGACTGCAGATAGCCCAGGATGCAATAGGAGACCCTAACCCTTTTAGGCTAAAGCCTTTTCAGGTTCTCACTTTGAGTGAGGTAATGCCCATTCAGTGAATAGGCCTTTTAAAGAAGTGAGTCAAGGGATGTCCCCTTTAATTAAAAAAAAAAAATGAAGCTGGGAGGTGAAGAACCTTAAGATTGCTGGTTAAAAGAGAAACAGTTACTATTGCCATTTTTACACATATGTTGTATTATCTCCCCTAATAGAATGTAAATTCTTCAGGACAAATAGCTATTTTTTTGTCACTGTATTCCCAGAACTTAGCACTGTGCCTGGCACACATTAGGAGTTTGATAATTCCTGTAGCAGCAACTAGGTGATGCAAGTAGATGAAGTACCAGTCGTGGAGTCAGGAAGACTCATCATCCTGAGTTCAAATCTGGCATTCAAAATTCAAACTTACTAGCAAGTCACTTAACCCTATTTGCCTCAATTCCCTCATCTCTAAAATCAGGTAGAGAAGGAAAGGACAAACCACTCCAGTATCTCTTCCAAGAAAACCCCAAATGGGGTCAAGCAGAGTCAGACCTGGCTGAAACAAATCAGCAACAACAACAATGCTTGTCCGTTGATTAATTCAGATTCCAGTCTCACAAAAATTTCCTTCAGTGGTTACAGATCTCAGGCTAATGTTAAGAAGAAAACAATCTGATTGAATTAATTTTAGCCTCAGGCATAAATTAGAATATGCTTGTTAATCAAGTCAAATCAAATCAATAAACATTTATTAAGCACTTACTACTCTCCAGGCATTCTGGGAAATAATTCCTGGGGATACAAATAGAAGCCAAAAGAAAGACTTTATCTGCCCTGATGGAGCTTACATTCTGATAGGGAAAGACAGCACAGAAAGTGAGGCTGAAAAGCCCTAGGAAAGTCAGGCGCTAGAGCCTGACAGTAAAGAAGGAAAGAACGTTTCTGACCTGTGAGTCCCTTCTTAAAATGGAGGCTTCAAGAGGAACTGACTAAGCAATGGAAGGGGCCATAGAGGGGAGAGGGACTTAGAATATGGAACTAATGAATGAAATTTCAAAATTTTGGGGCAGTGGTCAATATACTTTTAAACCATACTTGTTCATTCATGTCTGACGCTTCATGACCCTGTGGATCCTACTGTCTATCCATTTCCTTCTCAGTGGATTAAAGCAAACAGAGGCAAACAGTGTATAAGTGCCTAAGATAAGATTTGAATTCAGGTCTTCCTGATTCCAGGCCCAGGGCTCTATTCACTGAGCCATGTAGCTGCCTCCTAAATCACACCTACCAAGTGACTTATCTATTTTTTCCCCAGCCTTTTTGAGCCTATTTGTGATTTTAGGTTTAGCATTTTTTTATGCTATTACATTTAGAGAAGGCTTTAGATCTAGATAGACTATGGATTGGATTTTTGCTCATAAATCTGCTTGATACTGGCTTGTAGGACTGAGATAATTTAAGGAGAAAATGATGATAAACTCTGAAAATTTTCATCTTAAAGGAAACTAGGACAAAAGTTGCATTAGAATAAGGGAAAAAAAGAAAGGAAGGCATCTGTGTTAATATATTATATGGGCATAAGTATCATTTTGCAAATTTAATTACTTCAAATTTATGCTGTATAATCTCACCTGGGCCCTCATAGCTAGTCAACATTCTTCATACTGCAGTATTATCGATTCTCTCTCTCACTTCCCATAGCAACTGTTCCAAACCTGCCCTCCATCTCCCAACCATATTTGCAGATTCACATCAGATGATAGCCTCCTACTTCACTGAGAAGACATAAGCTCTCCCTATTTCATTCAAATCAAGATATTCAAAACACCTAGGCACCATCTTTCACTCTCTTTCTTATCTCGTCTTGTGGAGGAAGGTATACCTCTATTTCTGCATGAGGCTAATAACTCTGCATCAGGGAGTCTTAACCTTTTTTTTTTTTTTTAAAGCCATAGAACCCTCTGGCATACTGGTGAAGCCTAATGATCTCTTTTCAGAATGTTTTTAAATTCATAAGATAAAAGAGAATATTTCAAAAGAAACCAATTTTATTGAAATAAAGATGTAATATTTTTCATATCCAAATTCCTGCACCTCTGAAATCTATCCATGGACTTGCAAGAGGTATGTGGACCCTAGATTAAAAATGGCTGCTCTACCTGAGGCTTCATTTTCATGGCAGAAGACTAACATTATCTTTTTTCTAGAACCTTGTTAAAAATAATCCTCTTCCAGGAGTCAAGATGGCAGAGTCAGCAGTAAATTCATCTCCAAACAACCATCAAATCAAAATCAACAGCCAAACAAACCCAAAACAAATCCTGGAAAAATGGATCCAACAAAAAGATAGGGTAGGGCAGTCTTTTAGCCCTAGAAACTTGGAGAATCAGAAAGAAAGGTCAGTCTCACTTGGGTAAAAGGGGAGTATGTTGCAGGACAGGAAATGTCCCAGTGAGCCAGTAGCAAGTCCCACCTCAACAGATCAGTGGGAGATCCTGAGACCCAGTGTGTTAGACCAAGCAAATGTCAATTCCAGGACTGCCTAGATGCTTTGGCATAGCCAGAGAAACTGGCAGACTCCTGTTCCAAGAACTACCAAGTGCTTCAGTGCAGCCTTGAGGAAACTTAGAAAATCCCCACCTGACCTTAGCACACACCAGACACCACTTCCAGGACCTCAGCTCATCACTAGGTAAGCTTCCAGATCCCTGCTGGAGGGCAGTGCCAACCACTCTCACTCCACCCACTGAAGAGAGCACCAAACAAGAGGGTCCCCCCCACATGTGGTTCAGGATAACATCAGCACAGCACCAGGTAAACAACCAGGGCCTGCAGCCACTGGCACAAGAAGCCTGAGACAGAACTCCTGCTACCCTGGAAGTAGAGATCAAATTGAAAAGAAAGAAAAAAGGTAAAAAAAAAAAAAAGAAAAGAAAAGATGAGTAAAAACAACAAAAAAAAGAATCTGAACATAGAAAGCTATTATGATGATAGGGAAGATGAAGACACAGACTCAGAAGAGGACAATAATGTCAAAACACCTATGGACAAAACACCCAAGAAAAACAGGAAGTAATCTCAAGCCCAGAAAGAACTCATACAAGAGTTTGAAAGGGATCTAAAAAATTATATGTGAGGTAGAAGAAAAATTGGGAAGAAAATGAGAGTGATGCAACAGAATTACAAAAGATTCAAAAGCATGGAAAACTGTTTAAAAAGTAGAACTGGCCAAATGGAAAAGGAGATACAAAAGCTGACTGAAGAAAACAACACCTTAAAAGTTAGAATGGGGGTAAGTTGAAGCTAATGACTCTACAAGACATCATGAATCAATCAAACAAGTTCAAAAGAATGAAAAAATGGAAGGAAATGTAAAATACCTCTTGGAAAAAAACAACTGACCTGGAAAATAGATCTAGGAGAGACAATATCAGAATCATTGGACTACCTGAAACCCATAATCAAAAAAAGGAGGATCTGGACAGCATCTTTAAAGAAATTATCAAGGAAAACTGCCCTGATATTCTGGAATGAGAGGGCAGAATATGCACTGAAAGAATCCACTAATTACCTTAGGAAAGAGATCCCAGAATAAAAACCTCAAGAAACAGCCAAATTTCAGAACTGTCAGGTAAAGGAAAAAATATTACAAGTGTCCAGAAAGAAACAATTCAGATATTGAGGAGTCGTAATCACACAGGATTTGGCAGCTACAACATTAAAGGGTCAGAGGTCATGGAACATGATATTCTGGAGAGCAAAGGAGCTACGACTGCAAACAAGAATCACTTACCTGGCAAAACTAAGAGTAATGCATCAAGGGAAAAAATGGTCATTCAACAAAACAGAAGGCTTTCAAACCTTCATAAGGAGACACCAGAATTAAACCAAAAATATCAGGACCCAAGAGAAGCATAAACAGGTAAAAAGGGAAAAGAAAGCATAAGGAATTCAATAGAGCTAAACTGTTTACATCCCTACATGGGAAGATGATGCTTTTAACTCTTAAAAACTGTATCAGTAACAGTAAACATAGAAGGAATATACATAGACAGAGAGTATGGGTATAAGGTGAATTTGAGGAAATGACATAAAAAAAATTAAGGGATGAGAAAGAGGAATACAATGGATGCAGAAGGAAAGGAGAGGTAGAATGGGGCAAATTATGTCACATGAAGAGTTGAGAAAGACCTGTTACAGTGAAGGGGAATATGGGAGAGGGTGGTGATGGGCATTGCTTGAACCTTAATCTCGTCAATATTGGCTCAAAGAGGAGATAATATACATAATCAGTTGAATATAGAAATCTATCTTACCAGTCAGGGAAATAGGAGGTGTGGAGATTAAGTAAGAAGACTGACAGAAGGGAGGGCAGATCAAGGAGACAGAAGCAAAACACTGGTGAAGAGGGAAAAGGTGAAAGGAGAGAGAAGACAAACAGGAGGAAGATTAGGATGGAGGGAAATACACAGGTAGTAATCATGACTGTGAATGTAAATGGGATGAACTCTCCCATAAAACAGAAGAGGATAACAGAGTGGATCCAAAACTAGAATCCTATAATTATGTTGCCTACAAGGAACACACCTGAAGCAGAGAAATACATAGTAAAGGAAAGGGGCTGGAGCAGAATCTATTATGCTTCAGCTGAAATAAAAAAAAAAGCAGGGGTAACAATCCTGATCTTAGACAAAATAGAAGCAAAAATAGATAACTTAAAAAGATAAGGAAAGAAACTACTTGCTAAAGGTACCATACACAAATCACAAGGGTAAGGAATAGTCTTCCTATCAAATCTAAGGAGAAGGGAAGAATTCATGGCCAAACAAGAGATAGAGAGCATTGCAAAATGTAAAATAGGTAATTTTGATTATATTGAATTGAAAAGTTTTTGTACAAACAAAACCAATGCAACCAAGATTAGAAGGAAAACAGGAAGCTGGGAAACAATCTTTACCGCAGATATCTCTGATAAAGGTCTCATTTCTCAAATATACAGAGAATTGAGTCAGTCATTCCCCAATTGATAAATGGTCAAAGGATATGAACAGGAAGTTTTCAGATGAAGAAGTGAAAGCTATAGACATATGAAAAAGTGCTCTAAATCACTTTTGACTAGAGAAATGAAATTTATAACAACTCTGAAATACCAGCTCACCCCAATCAGAGAGGCTAATATGACAAAAAAGGAAAATGATAAATATTGCAAAGGATGTGGGAAAATTGAGACACTAATGGTAATTGACAAAAAAATGTGCATGCCCTTTGATCCAGCAATACCACTACTAGGTCTATGTCCCAAAGACATCATAAAAAGGGGGGAAAGGACATGAAAAAAGGACTACATGTGCAAAAAATATTTATAGCAGCCCATTTTTGGTGGAAAAATATTGGGAATTGATGAGATGTCCATCAGTTGGGGAATGACTGAACAAACTGTAGTACGTGAATGTGATGAAATACTCTTGGGAAATAAGAAATGATGAACAGGTAGATTTCAGAATAAAACATGGAAATATTTGTACAAACTGATTCAAAGTGAAATGAACAGAACCGAACAGGGAAACACCGTACATAGTATCAGCATCATTGTGTGATGAACAGCTATGAATGACTCAGCTTTTCTCAGCAACACAATGATTCCAAGTACAAATGACTTGCAAAGGAAAATAATATCCATAAATAGGTGAAGAACTGATGGATTATAAATACAAATTGGAGTATATTTTCTTCCCATTTGCTTTATTCTTTCTTGTGAGTTTTTTTCCCCTTTTGATTTGTTTCTTCTTCCACAACTGTGATGAATGTGGAAATATGTCTTACATGGTAGCATATGCATATACTATATCAAACTGCTTACCATTTTCAGAAGAGGGATGGTGGAGAGGGGATAACAAAAATTTGGGACTCAAAATCTTATAAAAATGAATGCTAAAAATTTTCTTGAAGTGTAATTGTGAAAAAAAAATACTATTTAAAGGAAAAAAATCCTCTTTCATGCTTCTTCAATCTGTCTTTCCACTGGTTCTTTCTTACTTGCCTAAAATATCTTCAGGTCTTCGTAATCCATCTAAAGATATTTTAAAATTGATTTTTATTTCTTCATTCATGTTTGAGATTGAGTCTCTCTGCCAGAAGCAGCAAGCAGTCACTGACTAATCAATAGAGAATCAATGTTGACCAATAGAGAAGTTTTAATCTGCTTTGTTTCTGACCTGGGCTCTTTTGCCCCTCCATAGGCAACCTGGTGACCCTCTGCTCCAGACTTAGTGCAAACACCAATAGGTTTTATGCTAAATGTTGTTTAGAATTCCTGAAATCAAGTGATGCACCATTCTCAGCCTCGCCCAGGAGCAAAGACTATAGGGTGGTCACCAAATCAGCAATGTGCCTAGCCCAGATGTACAATCCTAAAACAATTGGGAGGGGGGTTCTTTTGTATCCCCATACAACTAGTATCCCAATATCTCTTCTTACTATCCCTGATGATTAGAGTGTTATAGAGCCAACTCAAAACAGTCTCCAGAGAGTGCAATTATTAAATTTTCAGTATGAGCATTTACACCTTGAAAATCAGGGCCATTATCAGTACTTCATTATTTTGTTGATTGTTTAGACAAAAAAAAGTGTGAATAGTAACAGATAAAACTTAAAAAATGTGTACTTTTCCCCACTTTGCCCCCACAGAATGTTAAACATTTACCAGCATGCTGCTACTTTTAAAATATTCTATAGTTTTCTATATATAGAATCTATATATTATATTATCTTGTACAAGTATTCTATATATATATTTTTTAACCTCACCACTCATTGTCTCAACTGCTGGCAATCTCCCTTTTGTCTCTACTGCTCTACTGAGAATGCTGCAAGGTCACCAAGGAAATTAGGAGCCCAGATTTTCAAACCCAATGACTTTTTTCAGTTCTCATCATCTGTGACCTCATTTGTAGCATCTGACACTTGTTTCCATCCCACTTTCAGCCTACTCCCCTTTCACATCGATTCAGAAATTGCTGTCCTATTTCTTCTGTTTCTAATTACACCTTCGCCTTATTCATTGTTTACTCATCCTCTTCCTAACTCCTTGGATTGTAGATTCTGCCATGGTTGGTTTTATTTCCTTCTTTATGTTTCCTCCTACAGGTTTAGCTGTCATCTTGGTGAAGATGATTCCTAGATATATATCTTTAGCTCATTTCTTAGATTCAGGCAGCTTTCCAAAAGCCTGCATTTGTTTTCTCCCTAGACACCCTGCTGCAAATTCAAACTCAACATGTTTCAAACTGATATTATTATCTTTGCCCCTAGAATCGTTCTTCTTTCTGAGTATACTCTATCAGGAGAGCATTTACCCAATCTCTCTTGTTAAAATATTTGTTATTATTTTTTATTCTGTCCCTTCACATCCCTTCTTTTTCATTTCCAAACAATTTATAAATCTTATGGCTTAGACCTCTGGAAAATATCTCCCATTCATATACTCTTCTCAATTCCCACTTACAACACTCCAGTAAAGGTCCTCATTAGCACTTACCTGAGGTATTGTAAGGGCTTCTCAATATTTTTCCCACCTCTACTCTCTACTTTTTATCTGTGTGCAAAATCAGTCTTGGGATAAAGTCAGTCTGAATGACCCCCAAGTTTTAAGTGCTAACCTTTGGTACAATGCTTAATCAGCCTGCCAAAGGCAAGGTCCTTTTAGGACTAATCACATCACCTGAGGTCTAGTTTCATCTCCAGAGAACTAATCCCATCTATTTAGGCTAATCTCATCTCTCAGTGTTGGGAAAGACCTGAGGTGATACTGTTACCTCCTCATTGAGAGGTCTACCAATCAGGATTGTCTTATTCCTATATGTCAGTTGTTTCATTGTTCTTGTTGTTGAGTTGTGCCTGACTCTCTGTGACACCATCTGGGGTTTTCTTGGCAAAAAATACTGGAATGGTTTGCCATTTCCTTCTCCAGTTAATTAACGGAGGTAAACAGGGTTAAGTGACTTACTGAGTGTCACACAACTAGGAAATGTCTGAGGCCAGATTTGACTTCTGAATATGAGTCTTCCTGACTTGCCCAGTTCTGTCCTCTGTACTACCTAGTTGCCTCATAGATTGTTTTACTCCTGTCTATAAAAGCAGCTCACAATTGGAATTTGGGCAGCACTTCATCTGCTTGATCCCTTGATAAGCTAATATCTCCTTTCATCTTATTTCCTAAGTGTGCCTTTAATTGACCAAGGTGAGGTCTGAACTAGGTTTTTCTTTTAATAGCATACTCAATATGTTTTAATAGGGTGAAAGGGTCCTGAGACCAAAAAAAGTTTGAGAACCAAATGAACTAAGCCAATGAGATCACAAGTCTGGACCAAAACCAAGCAAAACAAAAATAAAATGAGAGCAGAATATTTTAATTCAATCCTTCTAAAGTTGCATAATACTTGACTATGAAAGACTAAAATATTCCTTTCCCCATTCACCCATCTTGTCTAGCTTTCCTTCCAAAACCAAATCAAAAAGCACCTCCAAGATCTGTTTCTCATCCTCTCAAACAAGTGAAAGCAACCTTTCCTAGCTCTGGTTTCTTATAACTGACACTTGAAGTTTATCTTACCTCTCCTTGTCACACAGTAATCTGTCTACTTTTTACATTACATTGTAAGGTCCTTGAGGGTTGGAACTGGGCTACAAGGTTGTTGCTTTTTCCGAATCTCCAACGCCTGCACCTTAACCTTTGCCTTGCAAATTGCAAGTGCTTAATCTGAGTTTGCTGAATTGAATTGAATAACAGGGGATTGGAAAAAGTTGCCTTAAAATGATTCAGCTAATAAGGCAGAGAAAGAATTAAGTTAAGGAAGCATCAAGCAGTAATACCTGACTTGTCCTCCTTTGACTTAAAGAGGAAGAAAAACAATCACTTACTTTTCCACCTGTGTCACTTTATCTCTAGTTCAAAAGCCCTTAACATTCTCTGAGGCTCTCATCGCCTTTGTGCTGAAACAGTAAGAGGGCAGTCTCAGCCTGCAAAGCTACACAAATGAAAATTCTAGCAGATATTATCTTTAAAAATAAGTTAGTCAGTAGGTTACCCTAAACCTAAGTGTAAAGAATACAGTGGCCTCTCTGATCTGCTGGATGAAGAAAGTCCCTGAAAAGTTTACAAAAATAAAAACAAAAAACCAGTCATCCTATCAAGAATAAGATGGACTATAAAGTCTCAAAACTCTTTCTTCCCCACAGAGAGTATGAATATCAACTAGCCACCAAATTTCCCATACCATGAGTTAGGACTAGGCTCATGTGATGATGGACACCCATTCATCTGTTGGTAAATGTTTAAACAACCAGATTTCAAAAAAAAAAAAAAGAGCATTACTTTTTAGTTTAATCTGCATTATTAACATTGTTCCATCACTTTCTTAAGTCTAGTCAATCAACAAAAGAATAAATCAAACTCTGGGGACACCCCTACTCCAAGGTCCAAACCCCACTCCTGGTCCTTCTTGACTAAGATAAGCAACCTATGAAGACCTACCAGCTTCACCCACTCCTTTGATACTGTGCTTCCAATCAAGCCAAGTTCTCTTCTTAGAAACATGAACCATATATAAGAATATAGAGAGCTAGAGTTGAATGGGGAATTACTAATAAATATTCCTCCTACTCCTAGTTATGAGAGCTATGTCTAGGGACCCTATCCTCAAACACATAACCCTTAGCTTTTCTTGCTGGCAACATAAATGGCAGATAAAAGAGATTGCTATCTGGTACTGTACCAAACTTTAGAATTCCAAATCTTCTCCATTTTCAAGTCTCTATTAAAAAATTGCTGCCAGTGCTTGGCCCAGAATCAACTCCAAAAGGCATTTGTTTCTAAGTTCAGTGAGTTCCCATCCTAGTTTCTGGGGCCCCATTAATACAAACCTCCAGTTTATGGCCCTGTAAAAATCTGTATTCGGTTGTAGAGAATGTTACCCAAAGCAAAATTTCAAAGTAAGGAAAACATTGTCTTTGCTACAATAATTATGATATAGAAGAGCAGTTGATCTCACCCACATTCAATTTTTATATAACTAATTCAGTATTGAATATCAGAAAAATATCATGGACTTGGAAAATTTTTTATTGTCCTACAAAGTTTGCCTAAAATTGCTTGGTTTAATTTCTTGGTTTAATCCAGTTCCTCAGTAAGAGATAATACATGTAAAGCGCTTTGCAAACCTTGAAGTGTCATGAATCTTAGCTATTACTATGTTGACTCTCTCTCTTCTCTTTAATAATAGTTAACATTTTTAGTGTTTGAAGATTTACAGAGCAACTTACACATATTTTTTCATTTCCTCTTCCTTCCTTATAACAACCTGTGAAGTAATAATGAAAATATAGCTGTCAGCATTTTATAGTGTGTTAAGGTTTGCAAAGCACTTTACATACTTAAATATGTTACCTCATTTGATCTTCACAATGACCCTGGGAAGTAGGTGTTCTTGTTATCCCCATTTACAGATGAGGAAACTGAGGTTAGGTCTAGGGTCACATGACCAGTATCTGAGGTAGAATTTGAATTCAGGTATTTTACACTTCAAGTCCAGAACTCTAGCCGCTGTTCCACTTAGTTGTCTATAGGAGGCATTACAGGTATTATTATCCTCGTTCACAGATGAGGATAAAAGTTGCTATTAGATTAAAGAACTTGCCCATGCTTGCACTGTAATTCAGTGTCAGAGGCAGTATTCAAACTCAGGCTACCCAATAATTTCTCTGTTACAGCACACTGCTTCTTTTTCTTTTCTAGTCTCTCATAACTGACAGAATATTGATGATATGGTTTTACTGCCAATTTTGTTCCTTTTCCTTATATTGCACCCAGACTTGGACAGAAGCAAATAGACCGCCTACAGTTCCTGGAGCCTTGAACTGCTTGAAGAAAGAATATTCAAAAGGCCTTATCTGATACAATTGTGAATAAGTGGTAGAATGCCATGGAGAAGGCAGCATAACATACATTTTAGGTAGTAGATGGAAGATATGATTTCTCATCAATGAGAAAGATGGAAAACCATGCTTATATGGGCAGCTCAGAAATGGCCATTTAGGGAAAACAAATAAGCTTTTGATATCCCTTGACATCTTTCTCTTCCAACAAGAGATAGCACTGTATGCGTACTCAATTTACACTAAAATAATTTATCTCATTCTGCCTATTCCACAGGTCTCCTGTATGTATGTACAATGTACAAGGGCCCCTGACTGGAAAAACAGAAACAACTTGGGAGGAGGAGTCACACTAGTTGAAGTATTTTCTAGACTTCTGCTCTATCTAAATAATGGAGTCTTTTGGGAAGGTTCTTCACAATGACTATGTCATATTGCAACAAAAACATTGCTTTTTTTTCCCTCCCTTATTTTTTTTTTCAAATATATTGCTATACTTAAGCTACAGGTTCATGTTTCAGTTGCAGTACTCTCTATGAAAAACTGCCCTGGGTCTTCCCTCTATCTTCCCTCTACCAACACAACTCTTTCAGCCTCTTTAGCATTTCTGAGTGACAGTCTTAAGTACTGGAGGAAAGAGAATGGGTGGAATTTTGGGAAGCCTGAGTGTCCAACTGTTAGCTCTTCCAAAGTTTGCTAAGGTGTAAGTGGAGATAACTTTCTGCAAAAGGGAGGTAATAATAACCACAATTTCATTGGGTTGTTGTGAGGATCAAGTGAGATAAATGTGACATGCTTTGTAAACCTCAAAGTGCTACGAATGTGCTGGCTATTATTACCTATCAAATATTTTAGTTAAGTATCTGCCAGAGAAGGCACTTTACTTATTTCTTTTGAGCAGAAGAAGGTATGATTCTCACCCTCATGATACTGACACTCCAGTAGGAGAGAGAAGGCATGTTTGCAAATTGTTACCATACCAGCTCTACTAAGAAAGTAAAATTATGGGTAAGTTGAGAGTTATATCAGTTGGTTATTTGCAAATTCTTTACTTCAGACACTAGGTACCCTATCTTTTCTCTAGCTCCATCCCATCGTGAACTTTCTTCTGTACCATAGATTTAAAACTGGAAGGGACTTAAAGACCATTGAGTTTAACCATCCTACTCCCTTTTTTTACAAATGAGAAAAATGAGGCACTGGAGAAGTAAGTTATTTATCCATAGTCACACTGATAGTAAGTATATGAAGCAGAATTTGAACCCAAGCATTCCTGATTTCAAGTCTAGTGCCTTCTCCCCTATATTCCTTTCACCAAGAATTCTTTCATTTCAGTTCTCTCACTTTTCCTTCATATGTTTTAATACGTACCCAGGATGTATTAAATACCTACCCTGTGTCTAGAGCTCTACAAGGTGCTATGTAACACTCAAGGACTTTTTTTTTAAATTAGAGAGGATCCTTGACTTGGAATAGCATATAACATGTTCCATTTGTTTCCTGAGCATATTGCATGTACTGTAAGGTGGCTGCATGGTGCTAGTCATTGGGGATATAAGCTGCCATCTAAACTTGACTGGATTCTTGGGCAAAAAGCCAAGGAGCCTCACATTTGATGCAATTAGAACTTGCAGGAAAAATATAGCTTAAGGAATGCTACTTTTCTTCATTAATAGGCAAACTGATGTACAAAAATGCTAGTAACTCTACAACAAATTTAGAATGTATTGGTAGCAAAGGTTCAACTTGTGGCCCTTCTCTTTCAGCATGTCTCTGAACCACATATAAGTGATTTACTTGGATTCAAAGCATATGAAAAAATGAAAGATGAAGGTGAATATGACATATAGGTTAGTGAAGACAGCAGGGATAGCTGACACAATACTAAAAATGCCTCCTAATCAGTTCTCTCCATTATTTTTTTTCCTGAATGCAATGTTAAATGTGTTTTCTAAGCATTTATTTAAAGCTGGTTTAGAAGGGCTATAGAAAAGGAAGACTATCTCATACTTTATATTCTCCTAACCAAATTAATCTTTGTTGAAATAACATTTTCAAAAACCTTTCTCAAAGCTCACTGCCAATCTAGATCATCCTTCCAGCCAGTGTGTATTGCGTAAATTCAATGAGATTAAATTGCCAATTAAGAATCTAAATGAAAGCTATTGATTTATTTGATGGTAGTGAAATAGGTTATCCTCAGAAGGTAGAAAGTAGAAAGCTCCTTTGAATGCACCAAATAAATAAAGAACTTTTCCACTGCCACTATAATCCCTCAAGTGCTTGTGTCTGGGGGGATATTTTCCTTTACAGCAGAACTAAATGAAAAATCTATCATTAGATTGAAATCAGCACTAATAATTGGACATTCATCATCTCTGGCCATTTTGTACTCAGCATATCATGTAGGCAGATTCAAAGATAAACACAATCTGCCATACATCCTCCTAGTTTTCAATTTGACATTCTTTGTGGTGGCCTCATCTGAGGTGCTGACCCACTTTTTGAGTTATTAAAACAAAGGTGAATTGGTCCTGATCCACAGATACTCCTTCACTTTGCCCTCTCTCTGAGTCCTAATAACTGACAGCAAGCATTTGCAAGATAACTGGGCAGAATTAAGAGGGCAATCTTTTGAATAGAATAAAATATGATTTTAAGAGCTATGAATGGATGAATCCTGTAACCTTAAAATAGAAGGTAGATAAAGCATATGTTGAGTGCATACTACTTTTCATGTTCTTTACTAAGCACCAGGGCTACAAATAAAAGCAAACAACACTCCCTAGCTCTTAGTTCAAGGAGCTTGCATTCTAGTAGGTGTGACATTTAAAAAGTTTGAGAGATGTAATTTCTGAGTAATCTGATCACTTTATTAATAATGCCAGCATGTTTATTAATAAAAGGATGGGCATTTGGTCATCTCTCTCTTAGATCATGGTGGCAGGCACACATTTTATGTGCTCATAGAAATAGGGGTATTTCTGAAGGTGGCAATAAACTCTGATTGGTTAATAATTAATGAGAGAATGAATATTGCAATGGGGGGCTGGACCTGAACTTTGATTATATCATTTACTTCAAAGTTACTCCCAGTTTCGGGTAATCTATTCAAAGAACTTTTCACCACCCTCACCTGAGTAAAGGACAATGGTTTTCCCACCTGGGTAGGGTCTTGATAAAGGAAAAAGTTAGCTCAAATTTCAGAGACTGAGATTTTGAAATGAGGATAAGAGAAAAGGGGGGAATCTGAATCTCCCCAAATCATTGATTGATAATAATTTCTCTTATAGGGAAAAACCATAGAGGAACCAGAAAGGTGAGGAATAAGACAAAGACCTCAAGAAATGGTGCTCTAGGATGAAGACTCACCAATCAGAAGAACAGGTGCCATACAGGGTGGAGCCAACTCCAAATAAGCAAAGCTGTTGTTAAGAGAGATGGAGGAGTCTGGTGAGGAGTTGGAGCTAACAGTGAAGTGTCATGGTTGGGGTTCCTTGTGAAATGGTTGTCAGGGCAAGGGAATGTAGAAGGGAATAAGCATATCCTAAGTACACTTACTATGTGTCAGGCATTGGGCTGAATGCTCTACAGATATTATCTCACTCGATCCTTACAACACTATGTGGTAAGTGCTGCTCTTAGCCCCATTTACAGAGGAAGAAACAGAAGCAGACAAAGATTAAATGACCCACCCAGGGTCACACAGATAGTAAGTGTCCAATGCCAGATTTTAAGTCAGGACTTCAGGACCAGCTCCCTATCCACTCTATTGTTAGTGCCTCTGATGATGATGTTCAATTGTTTTCCACTCACATCCAACTCTTTGTAACCCCATTTGGAGTTTTCTTTGCAAAGATACTGGAAGGGTTTGCCATTTCCTTCTCCAGCTCAGTTTACAGATGAGGAAACTGAGGCAAAGAGGCTTAAGTGACTTGCCCAGGGTCACACAGCCATGAGTGTCTGAGGCCAGATTTGAACTCAAGAAGATGAGTCTTTCAGACTCCAGGCCCAGCACTCTATCCGCTTTGCCACTTCACAATACAGGCTGCTTTTGATCAAATATTAATTCTCAGCTCAGCTCATTGTCTATAAACAGTCTACACATGCTTTTTCCAAATAAATGGATTGATGTACTAATTCAATTGGCCAACCATGTTCTTTCAAAGTGATTTTGAAATGTAACAGGAAAATTAAGGACGTTTTTCAAAATAAAAGATCTTAATTTCTCTGTGTAGTATATCTCATCCATCCTTTAAAAATCTTCATAATACCCTGCTATCTTCTCAAACCATCAGTGTATATCCCTCTTCCCTCTCAGCCAAATTCTTAGAAAAAGCTGTCTACACTTCCTTTCACTCACTCCACAGCCTTTTGCAATCTAATTTCTGACCTTATCTTTTGACTGAGATTGACTTCTCCAAGGGAACCAATGTCAGGCCTCATCCCTCTTGATTTATCTGCTGCATTTGACACTGTTAAACATCCACATCACTGGTTTCACACTGGAAGTTTGATTCTACATCACCACATTTAATCCCACATCACCAATTTTATCCCACACTATTTAACCTGGATCCTTATGTCAATACACACAAAGCTCATTATATACCTACTAGGTCCCTACCCTCGAGGAGATTTATCATCTAGTAGGAGAAATGAGACATACACAAGCAAATATAATATGCAACACAAACCATGCATAAAATAGTGAGTTCTAAAGAAGAGAAAAATACCTTCACATTGGTGGTGCTGTGGATAGCTGTGGAGCAGTGCTAGGTCTGGAGACAGGGATACTTGAGCTCAAATCAGGCCTCAGATACTTACTCGTTGTGTGACCTTGGACAAACCACTTAACCTATGTTTGCCTAGGTTTCCCCATCTGTAAAGTGGGCATAATAAAAACACCTCCCTCCCCAGAGTTGGTGTGAGAATGAAAAGGGGTAATAATAAAGCACTTAGCACAGTGTCTGACTCGCTGTGCTCTATGAACATTGTTGTTAAATTGGAGATAAAATAATCACCAACAGAAGTCAATGAGTCTAGAAGCAACCTTCTTAACTCTGCTGGGAGATGAAAGCATGAACTTTAAAAACTCTTTACATTTTAAAAATTTCTCTTTCTGGTAAAGTGCACCTAAAGTTACACGAATATTAAGTATGTTTTAATCCTTTAGCACCAGGGATATTGTTTCAGGATAACAAAACTTTAACTGTTGCAAAACTTTCCATAATGTTTTTACTGTCTGTATCTTATATATCTGTCAATATGTATAAAAGGATATATTTGTTTATTCAGATCTTTCAACTGAAAGTGGTATTTTTTCTTACTATTGGGAATGTAATGAAATGTTAGTTTGCCAGAATATGATTGCATGCATACTCACATTTATATTAATAACTAAGGCCTTTTCCTTCTTTCTGTTTTATAATTTTATTCCCCCTCCCCTATGGAATCTGAATTAGCATTTCATATTTAGATTCTTCAGGGAAAAAAGACATAAGTACCACCCTAAAAACTTGTGATCCTTACTCTGAGAAAAAAGTCCAAGGCCATTTTTCTGGCATTTGCCAGACATTTTAAGAGACAGGACTTATTGGGAAGATTCATGCTTATAGCAGTTGGTTGTGTCCTATTAGTGTTAATTCTTCTCTCTTTTGCTTTCATCTCCAAATCAGCTGGGAATGTCTCCCCTTCTTTTCCTAATATTAACTTCATAGATATGCATCCATCTGCAGCCACAAGGCTACATAGTACCTACCATCATAGATAAGACTGTCCGGTCAGTCAGACAACAAGCATTTTTTAAGTGTCTCATATGTGCCAGGTACTCCACTAAGTGCTCGTACTATAAAGAATGACACAAAACAAGGACCCTGCCCCCAAGGATCTTACAATATAATGTCAGAGTTAAAATGAAAAAAGTGTATTTAAGAAACATACAGTGTTAATGAAGGTAATCTCAGAGAGAGTGAATTAGGGTGACTGGAATATTGGGAAAGGTCTCCTGCAAAAGGTTGGATTTGAACTGTGTTGAAGGAAGCCAGGAAAGTTAGTTCATGGAGTTGAGGTGGGAGGTGATTCCAGGTATGGAGGACAGCCTATGAAAAGAAAACACAGAGTCAGGAGATGGAGAATATTGTAAAGAAGGCTAGCGTCACTGCATTGTAGCATATATGAAAGATAGTAAAACTCAAGAAAACTGGAAAAGTAGGAAGGAACCAGGCTGTTAAGGGCTTTACATGTCAAGTAGATGATTTCCTATTTGATCCTGGAGGCAGTAGGTAGTTATTGGAGAGAATAGGGATGTGACATGGTCAGACCTGTAATTTAAGAAATTTACTTTGGCAGTTGAGTGGAATGAGAACAGACTTGAGGCAGGGAAAATAAGGAGAAAATTATTGCAATAGTCAAGGTATGAGTGGACAGGTATGAGTCTACCAGGTTAGAGGATGCATGAGTGAAGACAACAGGACATAGAGGAGAGATGTTATGATAATAAAATGACAAGACTTGACCACTGGTTTTCTTTTTTAATTAAACTTGTGTAAGCTAGGAAGCATTC
Organism: Notamacropus eugenii; assembly: GCF_028372415.1. NCBI lineage: Eukaryota > Metazoa > Chordata > Mammalia > Diprotodontia > Macropodidae > Notamacropus > Notamacropus eugenii. The sequence continues at coordinate 387,533,724 of NC_092876.1, forward strand.
CAATTTCATGCTAATTCCCTTCAACCAGTTATTATACTCAAAGATTAAAAAAAAGAAAGAAATATGGAAGCACAGATAGCACATAACGTCTTGTCTCAATATTCCAGAACTTTCCAAAAAGATTGAATAGTTCTAATGCCAGTAAGAAATGGGACTTTTCCTGTATAAAAAGGGAAAAGCTAGGAAGCCATCTCGATGTGAGGGACTGCCACACCCTCATCCCAAATCTTGACACAGATTTGGAGGTCTTCTGTACCATCTCCACTGCCAGCTCTCTACAAGACCATTCTTTTTGCGTTTTCTCTCTCCCTCCCTCCCTCCTTTCCTCTCTCCTTCCCTCTGTCTCTCTCTCTATCTCCCCCTCGCTCTCTGTCTATCTCATTCTCTCTCTCTCTCTCTCTCTCTCTCTCTCTCTCTCTCTCTCTCTCTCTCTCTCTCTCTCTCTCTCTCTCTCTCTCTCTCTCTGTTGCTAGATTACCACATAATCACCCATTTGGAGATGCGTTTGCTGACAAATGAAGGAATTGAAATGAATAGGAGAAATTGATTATCTCTGCCTCATTTTTAAACTCCAACTCAAAGAAGCCTTATTTCAATTACTAAAGTAAGTGGCCCCAATTTAGATACCCAGTGTATGATTATGATTACACAACTACTAGATTTGGGATCTCTGAATGTTTCAGAGAGTCAGGGGACCATAATATCATACAATTGTATCTCTATCCCTGAGGTAAAAAATGAAAAAAAGTTCAATTCATGTCCATAATTTTTCACTAAGACTTTGTAAGTTTAGGAAAACGTAGAAAGAAAAGTTTTAAATTGTGAAGCTTGGGAATTAGATGGCATTTGCACATACAAAAGTTACTTCATTTTCTATAAACATTATCTTTATGCCATTATCTATTATGGTTTTATCATCTAGTAGAGGTTAGAGAGAAATTTGACCTGTCTTTCTAGTTCTGCCACTCACTAGAAAATTACCTCAGGGGAGTTGCTTAGCTTTTGTGAACCTCATTTCTTCATCTGTAAAATGAATAAATGAAAGAAAAAACATTTATTAAGCACCTACTGTGTACAAAGCATGTGTAGTCAGGTTGCTTCGTGGATAGAGCACTGGGCCTGAAGTCAGAAAGCGCTCCGTTCAAATCTGGTCTCAGACACTTACTAGCTGTGTGATACTGGGCAAGTCACTTCACCTCTATTTGCCTTAATTCACTGAGGAAGGAAATGGCAAACCACTCCAGTATCTTTGCCAAGAAAATCCCATAGACGGTGTAACCCGTAAGGGCCATGAAGAGGTAGATGTGACTGAACAACAAATGTACAAAGCATATCAAAATGGAAATAGTATCATTTGATTAACCTAAGTCAGTTGAATTCAGCATATAAACCCTGATCTCACTCTTGCATTAATGCATCATAGCTATATGATGAAAAATGAGCACATGTGGTGACTTGGGAGAGAAACACATCACGCAAGGGAGGACAACTCATGTACTTCAGACAACTAACTAGACTTCAAGGTTTAATGTTATCAGTCCATTCAGGATCATCTCTGCAACATAGTATCTACTTTTCTGGTTACTCCTTGACTGTTTATTCTCACCGCTCTTTGGCTAAGGAAATCCTCTTCTCTACTTGAACATAACCTTTATAAGTATTTTCAAGTAACCACCCCCTTAAAAGAGGATGGTTAGTTGTTAAAAAAACACCTACAAGGAATTATGGAAAAGAGGGACAGCTCTCCACACAATGCATAGTATTTACTATATAGGCTTTCTTGAAATGGAAATTGATTGCTATCTATTTTGAAGTCTTACTTACATTGTGCTGTACGTATGACATGTTTTTTCTTTTCTTATTTTATATTTAAGTTTTAATATGTAAGTTTATGATAGTGTTTCTTTTTCTTTTCTTATGAATATGTTTTAATAAAAAATTTTAAAAAGAAAATGTTAGCTCTTAATGTAAATGACAGTTATCTTTAAGTTAAGTCACTGCTAAGCTTATCAAAATGACTGTCATAGTTATGTGGACCATACTGTAACATTCACTTACTTTGCATGCTATTTGGATGCTACCACTGGATCTCTTGGCCAATGACATAAGTTGTCCCAGGAACCACTTGCCTGAAGTCTTCCCTCTGCTAACTCGCTCTAATAGCCATAGTTCCAACTGAGCAGCTGCTCAGCCTCCCTGCTGTGTCTTTCTTTCCTCTTAGGTTCTACTGCTCCTGTCTTCTCTTGTCCTTCTGCTGCTTTCTCGCTATACTAGTTGTAGTTCAAAAGCTTAAATGAGAGCTTGCTGACTCTCAGTAATTCACCTTTTACTTTAAAAATCACAAATCCCCCAATTTTTTCTGTCAGACTGACAGTCTTTTTTTCTAATCATACCTCAGTCTCCAAATGTTTATGTGATTTCTCATTTTTTGAGTTTTACTACCCTCATTAGTCATAAAACAAGTAGATGCAAAATCATGGTTTTTACCCAATCATTCCTCAGCTCTGAAATCTCCAGCAAGGCAATCTTTTTCTTTGATGCCCTTGAAACATCTCACACTCATATTTCTCTCATTTTGAATACATAAGAGATTTTTCTCTGCTTCTTTATGATGTTAAATTCTTCTCACAGAAATGAAACCACTCCACGCTGAGGTCTGTCCTCAAATCCACACCATAGATCATTTTCTTTCTAGACCTGTCCAAAATCCTATCTAAAATCTATTTCCTCATATATCTATTTTATTAGCTTATATTAAAACAAAGTTCATTTTTTCTACCAAAACATTCATCTATAATTACAGCAATATCTTATATCCTTTGATAATAAATACAAATTTCTACCTTTACACAAAAATTCTTTCTGCCCTTTTCATTGTTAAAAAAGGCCTGAAAAGAGAGATTGTACCTTACAACTACAAACCATGAAATACCATAGTCTTCAATGAGTTAAAAGTAAAGGTCACTCAAAAGGCAATGGAAAGGTACATGATGGAAAAGAATAGGCAGTGGCATATTGACATGTTTTTCTCCTCCAATAGAATGTGAACGCCTTCATGGAAAAGCACTGATATGTATATTATTTTTGTTAGTTTATTTTTTTTTTTACTTTCTTTGTATCCCAAGGGATTAGTAAAGTTCCTGGAATCAATTAATACATGCATGCTGACTGAATAACTGACTTGGATGTGCTTTTTGTGGAGAATATACAGCATACAGGAACAGGAGCTACACAGGACAAGAAAAGGAGAATGGGTGATAATCGGTACCCCGCTAGAGGGGGTGCCCACCTTAATGAGGACATGGAGCTGTTGAAACGTGGACACGTAGCACTCTCCAGTTTACAAAATATTTGCATCTATTGGGGTGTCATTATTTTTTTTCCCATTTTACATAATAAGAGACATGTCAGGGTTTACAAGTCTAGTGAGGGGATTCAAAAAGGATTCAAACTCAGGCCTTTTGGCTCCAAATAAAATACTTTTCCCACCATATTGTTCTGTTGTTTTTTAGTTATATCTGTCTCTTCATGACCCTGTTTAGGATTTTCTTGGCAAAGATACTGGAGTGGTTTGCCATGTTCTTCTCCAGCTCATTTTACAAAAAAAGAAACAGGATTAAGTGACTTAATCAATTATTAATTAATTAATCAAAAATTAATTAGTAAGTGTCTGAGGATAGATTTGGACTCAGAAAGAGGAGTCTTCTTGACTTACGGCTTGACATTCAATCCTTTGAGCCACCTAGCTGCCCCCATGGTACTGAGCCTACAAAAAATTAAGTTATAGGCTAAATTGAAGTACCTTACCTTTTGCAACAAATGCATCCTAAACCCAAACAACAGAATTATTTATATGTGTGTGTGTGTATGTATATGGATACATGTGCATATTTTTGTGGTCAAATGGTATGGTAATAAAGATTTAGTTCACATTATGGAAACGGTGATGGAGATAACACAGTTCAGACAATAGGAAGAAAACTCTCCATGGTTGGGAAAGGAAAATAAGACAAGGATGCCATATAGTTAAGGTAGTACATAGGAGAATAGCACAACACAGCAACAGAGAATCTAGAGCCAGAGGACTTGGGTTCAGATTCTACCGCTGATTTTTACTAATTATGTATCCTTCATCAAATCAATCCCCAATAGGGTCAGCTTCCTCATCTATAAAATGAGAAGATTGGCTTATATGGGCTCTGAGGTCCCTTCCACAACTAGAACTATCATATAATCCTATGATAAGTTAAAGTGACAACACAGAAATTTACAGGATTTCTGCAAACTCTGTATGATATACATTTTTTAGTTCATTTGAATATTCTTGGCAGTACTTATTTTTTTAACCTAAGATGATGCAGTGGATAAACTGCCTGGCCTGGAGTCAGGAAAATTCATTTTCCTGAATTCAATTCTGACCTCAGACACTTACTTGTTATGTGACTCTGGGGAAATCACTTAACCCTGTTTGCCTCAGTTTCCTCATCTGTAAAAAGAGCTGGAAAAGGTAATGACAAACTACTCCCGTCTCTTTGTCAAGAAAACTCCATATGGAGTCATGAAGAGTCAGATATGACTGAAAACAAAACAAAGGAGTTCATGAAGAAATGTTCCTTTAACTTTTCCAAATTGTATTTTCCATATTATACCTAAAAATAAGTGGTATTTTAAATGAGAGAAATGACATATTTAAATAACAAAGCAACTGTACCATATTTTTTCTCATTTGTAGTTCTATATGGTGTGAACAAAAGCAATATTAATTTTTCACAGAATAGTAATTTACTCATTTTACATGCCTTTTGGGTAAATGACAAAATGATAGGAAGGACATATTGAGACTTAGTCCAGCATTTGAAAGGAACTGATGAAAAACTCAACAAGATTTTGACACCTCCCTCCCCCCTTGACAAAACAGAAAAAGCTGACTCCAAATAGCTTCATTTGTTTTAATTTTTGAGACCCAAATTTAATTAGATGGTAACAAGAGCAATGACTTGCTATAAACTCATAATGCTTCTTTTGTTCTACCTAATGACAGTTCAGTAACAAAAACTTCATACATAGTATTTAATATAAATTTTCAGAATGTTTTTGAAACTTTAAAACAAATTTGGCGCATATACGTTCATGTAATGCAATTCACACAATGAATGCCTATGCACATTAGGCACATATATGTTTATACCTGCATAAGTGTACTGATGTGTACATGCATGTATACTGTCATATGTAAGTGCACATTATATTCACATCTATTTATTAATTGTATGGTTGGCATGGTATAGGGTATAAGCACATAAATGTGCATTACACATGTACACTCATATAAATGTATATATATTTATGGGCACATGTATATATAATACATATATACATATGTGTAAGCATGCCCATATATACATAAATGTATTTGTGTACGTGTCTTCCATTTATTTAACTCAGTCCTTCTTGACTCCAAGACTTTACTATCCTCTGTTTATAACATTTCCGTAATACATTCATTTTGTCCTTGGTGACTGCAATACCACCAGATCTGGACTCTAATATCACAATATGTCCTTCATGAAGAAACAAAAATGACATCACAAGGATAAAAGAAAGAAGGGAAAGGAATAAGTATTTATGTAGTGCCAACTATGTACCAGGCACTATGCTAAGTGCTTACAAACATTGTCTTATTTGATCCTCATAATGGCCCTGAGAGATCGAATCCATTACTATCCCTGTTTTAGGGGTCAGGAAACTGAGATAAACAGAGTTAAGTGGCCTGCCCAGTGTCACACTAGAAAGTGTCTGCGGCTAGATTTGAACTCAGTTCCTCCTGATTCCAGCCCTGGTGCTCCATCCTCTATGCTATGAGTTGCCTCACCACAGAAACTAAAGATAGCAAAATCTACTAGATTGTGTATGCACAAATAAGGTCTGTAGCACACAAAGCTGTGTATTATGCATATGTATGTATAATCTGTGCGTATATATATATATATATATATATACACACACATACACACACATATATGTAATGCATGCATATACCAGATGAATGTTTATAGACAGTGATGCATATATGGACATATAGGCCTGGAGTCAGGAAAACATGAGTTCAAATCTAATCTCAGACACTTACTAGTTGTGTGACCCTGGGCAAGTCACTTAACTCTGTCTCAGTTCCTCATCTAAAAAGTGAGCTGGGGAAGGAAATGGCAAAACATTCCATTATTTTTTCCAAGGAAACCCCAAATGGGGTCACAAAGAGATGAACACAGCTGAAACAGACAGATGATATATAGACAGACAGACATATAGATAGATAGATAGATTAGATAGATAGCAGACAGATAAATAGATGGATAGACAGATAGATAGATAGAACTAACAATATTAGATTTTATTCTAGGAAAAGCTATAAGAAATATTAGTTACCTAGAGAAATGAAGACTTCTACCTTTTTGGCAGTTTCACAGCAGGTAAAAATGAAATCCATTCTCACTTCCTTGAGCCTTGATATATGCCTATTTTAACATGGGAAAACTAAAAATCAGGTTGTAACACAACAAAGGAAAACTAAGACTTTGTCATTTTTTTTCCCCAGTTGTATTTTTTTCACAATGAAATGAGATTTTCACAGTAGATTTGGGAAGGAGGCTTTAAAATACCATAGAAAAATCAAAGGACGCTGAATAGCCAAAGTAAGTGCTTATGGCCTGGGTCTCTTTTGATATTATAGGAATGTGGGCAACAATCAGGGTCTTAATCTGGTGACCAAAAATAACTTTGGTGAGCTAAGTGACGTAGATTGTTAGACCTAATCAAAATATTTGTAATGCACTTCCCAAAGAGGGAAACTCTATGCTTTTTTCATTAGAGGTAGAGGATGGCAACTACAATTATTTTTCCAGGAGATTTGCACTCATATTTCTTCATACTTGGGCCCCCTCATGACCATAGACATTTATTCAAAGATCAGCAAGGTTTATGCATCACAGCCATGACCATGGAGTAAAGTAAGGTTCACTGGTCTTTGTAGGGACTGAATTTAGCAATTAACTCCATTAATATTACAGTTCTCACCAGCTAAACTAATTAGTCATAGACTTCTAAAACTTAGGAACTGAATAAGTCATGGAATTAGACGTACATGTACCTTAGACATCATCTAGTCTAATCTCTGCATTCAATTTTATTAAAATGCTTTGTGGATGCCTTTCATCTTAACACCATAGTCATTCTGAGCTCTGCCTCCAGACTGAACCCTTCCTAATGATAAAGACATACAGAAAACTCCAATACAATGAGTGCATCTGGCAATGAATAAAGTAATCTATGCAAGTAGTTTTTGACTTTTTGCTTTGAGAGAAGAGAAATATTTTATTATTTTATGTCTAAGGTTTTTGTTGGTCTTTTATATTACTCTTAAATTCATTTTCCTTTTGGTGATCAGTTCATTTATGTGCTGTAGACATTTTGTTTTGTTCCCTCAGTTTTGCTTATATTGCTCAGCATCAGTTCATAAAATTTTCCTGTGTTTCTCTAAATTCTTCAGATTCATAACTTCTTACTGCAGAATAATATTTAAGTACTAATAAGATTGACATGAAATTTTCTCAGCAATTTTGCAATGAATTAGAAGTGGACTTTTTCTCAATTTTTTTTTTGCTACTGCAGAGTACCGTTATTAATATTTTGGTACATATTAGACTATTTTTGGTCTTTGACTTTTTCAGTATATTTATCCCACTATGGGATTGCTAGGTCAACAGCTTAGTTTCTTTTATTGTGTAGTTCCCATTTGAAATCCAGAATGGTTTAACCACTTTACAATTTGACCATCAGTGTATCAGTATGCCTATTTTCCCACACCTGCTTGAATATTGATTGACACCATCTTTTGTCATCTTTGTTAAATTATCTAATATGAGGTAAAATCTCAGAATTATCTGAAAGTGAATTTCTTTTAATGACTTAGAACATTTTCTTGAGGTCATTTGTACTTGGCAATATTTCCCTTGAAACTATGTCCTTTGATCATTTATATTTTAGAGAACAGAATGACTCTGGGTTTTATATATCTTTGGGTCAATGTTTTGAGTATGAGACTTTTATGGGTGATATTTTCATGCAAAGTACTGCTTCACTTTTAATTTTGTCTTTATAACTTGTTGATTTTATTTGTGGAAAGATTTTTTTTTAACAATAGGGGCTATGAATTTATTACTATAGGTAGCTTTGAAGAAAACTCTCTCTGCCAGTGCAGACCTGCACCTTCTCTGCAATTTATAATCTTAGAGCATTGCCTTGTACATTGAAAGGTCAAGTGAGTGGCCCAGGATTACTTAGCCAGAGTACAAGGCAAAATTTGAACCTGGATCTTCTTGACTCTGAGGTTAGCTTTCTATCCACTATGCCATCTTTCATTATAATTTTATATTGTCAAAATTGATTATTTTATTTTTTATGATCTTCTTTTCCTTGTTCAGTTATGAATTCTCCCCTAGGTATAGTTGTAAAAAGTGCTTTTTGTCTGAGTCCTTCAATTCTGATTATTTTCCCCCAAATTTATTAATTTATTTGTTTTCACTTTTCAACAATCACTTCTGTAAGTTCCAAATTTTCTTCCCTTCCCTTCCTCTTCCTTCCCCAGGATGGCATGCAATCTTATATGGGCTCTATATATACTTTCCTATTAAACATATTTTCACATTAGTCATGCTGCATAGAAGAATTAAAATGAATGGAAGAAATCATGAGAAAAACAAAACATAACAAAGGAGAAAATAGTCTGCTTCATTCTGCATTCTGACATCATAGTTCTTTCTCCAGATATGGGTGGCATTTTGCACCATGAGTCTTTTGGAAATATTTTAGGTCCTTGCATTGCTGTGACAGGGCTAAGTTTATCAAAAACAGTCCTTGCACACTGTGGCTGTTACTGTGTTCAGTGTTTCCTGGTTCTGCTCACTTAACTCCCCATCAATTCATATAAGTATTTCCAGGTTTTTCTTAAGTCCTGTTCGTCATATCTCATACCACAATCGTATTCCATTACATTCTTTTACCACAACTTGTTCAGCCATTCCCCAATTGATGGGCCTCCCCTTGATTTCCAGTTCTTGGCCACCACAAAAAGAGCTGCTATAAATATTTTTGCACATGTGGGTTCTATTCCAATTTTCATGGTTTCTTTGGGATACACTCCTAGAAGCAGCATTGATGGGTCAAAGGGTATGCATGTTTTTATAGCCCTTTGGGTGTAGTTCCAAACTGCTCTCCAGAATGGGTAGATAAGCTCACAGCTCCACCAACAATGAGTTAGTGTTCTAACTCTCCCAAATTTTCTCCGAGATTTATCATTTTCCTGTTTTATCATGTTAGCCAATCTAACAGATGTGATTTGGCACCTCAGAGTTGTTCTGATTTGTATCTCTTTAATTAATAGTGATTTAGAGCATTTTTTTCATATGGCTATAGATAAGTTTAATTTCTTCCTCTGAAAACTGTCTGTTTATATCCTTTGACCATTTATCAATTGGGGAATGACTTGTATTCTGGTAAATTAGAAATGAGGCCTTTATCACAGACACTAGTTATAAAAATTCCTTCTCAGTTTTCTGCTTCCCTCCAAATCTTGGTCACATTGTCTTTGTGCAAAACTTTTCAATTTAATGTAATCAAAGTTATTCATTTTGCTTTTCATAATGTTCTATCTCTTGTTTGGTCATAAATTCCTCCATTCTCCATAAATCTGACAAATAAACTATTTCTTGCTCCCCTAATTTGTTTATAGTATCAGCCTCTATACCTAAATTGTGTACTTATTTGGACTTTATTCTGGTATATGGTGTCAGGCATTGTTCTACACCCAGTTTCCACTACACTATTTTCCTTTTCTCAGCATTTTTTGTCTAACAGTGAGTTCTTATCCCAGAAGCTAGGGTCCTTGGGTTTATCAAACTGCTGCAGTAGTTTGATAAGTAGACTGCTATAGGTCTTTTGCATACCTAGCCTATTCCACTGATCTACCCCTCTATTTCTTAGCCAGTACCAAGTGCTTTTGACACTTGTTGCTTTATAATGCAATTTAAGACCTTGTATAGCTAGACCACCTAATTCTCATTATTTTTGAATGGTATGACCTTTTATTTTATTTTATTTTATATTATTTTTTCAGTTACCACCCAACTTTTATTTCCAAACTGGCTCCCACACACATCACAAGTTTGGGAGTGTGAGGAAAAAGAAAGGGGAGAAAAAAGAGCTGAATATTGTTTTTCAGATGCCCAGAAAAACCTAGATGTGGGCAATGGAGGGGCAGAAAGAGAATCTAGGGTTGGGAAAAGGCCTGGCCACTGTATCTGAGACAATGGCCAGTCACCAGGATAGGGCAAGTGAAGGAAGGGGAAAGCAAGAGGCATCCTGAGCCCCCAGTGAGTTCCTAGAATGCTGATCCTGGCTCAGATGCCCCCATTAGGCATAGGCATGCCTGGGATGCAGGGCTCACCCTTAGGAAAGGTGGACATATAAAGGGCAGGGGGCACAGGTGACAGAGGTGCTGCATAGTTCTGGGGTACAGCAGCAGTTGGCAGGACAAGGACAGTGCCTGGGGCCAGCTCATAAAGCAATGCTTCACCATCTTCCCCACAGAACAGAAGAAGCCGCTTACCCTTCTGCCTTCGGTTACAGAACCAGACTCAAACCACATCTTTGTCCAGGTGCAGCTCTTCTGCCAAGTCACAGATTTGCTGGGGAGTGGGCTTCCCACAACACTTGAAGAAGCCCTCTAGGGTCCCCTTCACACTGGTCTCACTACTTGTACGTTGTTTATGCTTTTGAGCCTGGGCTAGCACTTGTTCCATACTGCACATCTCCTGAGGGTTGTCAGTGTTCTCAACAGCCTGCAGCCACCTCTGAAGTAATGGTTTCAATTTGCACATATTCTTAAAGCTCAGTTGCAGAGCTTCGAACCAACAGATGGTAGTCTGACGGAACATCTTCCCATACAGTGTGCCCAAGGCCATGCCCACATCAGCCTGAGTGAAACCCAGGGAAATTTGCTTGTGTTTCAGTTCTTTGGCAAACAGTTCCAATTCCTCAGAGGTTGGTGTGTCCTCCTCTCCACTATTGCTAGATGGGATGCCCTCCTCACTGGCTGCTCCGCTTGAACTACTGGTGCTGCTGACACTGCTGCTGACATTGCTGCTGCTGCCGCTGCCGCTGCAGCTACTGGTGCCACCGCTGCTGCCCAGCCCTGGCTGGGGCTGCTGGACAGAGGCTGGGTAGAGGGACCCCGGACCTGGAAAGGTCCCTCGAGCTTAGAAAGGGTGAGGAGGGAGAGGGGCACCTGGCAGTGCCCCAGTGGGAACCAAACCACTGCTCCCCAGGCCTGGCCAAAAGGGCCCCCTCCAGGCAGGCGCATAGTAGGCTGGGCCTGGATGGGCGCAATACTTAGCTTCAGGAATGACAGTCTCTCTGAGGTCCCACTCAGGAGCCCCAGATGATGATGAGGAAGGGGAAGAGCAGGATAAGTCTTCCTCTTTGGATGGCATGAGGTGAAGTTTGTGGGAGGCACTGGCCTGCCTGGCTTCAGCTGGAGGTGGGGGTGCAGAGAAGGCATACCACCCTTTGGTCTGTCTGGAGTCAGGGGTCGAGGGTCCCTCCAAGCTATACTCACTCTTCACTGCTGAAGGGAAGGTAAAGAAGGACTGGGATGATGGCTGGGGCTGGGATGGTCTTGGGGTGCTTCCCCCAATGTAGCCACCTTTACCATATTGGGAGGACCCATCTGGCATCGTGCCCTGGCCCAGGCTGAAGTTGCCTGGAGGCAGCCCCTCGTGGTTAAACATGCCCAGCTTGACTTGGCTGGCTGCAGCTGCAGGCAAGGACCCAGACCTTCCCTATTTGATGGGATGGCTTCTTTGCCTCTTCTTGATCCTGGACACAGATGTGGAGGCAAAGCTACTACTGGTGCTTGATCGATGGACTGGATGTGTAGGCACTTGGACCTCAGAGTGCACAGGATGGGCAAGGCCCCCTCAGACTTTGAAGAGGAGACTCTGTAGTCGAGGTTAGTGCTGGGGACCAAGCCTGACCCCTCATGACCTTTTATTTTTGAGGTTGCTTATGCATTTTTATTTTATTGCTACATACTGCATATAAAACCTAGTGTAAGATATTGATCTAAATCTAATTCCAGCCAGACTTTTCTCCAGCTTTTCCAAAAGTTCTTAGGAAAAAAGGGAAAGTTTTCTTAGAATTTATGTTCCTGCAACCCCTGCATTTTGAAGAGAAGTGATTTGCCTAAGAAAACATGAGCAACAAATTACAGTATCTTCTGACTCAAAATTTCATTGAAAAAAATTCTCCCAAATGAGAGTCCCATATTTGTAACTGATGATGAAAAATGGCAGAAAGGAGAATAACCATATGTTTGGACTTGGAAGATGTGGATTTGCACTTTGTTTTCCACCTCTCTCTTGACCCATTGTTTATCTCTATCAAGGATTCAATCTAAAAGAGGTGAAAAAAGTCTTTTAGCAAATGATTACATCCTGATGAATTGTGGTAGACATGGAAGGATGCTGGGCTTGGTTATATAAAGCAGTGTGTACTCATGATTTATTAAAGATATGTACAAAACTTGCCCTCATGGCAAATAGCTAGAAAAAGGAGAAGCATCCCATTTTACCTTGTGGAAAGGACATTGGGAGAAAAGAAATAATTTATGAAAAGGGAGCAGAAAGAAAATGTCAGAGTAAAGTGGGGTCATAGCTATTACTTCAGTTCTCTCTGAAAGGCATCTTCATAAAAAAAAGGAAACTTTCTTTTACTCTTTTCAGAGAAGGTATACTAGGGGAGTCTAGCCACAAAAGCTGCCATTCCTGGTGGTCAGTTTCTCTGAGAATCTAGTAGCCACGAGTTCACAAATAGCAGAAATGGTGTCACCTTTTGTAAAGGCTGACATCTTTAGTGGATAAAAGCATCTCTTTTGCTCATCACTTCAAATCTAGATTAAGTTAATAACTGAGTAATCGGTTCCTTTTGTCTGCGGGGAGTATTTTTTTTTTTAATTTATAGGGCTGTAGTTAGATGGGGTTCTTAAGTGACCCACGTAGTACTTTGTTTTATGCTTACCTAACACATCATAAAATATTCAATCCAGTATATAATTATGCAGTGTATACATAGAATACACATAGCTATCTCTTTATCTATAGAAAGCTACAGTTAAGCCAAGACCCCTTTTCATATGAATAGGAAACTCCTTGAGTGGAAACAACTTTTGTGGTAATTTTAGAGAGTTGCCTGAGACACTGAGAGGTTAAAGTTATAGAGTAAGGCAGGATCTCAATCACATTTTGTAGAGAGAATGAATAAAGTCACATTCAGGTTTCATGGATGCAAGTCTTACTCTACAGTAGAACCAGAACAAAAGGAACTGTTCTTCTTATTGAAACATTGAATATTTATGATGATGACCTAATTTCAGTAAGTGCTGAAAATATTATAAGAATACATCTTTTGAATTTTGTCATCTTTTTTATTCTTATGTACTTGATAACTTTCATCATTAAAGGTGAATCTCGCAAGAAGTTGTTGTCAAGTTGTTGTTGTGTCAACTCTTTGTGAAGTCATGCACTAGCACACCAGATCTTTCTATTCACTGCTGTCTTTTGAAATCTGTCCAAGTTCTTATCCATTGTTTCCATGATACTATCTATCCATTTCATCCTCCTTCATCCCCTTCTCCTTTTGTCTTTATTGTTTCCTAGCATCATATTTTTTTTCCTAATGAGTTCTGTCTTCTCATTATGTGGTCAAAGTATTTAAGCTTCAACTTCCATATTTGTCCTTCCAATGAGTAGTCTGAATTAATTTCTTTAGGTATTGACTGATTTGATCGCCTTTGATGTCCAAGGGACTCTTAAAATTCTTCTCCAGCCCTATAATTTGAAAGCATGAGTTCTGTGTGCTCAGCTTTCCTTATAGTCTAAGTCTCACAGCCATATATTGTTACTGGAAAAACCATAGCTTTGAATGAATATAAAGACCTTTGTCAGCAAGGTGATGTCTCTTCTTTTTAGTATGCTGCCCAGATTTTCCAAAGAGCAAGCATCTTTTAATTTCATAGCTGCAGTCACCATCTGCAGTGATCTTTGAGTCCAAGAATATAAAATCTGACACTGCTTCTATTTCTTCTCCTTCTGTTTGCCAGGAAGCAATGGGACCAGTTGCCAAGATCTCAGTGTTTTTGATGTTAAGCTTCAAGTCACCTTTTACATTCTCTTCTTTTACCCTCATCAAGAGGCTTCTCAATTCTTCTTCACATCAGGGTAGTATCATCTGCATATCTGAGACTGTTGATACTTCCCCTGGCAAGCTCAATTCCAACTTTTGATTCATCCAGGCACTTTCCATGATGTACTCTGCATATAAGTTAAGTATGACCTAAATAACATCTCCTATGAATATGAAGTAGAAGTTATGAATAGATTTAAGGGTTTAGATCTAGCAGATAAAAGTTCCTGAAGAACTATAGACAATATTGTACAGGAGGCAGCAAGAAAAACATTCCTTGCAAGAGGAACCAATGTAAAAAAAGGAAAAGAAATCTTTAATGAGTATCTCTCATGCATAAAATGAGAATTACTTCACCCTTAAATACTGAAAACATGGAATTTGACATTCTTCATCAATAGAATGGAGAAAATCTCACATTCTAGCCAGTATACCTTTTTTTTCTATTGGACATTTCACATCACTTTGTTTTGTGCCTCTTTAATACACTTAGCATAAAATGTTCAATCTTATATATAATTATGCAATCTATCCATAGTATACATAAAGCTATATAGCTATTTTTTTATTTGTAGAAAGCTACATTAAAGTCAAGATCAATTTCATATGGGCAAGGAAATCCTTGAACGGAAATACTTTTTTTTTGGTCACTTTAGATTGTTGTCTGAGACTGGATTCCATATTTTTTAAGCACCTACTATGTACAGAGCAATATTGTAGATTCTAGGAAGATACAAAATTATAGCACTCCTTTCATGGAACAAAGTAGCCTTAGGCATAACATGCTACAACAATTTTTATCAATAACAATACTTGTATAAAAATAAAAAATATTTTTAAGAAAAGCACATTTATTTATAACATTTTAGAGCAGACAGAGTAAAATACTATGTTAGAATTCAAGAGGCCTAAGTACTGGTTCTGGTTCTGCTATATTCTATAATAATAGATAAGTCATTTAACCTTTCAGAAGTTCAGTTTTCTGATATAATGCATGAAAAGGAGTTGAGTTTTATTGTTCTGTGATTCTACCAATTCTTTTCTTTCTCCATGATAAAATAAACTTTTTTTCCAAAGAAAACCCTTGAAAAAGTTGAGTAGGGGCAAAAAGAGAGCAGATTATATTTCCCGGGACAGAATGGACTACTCTGAATTGCTGGTTTTATTCGTAACTTCAAAAGACAGTGATCACAATAGCTGAGCTTATTGTTCAAATGAGTATCAGGGAATGGCAAAAGTATAAACTGAGGCTCTTTGTCTTTCATCTGAATTTTGCCTATCTTTGTTATTCCTAAGAAATTTCTACCTCCTTTGCTGCTATCTGTTAGCCCCACTATGACAAAGTTGTGTAACAGTGATATTTTTTTTTTCTGGTGATGGTACATGTCTACATATCATGGAATGCCAAAATCTCAAAAGAACAAAAATTGTAAATGACCCAAAGGGCAATAAAAAATCCATTGTGAGTATAAGAAGGTTGAAGAATATTCTCAATAATAATTTGCATTATACCAACTCTTTCCCATCCTTTTCCATTCTCTTTTCCTTTGCTCCTCTTATTTCTCAACCTCCTAGGCTTTTGATTTGCTTCCCAACATTTTCGTTACCTGTCAGAATTTTATGGAATTTTAGAATTATGATATGGTTTGCCTTATTTTATATATTCTCCAATTTGTTAATATTCTCCCCAAAATGTGATACTGAACACCAGACAAGGTATGGTTTGATAAGGGCAGACTAGAATGGGACTATCATCTCCTAATTCCAAGAAGCCACATCTCATTAAACTTGACCTCATCACTATTTAAATTGTCAGCAGGCTTTTATTAAGTATCTGCTATGATCAAGGAACTGTGCTAAGCATTGGGATTACAAAGAAAGGCAAAAATAGCCCCTGCCCCAAGTGGCTCACAACCATATACATACAAGATAATTTAAAATGATCTCAGAGGAAAGACCCTAACATTAAAGTAGATTGGAAAAAACCTTGCCAAAAGTGGGATTTTAGGTGAAACATGAAGGAAACCAGAGACATAAGGAGACAGAGATGAGGGTGGAGAGCATTTCAGGCATTGGTGATAGCCAATGAAAATTCATGGAATTGGGAGTTGGAGCATTGTGTGTGAAGGACAGAAAGACGTTAGTGTCACTGGATCATAGACTATTTGGAGGGCAGTAAGGTGTAGGAAAACTGGAAAGACAGGAAAGGACCAGATCATGAAGGGCTTTAAAAACCTATGAAGAAGATTTTGTTTTTGATCCTAGAGGTAATAGGGAGACATAGGAATTTATTGAATAGGGAGATGACATGGTTAGACTTGAACTTTAGGAAGATCAATTTCACAGCTGGGTAGAGCATGGACTGAAAGAGAGAAATATTTGAAGCAGGGAAACAAATCAACAGGCTATTACAAGAGTTCAAACATGAGGTGATGAAGACTTATTATCAAAATTGAAGCAGTGTTCACAGTGCAGTATAAAGCATAATGGATTTAGAAAGAAAGGATCTGACTTGGAATCCTGCCTCTGCTATTAAATATTTTAGTGATGTTGAGAAAATTAATAACTTCTCTTTATCTGAGGTTTATTATCAACAAAATGAGAGGGGTCAAATTAAATGATTTCTAAATCAATCAATCGATCAATTGATTTCTCATTCCCTGACTGTGTGCTAAGTACTATGCTAGTTGGTGTTGGCACAGTAACAAAAGTAAAAACAAGACTCTTCCCTATAAGAGTTTACAGTTTAGCCAGTGAAATAACACAAGCATTAAGATTAGATTCACTGTAGTGTGCTAGAGCACCAGCTCTCCAGAGCCAAGTGTTAATTTTTTAGTGTGAGCATTTATACCTCAGAAATAGGTAAATGCTACAAATCAGGGCTTGATTTACCATTTTTTGATTGTCAAATAGACATAAAAAAGTGATGGAATAGAGAAGCTTATGGGGGAGTGGAACCAAGATGGCAGAGTAGAAAGATATACATATGCAGGGTGTCCCCACACAGCCCATAAAATACCTGTAGAGAGGGACTCTCAACAAATTTTGGAGCAGCAGAAGTGGAGAACAATGGAGTAGAGGAGATTTCCAGCCCAGGGTGACCTGAAAGGCCCACGGGAAACGCTGGTTGCAGGAGCAGAGCACAGAGCCCCACCCAGCCTTGGCTGCAAGGTGCAGCATGACTCTGGGAGGAGGACACCTTGGGGGTAGAATCTCCAGTTGCAGCAGCAGCTGTTCTCAGATCCCTCAACCTGCAGGCACCAAAGGTCAGTGATGGGGTTTTTTCAGCAGGGTGGAAAGGGAGAAGGGCCTTCTCATAGCTCTGGCCTCAGGCAGTGGCTACAGAGGCCACATGGGGCAGGAGGCAGCAGATCTCACAGCAGCCCCTACAGCAGCCCACATCCATTGTTGGATCATAAAAACCACTGGGGGCACTGAGGAGCTGAATATTACCTCAGCCCTATGTAGAGGCCCTGAGGGAGCTGGTCTTTGTCTCACACTGAATGGTGGCCCTGCCCATCCAGCTTATCTGAAAATTAGCCCCCAGCACTGACTTGGCAGAACTGGAGGCCAGGTGGCTGTGGAGAGGAAACTGATATGCTTCTGGACACAAAAATCTCTCCCTGCTTCCAGATCAGTGTACACGCTTGATTGTGCCATCTTGGAGGAACTGAGATCGTACAGATTCCCAGAGTATAACCTACTCTTGACAAAGGACCCAAAAGTCAAGTAACTGGTTGGGAAAATGCCCAAAAAAGGGAAAAAAAATAAGACTATAGAAGGTTACTTTCTTGGTGAACAGATATCTCCTCCCATCCTTTCAGATGAGGAAGAACAATGCTTACCATCAGGGAAAGACATAAAAGTCAAGGTTTCTGTATCCCAAACATCCAAAATAAATATCCAATGTTCTCAGGCCATGGTAGAGCTCAAAAAGGATTTTGAAAATCAAGTAAGAGAGTTAGA
Organism: Notamacropus eugenii; assembly: GCF_028372415.1. Classification (NCBI taxonomy): domain Eukaryota; kingdom Metazoa; phylum Chordata; class Mammalia; order Diprotodontia; family Macropodidae; genus Notamacropus; species Notamacropus eugenii. The sequence continues at coordinate 387,551,985 of NC_092876.1, forward strand.
GGAAAAATTGGGAAGAGAAATGAGAGAGATGAAAGAAAAGCCTGAAGAGTGGGTCAACACCTTGCTAAAGGAGACCCAAAAAAATGCTGAAGAAAATAACACCTTGAAAAATAGGCTAATTCAATTGGCAAAAGAGGTTCAAAAAGCCAATGAGGAGAAGAATGTTTTAAAAAGCAGAATTAGGCAAATGGAAAAGGAGATTCAAAAGCTCACTGAAGAAAATAGTTCTTTCAAAATTAGAATGGAACAGATGGAGGCTAATGACTTTATGAGAAACCAAGAAATCACAAAACAAAACAAAAAGAATGAAAAAAATGGAAGATAATGTGAAATATCTCATTGGAAAAACAACTGACCTGGAAAATAGATCCAGGAGAGACAATTTAAAAATTATGGGACTACCTGAAAGCCATGATCAAAAAAAGAGCCTAGACATCATCTTTCATGAAATTATCAAGGAACACTGCCCTGAGATTCTAGAACCAGGGGGCAAAATAAATATTGAAAGAATCCACCAATCACCTCCTGAAAGAGATTCAAAAAGAGAAACTCTTTGTTTTTTTTGTGGCCAAATTCTAGAGTTCCCAGGTCAAGGAGAAAATACTGCAAGCAGCTAGAAAGAAACAATTCAAGTATTGTGGAAATACAATCAGGATAACACAAGATCTAGCAGTCTCTACATTAAGGGATTGAAGGGCGTGGAATGTTATATTCCAGAAGTCAAAAGAGCTAGGACTACAACCAAGAATCACCTACCCAACAAAACTGAGTATAATAATACTTCAAGGCAAAAAATGGTCTTTCAATGAAATAGAGAACTTTCAAGCATTCCTGATGAAAAGACCAGAACTGAAAAGAAAATTTGACTTTGAAACCCAAGAATCAAGAGAAGCATGAAAAGGTAAACAGCAAAGAAAAGTCATAAGGCAGTTACTAAAGTTGAACTCTACATTCCTACATGGAAAGACAATATTTGTAACTCTTGAAAACCTTTTTCAGTATCTGGATAGTTGCTGGGATTACACATACACACACACATACACACAGACAGATGGAGAGCACAGGGTGAATTGAATATGATGGGATCATATCTTAAAAAAAATGAAATTAAGGGGTGAGAGAGGAATATATTGGGAGGAGAAAGAGAGAAATGGAATGGGGCAAATCATCTCTCATAAAAGAGGCAAGTAAATGACTTTTCAATGGAGGGACAAAGTGGGGAGGTTAGAGAAAATACATGAAGCTTACTCTCATCACATTTGACTAAAGGAAGGAATAAAATGCACACTCATTTTGGTATGAAAACCTATCTTACAATACGAGAAAGTGGGGGAGAAGGGGATAAGCAAGGTGGGGGGATCATGGAAGGGAGGGCAATGGGAGGAGGGAACAATTAGAAGTCAACACTCTTGGGGAGGGATAGGATCAAAAGAGAGAATAGAATAAATGGGGTGCAGGACAGGATGGAGGGAAATATAATTGGTCTTACACAACACGACTATTATGGAAGTCATTTGCAAAACTTCACAGATATGGCCTATGTTGAATTGTTTGCCTTCCCATTGGGGGTGGGTGGGAAGGGAGGGTTGAAGAGAAGTTGAAACTCAAAATTTTAGGAACAACTGTTGAGTATTGTTCTTGCATACAACTAGGAAATGAGAAATACAGGTAATGGAGTATAGAAAGTTATCTTGCCCTACAGGATGAAAGAGAAGATGGGGATAAGGGAAGGGAGGGATGTTAGAAGGGAGGGCAGATTGGTGATAGGGGTAATCAGAATGCTCAGTGTTTTGGGGTGGGGGAGGGGAGAAATGGGGAGAAAATTTGGAACCCAAAATTTTGTGGAAATGAATGTTGAAAACTTAAATACATAAATATAAAGCACAAAAAAAAGTGGTGGAGTAAATGTTAGTAATGAAGTTTAAACTTACAAATGAATCTTGTATCACTTCCCCCCCATAAATTTGACTCACTTTTCCATATATTTGAGAAATGAATTCTTTATCAGAGAAATTCAATGTAATTTTGTGTACTATTTAGTGATTACAAATTATGTATTTCTCTTCATTCTAGTTTCCCCCTGTTTATCCTACTACCTCTCTCTTTTTACCCTGTCCATTATCAAAAGTGTTTTGTTTTTTACTTTTACTTCTCCCAAACTTCTCTCCTTTATATCAGTTCTTTTCCCTCTCTTTTTCCACTTGTCTTTCTAGTTTCCATGTAATAAGATAGATTTCTACACCCAATTGAGTATGTATATTATTCCTTCTTTGAGCCAATTCCAATGAGTAAGATTCATATGCTTTCCTCCTTACTTCTTCCATTTTCCAGTCCACTAGAAAATCTCTTTCAGGACTGTTTTGTATCACATAATTTATGCCATTCTACTTCCCCCTTTCCCTTTCTCCCAGTGCATTCTTCTTTCTCATCTCTTAATTTTATTTTTTTCAGATAATAAGATCATCACATTCAACTCACAACTCTGCTTTCCATCTATATATATTCCTTCTAACTGCCCTAATAATGAGAAAGTTTTTAGGAGTTATAAATATCATTTTCCCATGTTGGAATAGAAACAGTTTAACCTTACTGAATCCCTTGTGATTTCTCTTTCTGTTTCTCCTTTTATACTTCTTTTGCATCTTATATTTGAAAGACAAATTTTCTATTTAGCTCTGGCCTTTTTACCAGGAATGCTTAAAAGTCCTCCATTTCACTGAATATTCATTTTCCCCCTGAAGGATTATACTCAGTTTTGGTGGGTAGGTGATTACTGGTTGTAATTCTAGCTCTTTTACTCTCTAGAATACCACATTCCAAGCCCTCTGATTCTTTAATGTTCTTTTTTGGCTATTTGCAATATTTTCTCCTTGATCTTGGAGGTCTGGAATTTGGCTATAATATTCCTGGGAGTTTTCATTTTGGGATCTCTTTCATCAGGTGATCACTGGATTCTTTCAATTTCTATTTTACCCTCTGGTTCTAGAATATTAGGGCAGTTTTCCTCGATAATTTCTTGAAAAATGATGACTAGGCTCTTTCTTTGATTGTGAATTTCAGGCAGTCCAATAATTAAATTGCCATGTACATAACAGAATGTGAGAGAGGATTCAAAATATACAGCAATAAATTTCCATTTCAAGGAAATATGTATAATAAATACTATGTACTGTGTTGAGAGCTGTACATCTTTTCTTTGTTTCCTTATAAGTTCTCTCCGCTGGGCACTTTTTACTTTGTTCCTTTCTCCCACCTTCCTCCTCCCACCAGAAGGCAGCAATTAAGCACAGATATACGAATACACATACACACACACACACATACACTATAATGGTAATTGTGATAGTTAAATATTTTTCCCACCCATTAATTGGCCTGCCCCTTAAGGAAAATTTGATAAGGGGAGATTTGTTTTGTAGGAAAGCCCAGACCTTTTGTTAATTTCTAATGAGGCACTGGTTCTGAAGATTGTAATTCCCTCTGGCTCTGGAAAATGAATAAATACTCTCAGTTGAGGTTTTACTTTGGGGCTTAGTTTTTGAAAGAAGGTTTGTGTGCAGACGAGACTCTGGGAAGCCACTAAGGAGGTCCCTGGCTTTGAAAACCCAGATGTTAGTGCATCTCTCTCTAGTAACTATGTATGTATGGACAGACAGTTGAATCTGTCTGTTGATCTGTGATGAATGTATTCCTTACAGTCAGACATGGAAGCCCTGTCTGTTGATCTTTATTTTTCTGTTTGCATTTTCTCTGAAGTTCAAGGTGCTGACTTTTCCCCCTGAACTAAGTGAATGTTATTTGTGCTTGATTAAAGTAGATTATTGACCTCTCAAAAGTTGCTTTTTTTAAGAAAAGGAGATCTAAGAACCTGTACCCCAGGCCTTCCCGTGTATGTTGGGGTACTTGCTATTACAGACACATACACACATGCATACAGATATTGACATATCACACAAATATATACATATATACATCTTCATATGGATACCTGTATATACATATACTCACATATACATATATTTAGATATCTATAATCATATTCATATGTACACACATAGATTCATATGCATTTATGTAAGACCATACTATACTTTTCTGTCCTCTGTTTCTCTGAGAGTGGATAACCTCTTCCTTCATAAGTGGAAGTCTTTTCATATTTTTCCAAGTCCACTAACTTGTCATTTCCTACATCACAGCAATATCCCAACCTTATGCTGTCTAGTTATTTTAAATAGTCCAAAACAACAATGATAAATATGGCTGACACATAGTATAGTTTCCCTATTTTCCCTATTTTTCTCTTTTGATTATATAAACCTTAACTTTGTCAGAAATACCCTTGCTCCTTTTCCCCTAGCAAATTCTAGTCCTGATCTAATTTATATTTGTGTGTATCTCTTATTTGCTATCTTCCTTGACTCTCTACTTTACTTCTACCTGCTATCTTGCCCTCTTATTACTTAGCCTACCCCTCTCCAAGAATCCTTCCCTTATTCTCCAATTCCTATTAATCTAAATATCCTTCCATACCCTTTGTATCAATAAGCACCCCAACATACAAAGAACCCTGCTATCACAGATTCTTAGATCTGCATTCATTAAAGGAAAGTCAACTTTTGAGGTGTTAACAATCATTTTAATCAAGCACAGATATCATTCCTTTACCCAAGCACATATATCATTCACCTAGTTTAGGGGAGTCAGCATCCTGAACTTCAAAGAAAATACAGAAAAATCAAAGATCAACAGACATGGTTTTCTCTGTCTGAATTCAACAGACAGTACAACAGTCTGGCCATAGTTATCAGAGAGGGATGCACTGACATCTGGGTTTTCAAAGCTGGGGGGCTCCTTAAAGCAGCTTTCCAGAGTCCTCATTTGGCATTCAAACCTTCTCACAAAAACTAAGCCCTAAAGTAATACCTCATCCTCAGAGTATTTACCCACTTTTTTTTAGAGCCACAGGGCATCACAGCCCTTTGACCCAGTGCCTCAACAGAAAAAACAAAAAGTAATTAGTATCTTCCTACAAAACAACTCCCCTAATAAAGTTCTCACAATGTACAGGCCCACCCATGGGTAGGAAAGATCTTCTTTAATCACATTATTCAATCAGAGGCACTTTTAGTAGAACAAAAACAGTAAAGGATCTCAATTTGATTGCCATCACACCCCTTTAAAACTATTTCCTCACCCTCTCCCCTAAAGATTCCTCCTTCATCCTTTCCCTCCTCCCTATTTCTTTAACATTTTATTTATTTCTGAATTTGCAAAAATTTTTTACTCTTCCAGATATATATGTATTTTTCCCTCTTGAACTCATTTCCAATGAAATTGGATTTTCAGAACTATTGGCCCTCCTCCCTTACCTAATTCCTCTCTGTTAGATCTTCTTCTTGCATCTCATTAATATAAGATAAGTACTCTTTTTAGCTGATCCTAAATGGTTTTACTTTTTAAAATAATATCTTCCTCAGGTGTACACCAGGCTTTCTTATGAACTATTCAATTACTAACAACCTCTTAGACATACATTTTGCATCTCCTCATAAAAAAGGAACATTATATTTCTCTTGGTTGTTGCACGCCAAATGTTCTATTAAGTTAAGGGTTTTTTTTTTTTTAAACAAAGTCCTGAAGGTCTCACAATTCATCAACTGATTTTTTTTTTTCATTCAGGATTATGCTTAGCTTTTCTGGGTATGATAATTTTGGTCAGAACTCCTGTGCTTTTGTCTTGTGTAATTCTAATTGTGGTACCACTATATTTAAATTGTTTTTCTTTCTTGTTGCTTGTAAGATTTTATCCATGACCTAGGGATTTTTTTTTTATTTAACTTTTAACATTTATTTTCACAAAATTTTGGGTTACAAATTTTCTCCCCTTTTATCCCCTCCCCCCCCCAAACCCAAGCATTCTTATTGCCCCTGTGACCAATCTGCTCTCTCCTCTATCCTCCCTCCCTGCCCTTGTCTCCGTCTTCTCTTCTGTCCTGTAGGGCCCGATAGCTTTCTTGACCCCTTAACCTGTATTTCTTATTTCCCAGTGGTAAGAACATTGCATTTGATCCTAACACTTTGAGTTCCAACTTCTTTAGCTCCCTCCCTCTCCACCCCTTCCCCTTGGAAGACAAGCAATTCAATATAGGCCAAATCTGTGTAGTTTTGCAAATGATTTCCATACTAGTTGTGTTGTATAGGACTAACTATATTTCCCTCCATCCTATCCTGTCCCCCTTTACTTCTATTCTCTTATGATCCTTTCCCTCCCCATGAGTGTCGACCTCGGATTGCATTCTCCTCCCCATGCCCTCCCCTCCATCCTCCCCCCCACCCTGCTTGTGCCCCTGTCCCCCACTCTCCTGTATTATGAGATAGGTTTTCCTATCAAAATGAGTGTGCATTTTATTCTTTCCTTTAGTGGAATGTGATGAGATAGACCTCATGTTTTTCTCTTGCCTCTCCTCTTTATCTCTCCACTAATAAGTCTTTTGCTTGCCTCTTTTATGAGAGATAATTTGCCCCATATAACTTCTCCCTTTCTCCTCCCAATATTTCTCTCTCACTGCTTAATTTCATTTTTTTTAAAGATATGATCCCATCCTCTTCAATTCACTCTGTGCACTCTGTCTCTATGTATGTGTGCATGTGTGCATGTGTGTGTGTGTGTACTCGCACCCAGTACCCAGATACTGAAATGTTTCAAGAGTTACAAATATTGCCTTTCCATGTAGGAATGTAAACAGTTCAACTTTAGTAAGTCCCTTATGACTTCTCTTTGCTGTTCACCTTTTCATGGTTCTCTTCATTCTTGTGTTAGAAAGTCAAATTTTCTTTCCAGCTCTGGTCTTTTCATCAAGAAAATTTGAAAATCCTCTATTTCATTGAAAGACCATTTTTTCTCCTGAAGTATTATACTCAGTTTTGCTGGGTAGGTGATTCTTGGTTTTGGTCCTAGTTCCTTTGACTTCTGGAATATCCTATTCCACTCCCTTCGATCCCTTAATGTAGAGGGCGCTAGATCTTGTGTTATCCTGATTGTATTTCCACAATACTTGAATTGTTTCTTTCTAGCTGCTTGCAATATTTTCTCTTTCACCTGGGAATTCTGGAATTTGGCCACAATGTTCCTAGGAGTTTCTCTTTTTGGATCTCTTTCATGCGGTGTTCTGCGGATTCCTTGAATATTTATTTTGCCCTCTGGTTCTAGAATCTCAGGGCAGTTTTCCTTGATAATTTCATGGAAGATGATGTCTAGGCTCTTCTTTTGATCATGGCTTTCAGGTAGTCCCAGAATTTTTACATTGTCTCTCCTGATTCTATTTTCCAGGTCAGTTGTTTTTCCAATAAGATATTTCACATTATCTTCCATTTTTCGAATCTTCTCGCTATGTTCTGTGATATCTGTCTTTCCCATAAAGTCCTTAGCGTCCATCTGTGCCATTCCAGTTTTGAAAGATCTATTATCTTCAGTGAGCTTTTGAATCTCCTTTTCCATTTGGCTAATTCTGTTTTTGAAAGCATTCTTCTCCTCATTGGCCTTTTGAACCTCTTTTGCCAATTGAGTTAGGCTAGTTTTCAAGGTGTTAATTTCTTCAACATTTTTTTGGTTCTCATTTAGCAGGGAGCTGATCTGCTTTTCATGCTTCTCTTTCATCCCTCTCATTTCTCTTCCCAGTTTTTCCTCCACCTCTCTAACTTGATTTTCAAAATTCTTTTTGAGCTCTTCCATGGCCTGAGCCCATTGGGTGGGCTGGGACACAGAATCCTTGATTTCTGTGTCTTTGCCTGATGGTAAGCATTGTTCTTCCTCGTCAGAAAGGAAGGGAGGAAGTGTCTTTTCTCCGAGAAAGTACCCTTCAATAGTTTTATTTCTTTTCCCTTTTCTGGGTATTCTCCCCAGCTAGTGGCTTGACCTCTGAATATTCTCCTCACACCCACCTTGCCTCCTGGTCCTCCCAGCCAGCTTTTGGGGACTGAGATTCAAATGCTGCTTCCAGCCTTAGGACTTTTGGCGGGGGCAGGGCTGCTATTCAATGTGAGAATTAAGTTCAGATGGTCAAGTCGGGGCAGGGCTGCCTCTCAGGCACAGTTCCCTCAGGGGGTTCATGCACAGACCTTCCACAATGGATCCAGGCTCCCGCCCGCTTGGGGAGCCCCTGTCTGCAGCTGCCTCTCAGCTTCTATCTCCCGGGGGGGCCCGAGCCATGGAGGCACCCCACTCCCCTCTCGACCCGCCAAAGAGACTCTTTCATCGACTCTCCTCACCTGTGGGTGGAGGGGCTTGTGCCGCCGCTGGAGATCCCATCTCCATAGCCCGCTCGGATCTTTTCCTCACAGTGTTGCGGGCCGCTGCAGGGCTGCACTCAGCTCCCAGTCCCGGCGCCCCGTCCACAGCGCGAAGGACCCCCCGCGAGAGGTTTGCAGGTCTCTCCGGAACAGAAATCTCCCTCGCTCCAATATTCTGTGGCCTCTGGGTGCAGAATCTCACCGTGAGTTGGTCCCCTCTAGCCGTTCTGTGGGTTGTGGGTTCGGAGCTATGTGTATGTGCATCTTTCTACTCCACCATCTTGGCTCCACCCCCGAGATTTTGGAATTTGACTAAGATATTTCTGTGGGTTTTCCTTGCAGGATCTCTTTCAGGTGAAGATCAGTGGAATTTTTTTATTTCTACTTTTCCCTCTTGTTCTAATCCTTCAGGACAATTTTCTTTAATTATTTCTTGTGCTATTGTATCAAAATTCTTTTTTTATCCTAGCTTTTAGGTAGTTCATTTATTCTTATGTTTCCTCTTCTTGATCTGTTCTCCAGATCAGTTGTTTTTCTTATGAGATGTTTCATATTCTCTTGTATTTTTTGCGTTCTTTATATTTCATATTATTTTTTCTTGGTCTCTTATGACTTCACTGGCTTCCCCTTGATCAATTCTAATTCTCAAGGAGTCATTTTCTTCCTTAATATTCTGGATCTCTTTTTCTAATTGGTTGACTTTCTTTTCATAATCTTGTGTTCCTTGGATTGAAGTTTGTTTGATTTTTAGTTTTTCCTCAATCTCTCTCAGTTGATTTTAAAAGTCTTTTAAAAGTTCTTCTGTGAATTCTTTTGGGCAGGTGACCTCTTGATACTACTCTTGGAGTAGAAGAGGGTTTTTTTGCTTCAGTATCCTCCTCTGAAGATGAACCAAGGTCTTCTCTATCACCACAGTAACTTTCTGTGGTTGTATTCTTCTCCTTTGCCTACACATTTTTTTTTTAATTTGTAATGGCTTCTTTTTTGTAAGCACCTCTGGCATCAGATCCTCCTTTAGTTCTCCCCTCTGGCCTGAAACTGAGACCAAAACCTCCAGCTTCCAGTAAGTGCCCATACCCCTGCATTTACCGGGGGTGTGCTGGTTCCTTTTCACCCAGAGCCATGTCTCAACAGCATAGCTGGGTGTGGCATTCCTTGTCACTAGAGGTTCCCTCTATCTTCCTTGGCTCAGATGCCCAACTCCCTTCACTGTCCCAATGGTAAAAATTCCTGTGCCTGAGGCCAAGGCAACCTTCCCACCCAGCTAACCCCAGGGTTTGTTGCTTGTAGTTTAAGTGGAACTACCCTGAAAGTGTTTATACTTCACAATGACCAAACTTCATCCTGGAATTTTTCTTCAGATCTTCTGAGATTGTCCCAGGAAGATGACTGTTCTGCCCCATTCTTATTTATTGTTACTGCTCTATGTTTGCCCTGAGGATGTATTTTTTTTCTTGTTTGTGGGAGAATTCTGGAGAGTTTGGAATTTTCTGACCCACTCTGCTCCCTTCCTAGGATCCTCCAAAAAATTCTTAAATTATCTCTCCTGGATCTATTTTCCAGGTAAGTTGTTTTTCCAGTGATATATTTCACATTTTCTTCTCTTTTTTATTCTTTTCATTTTGTTTAATTGTTTCTTGATGTCTCATAAAATTTTTAGCTTCCACTTGCTCAATTTTCACTTTTAAGGAATTATTTTCTTCAGTGAATTTTTGAACTTCTTTTTCCATTTGGCTAATTCTATTTTTTAATGAATTCTGTTCAGTGAATTTTTGTATATATTGTCCCATTTATCCATTTCTTCTTTAAAAGGCATTCTTCTCTTCATTGGATTTTTGTGCCTCTTTTACCATTTGGCCTATTTTCTTTTTTAAATTGTTATTTTCTTCAGTGTTTTTTGAGCCTCTTTTACTGACTTTTTCCTCATGATTTTCTTGCATCATTCTCATTTCTTTTCCCAATTTTTCCTCTACCTTTCTTACCTGATTTTTAAAATCTTTTTTTTGAGCTCTTCCATGGCCTGAGACCAATTCATATTTTTTCTTTGAGGCTTTGGATACAGGAATTTTGACTTTGCTGTCTTCTGTATGTTTTGGTCTTGCTTGTCAACATAGTAACTTTCTATGGTCAGATTTTTTTTTCTGTTGTTTGCTTATTTTCTAGCTTATGTCTTGACTTTTAACTCCATGCTAAAGTGTGACTCTGCTTACTGAGTTGAGAGGGTGCTGCCCCAAGCTTCAGGTTTTTTGTGCAGCTGTTTTCAGAGGCAATTCTGGGGAGCTGTAAGTTTTTGGTTCTTCTAAGTGGTATGATCTAGGTGCATAGGTTCCCAAAGTGGGTGATATTGCCCCTTGTGGAGCACTGGAATAATCCAGGAGGGTGGTAGTAGCTTCAGGTATAATTGGGTAGAATTGAATAAAAATAAGGGGGCAGTAGAGGCATAAAGAAAGAAAAAATTTTGAAAAACTATTCATATATGTTTCATCTGTTGTGTAACAGAGTTAAAGTTGTAGTTATTACATTATTTTCCAAATGAACTCACAAAATGCAAGCTATTACTGATTAAGTCCAGGACAGGTCTAAACAGGCAGGTGTTGGCAGGTGAGGATGTGGTGTATTGTCAGAAGTTCGGCATGCATAGGCAGGAGTATGTGCGGGTAATGACTTGTTTACAAGTATACTATACAGTTACATCATGCAATACTGTATCATCAAAATTTCAATGCAGAACCCCCCCCCCCACAAATTTACAATGAATTATTAAACATAAGAAGTGTCATTTAAAAATATTATATTTTTTTGAAATGATATAAATTCTAAAAACAAAAAACTGCTAAAGGGTTAAAGAAAATAGATTTCCAGGTGGGTACTGAGTAATTTTTTTTTAAAAGGAGGTGGTAAGCCAAAGAAGTTTGGAAAACTTTGATCTAGGGAAAGATGCATTTACTACGCTCATTTACTATACACTGGTTTTGTGAACAACCACAAGCACTCTTTTCAACTTCAGAACTTGTGACCAGGATCCCTGCTTCCTGGCAGTTGCAAGCTCTGCTGTGCGAGTGTTCCCACTGGGACTAAGACTCAAGACTGGAACCCACCTCCAAGTATAGGCAATGCAGCAGAATCCTTCCCCTGGTGCCAGCAAAGGGACCCCTGTAAATCTCCTTCTGACCTAATCTCCTTACTATAAGCAGACTTAGAGATATGGAAACTGCCACTGCAGCCCGTGATTCAGTTTCTTCAAAGCCTGCTCCTGGTTTCATGGGGTCAGGTCTGTGCTGGAGCATTGTGCTCCTCTCTCTCCCTGGTGCAACAAACCTTTCCTGCTGGTCTTCTAAGTTGTCTTGGGCTGGAAAACTGTTTTACTTCATCTTTTTGTTAGTTCTGCCATTCTAGAATTTGTCTAGTTATTATAGATTAAAGATATTTGGAGGAGGAGAACTCTGGTGAGTTCTTGCCTTTTCTCCACCTTTTTCAGCTAGGAATAATATTGCAATAAATTGCAAGGACAAAAGTATATGTCCCTGGGAGAGGACCTAACTCAGGCTGACTTCTTTTTACAGAGTAAACAAAAGCAAGGGTCTCTGCTCAGATAGATGCCTTGGGGTCTGTGAGTAATTACATTCTTCAGCTAGCTTTGTGAGAGGTCTCTTCAGCTAGGTTAACATATGGGGGTTTTGGCAGAAAATAATGTATTATAGATTAATATTAAATATTAAATATAGTACAACACTGGGCAACTGGGAGAGGCAATAAATAGAACATTGGGCTTGCATTCAAAAAGCCTTATCTTCATGAGTTAGTCTCCAACCTCAGACATTTGATCCTGGGCAAGTCACTTAACTCTATTTGCCTCAGTTTTTTCATATGTAAAATGAAGCGGAGAAGGAAATAGCAAATCACTCCATTATCTCTGTCAACAAAACCCCAAACAGAATAATGATGAGTTGGTCATGACCAAAATAAATGAACAAGAAAGTCCAACATTAATTTTCCTCACATATGATTATAGTGGAGTACTATTGTGCTATTGGAAATGATGAGGGGAAAACATGATAAGACCTATATGAACTGTTGCAGAGTAAAGTGAGAAGAATTGTGAGATCATTGTACATAGTGAGCACAGTGTTGTAATGATAAGAAACTGTAAAAACATAGCTATTCTGATCTATACAATATTCTAAGACAATTCCAAAGGATTTGTGATTGAAAAATGCTATCTACCTCCAGAGCGAGAACTGATGAATTCTGAGAGCAAATTAAAGTATTATTTTCTTGTTCTTTTGTTTCTTTCTTTCATGATATGACTAATAGGAAAATATGTGTTACATGGCTTAACATGGAATATATAGAATATATATATATATGTATATATATATAATATTTCTTCAGTGTGGGAGGGTGTGGGAGTTAGGGAGAGATTTGGAGCTCAAAATTCAAAAAAGAAAAGAAAGTTAAAAATAAATAATAAATTTTAAATAAAAAAGAAGTTAAGAGAGGGGTGAGTTTGGTGATAAAGATAATAAGTTTGGTTTTGAATATGTTGAGTTTAAGATGCATATAGGATATCCAGTTTGAAAAGTCCAGTAGATAGTTTGTGATGTTCAAATGGAATTCAAGAAAGAGGCTAGGGCTAGGAATACAGAATGAGTCATCAACATTGACATCATGTTTAAACACAAAAGAAATCCAGCTCTTTATCCATTATACCACCTTGCTGCCCTAATAACTTTATAAGGACAAATAATGGAACCATTGCTACACTTACTGAGGTCGATTTCTGTGAAAGGGATAGCTACTATGCAATTTTGCCCAGGGAATAAAGATAAAGAACTTCAGAGAAGGGATATTTGTCAGTTTCAAAAGATTTAAAAATCTTTGGAATGTTCAAATAATATTTATGTAGTACCTCACTGCCAGAAGCTCAAAACATTCACCCCACACATATAATCACATAAAGGCTGGCATCACAAAGTTACTGTGAAATTGCTAAGGGGTACATATTATCCCAATTTTCCCATAGAGGAAACCAAGATAAAAGGTTTTAAGTGTTCTGCCCGAGGGGCGCACAAGGTATTAGTGGCAGACTCAGGAATAGACTCAGATCTCTCAATATCTGTTCTAGAGCTCTTTGTCTATAAGGCATTGCTATAAATAAAAATATTCACATTCTCTCTGTCCCCAGTCTTGCGGAAACACTGTCAACCTGCAATGATTTTTCCTTTATTTTCACCCCACTTACTATTTTTATATTAGTTGTTATTTTCTTTTTTTTTATAAACAAGTGAGAGAATGATATGGTAGGATTTGGATTTTGTTTGGGTTTTCTTTGTTTTGTTTTGTTTGTGTAGATTCTTCTTTCAACTGGGCAAGCCTGTTACGATACTCACTTCCAAAAAGAAATTTCCTCAATTGAGAATTTTGGTTTAGACTAGGGTAATGTTTAACTTTTAGAGGATTTACAGATCTATAAAATAGATGAAAACAATTGAGTGTTCCATTTTTCTCATTGACCAAAACACATACTTCTTTTCAAATCTGAGGCTTTCATTTTTGAGTACTTTAAAGAGCAAAGCAAATATTGGACACACACACTTCTATCCAAGAGAACGACAAGGAAATAATAACAGTGCTATAGGAAAAGAGCAAACTAAAAGGAAGAAATGTAGAGAAAGGTTGGCAGGGAAAAATACCTTACCAAGAAAAGTCCCAGATGATGACGATGATGGTGATGTCGATGATGGTTACAGATTGCCTTCTACATATTGTACTAGAAGAGCCTTACAACAACTCTGTAAAGAAGATATTACAGGTATTATTATTTCAGTTTTACAGATGAAAAAAGTGAAGCTCAAAGAATTTTAGCGATTCACCTATAGTCACATAGTATGAGATGGAAATTAAACTTTCTAATATAATTCATGGAGGTAAATTAATGAGCATGGCCAAGAAAGGTCCAGTACCATTAATGAGTGCCACAATTCCATTGCCCTTTGCTTATTTCCTTTTTTAAAAGTAATATTTTTATTGATTTCATTCTTTTCATAAAGATTTTATTAAACATTTTTTAAAACTAGACTCAACTATTAACTCTCTCAATCTGTCTGTCTATATGGACCTACATCTCTCACTTTCTATCTCTGTCTCTCCATTCCCTCTGTTTTGTTGTCTTTACCCTCTCCCCTACAATAGTTTCTCAACATATCCCTCACCACAGAATAGTCCCTTATAAAAAAAAAAAAGATAACTTGTCAAAGTTGACAAATCATCCCACTTGGAGAGTCTCCCTATCCCATACATGCTAATAAGAAAGGTATTTCCAGTTCTGCAGGCATATAAAAATATCTCCAAAAGAGAGTCATAACTGCAAATATTAGTATGAAAACAACTATAAGAAAGCCATGCATGAGTTGCTGTGCTCTTACTGAATAGCTGTAAAAAAAATTCCACATTATTTGGCCAAAGTGATAATAATATCAGCCCACAATGCCACAATGCATCTTTCTGTATAGTGCTCTTTCATAGTCAAAAAGTAGAACTGGAAAGCTATTTATTATCATGAAATAGACAAATACTTTGAGGATCTTTTTAAAAAGGCAGTGTTCTTTACTGCGATTGATTATCATGGTTTCATTAATTGGAGATGCCATTTCAAAGGAAGTAAAACACAAAAAAATGATAGATGTGGGTAGAAAACTAGGTAGGTCATATAGATAGTATACTATAATAATCAGCTACTGAAGTAGAACAGTATTAGCTGAAGGGGAGGAGAATAAGGGGTGATATCAAATAAGAGGAGGGGATTAGGGGTGAAGAGAAAGGAGCCAGTAGGAATAGAACTACCTTAAAAAAAGATTAAAGTAATTGAAGGAATGTAATACTGTCTTCACATCAAAAGAGGACCTTAAAACTGAAAAGCTTTTGTGCAAACAACACTAATACATCTAGGATAAGAAATGAAATAGTCAAGTGTAAAGAAAACAGCGCCCCCCCCCAACCCAACTTTATATCAAATTTCTCTGATAAGGTTTTGATATACAAGATAATAAACATAGATACAATTAATATCTATTCTCCAATAGATACATTATCAAAGGATAAAGAAGTAGTCCCCAAAAGAACAGCAAAGTATTCACAACCATGTGAAAAAGAAGCTCCAAATCACTAATAATTAGGGCAATTCAAATAAAAAACCTTGAGGTTTCATCTCATACGCTGCAAATTGGCAAATATGACAAAAATGCAAACAGTTAATGCTGGAGAGGTTGCAGGAATATATAAACACTAATACATGTTGGTGGAGCTATGAAATGGCACAACCGTTTTGGAAAACAATTTTGAATTATGCAAATAAAATGACTAAAATCCTATACTCTTTGAGCCAGAAACTCAGTTATTGAGCTTATTATACCCATGGAAGTCATTGACAAGAAAAATGTGCCAAAATGCTCCAAAATATTTATAACAGCATTTTTTTTTGTGCTTGTGAAAAATTAGAAACAAAATAGATACCCATCAATTAAGATGTGGCTAACCAAATTGTGATTCACAAAAGTAATGGCATGTTACTATTATGTAATAAATTATATATGTGATGAATATATAGAAGCATGGATGAAAGATCTATGTGAACTGATGCAGAGTGAAGTAGGTAGAGCAAGGAAAATGGTATACATAATAGCCACAACAATATAAATGGAAAGAACCCACCAAAATATCAAAAGTAAATATACCCAAATTATATAGATCTTACGTGACTTAAATGAAGAGATATGAGAAGACACTCCCAACCTACCATTTCTTGAAGGTGAGAGGGCCACAAGAATTACATATTGCACATATTTTGAAGATGACATGCTTCTGATTAATTTCTGAATCTGTGTTTTAGGAATATCAATTTAGAAATTGTATAGAAGTTTTAGTGGAAATGAGAAAGTAAGAAGATAGAGAGACCACATAGAGATACAATAATCCAAGTAAGTGAAAATGAGGATTTGAACTGGATTAGAGACTACTAGTGGAGACAAGGGGATGAAATGTAAACTCCCTGATAGTAGGAGTTGAAATATTGTTTAATGTATATAGTTCTACTTTGTTCCAAGTTCTGTGCTAAGAGTTTTACAAATATCTTATTTGAATCTCACAACAGCTCTAGGAAGTGAGTCTACTATTACCCCCATTATACAGTTGAGGAAATTAGAGATTAACTGAATTGTCCGAAGATGCACCTGACTCAGTGTCTAAAACTGGATTTGACCTCAGGTCTTCTTGTTTCAATGTTATATCTAATGTGCCATCTAGCTGTTGTTGTAGAGGGAGGTAATAATCCAGGGAGAAAAATCCTTGAAGAAACAGAAAAGTCTTGGAAGAAGACTTTTCTCCAAAAGAAATGAACACAATGAACAGGGCTTTTAAGTGTTGTGATGAATGGTCTTTATGCTTTTCAGTAAACAGATGAGAAAGGAGATGAGGAGAAAACAGTTGGATTGAAATAGCCCCCAAAGGAAGTGTGATAGTCAATTAGGAAAAAGATAACAAATTTACTGTGTGACAGTGAGGGCTCAGTTGAATGACAAATAAGATAAATTGTCTGTAAACTCAGTTGGCTTGTAACTTTCTTTAAGAGTTCATCAACAAAGAAGCAGAAAACAAGAAGATGGAATGGTCAGTGTAACCTAGGATTGGAATTTGAAATGACTGGTGATAAGACAATGGAGTAAAGAATTCCAGGTTAGTGCACAGGTGAACCAGTCAACCATAAGTTCAAGGCTATGAAAGGGGAAAAGGAGGTCAGAGCAATTTGAGGAGGGGAGATACAGGAGATCAAAGTAAGGATGAAGAATATGTAAAAGAGTGATGAAATAGAAGGAGAGATTGAAGGATAAGTGGTTGTGACTGGAGAAGAATTCCATAGTTGTGGTGTGGTTTATAAATGATGGCCAGATAAAATGTATGACTACTCTCTGTGTGATTTCAATTGAACCTGAAATGGGATGTGATGAACTAGAAGGGCAGGGTATCAGAAAGAGGGAAACGAACATTTATGTATATTGACATCATCAAGCATAAGATATGGGTTAAGGTTGTGAGGAAGGCAAGGAAGTAGACTTTAGCAAAGAAAATAACTTGGAATTTGATTAATAGAGTGATGGTTAGATATTTGAAATTTTGAGTTGAATTTTATGAAAAAGACAAATTAAGTGAATGAACCTTAGAGAACAGTTTAGAGGTGGGAGTGAAGAACAGGAAATATAATACAGTATAATTTGCTTCAAGGTTCAGTTTTGATGCCACATTTTCAAAAGTCAGATTTTCTATTCAGCTCTGGTCTTTTCATCAGGAATGTTTGAAAACCTTCTATTTCATGAAATATCCACTTTCCCCTGAAGGATGTGCCAGATAAATTATTCTTAGTTGTAATCCTAGCTCCTTTGTCTTCCAGAATAGGATATCCCAAGTCCTCTGATCTTTTAATGTTGCCAAATCTTGTGTTATCCTGACTGTGACTTCTTGATATTTGGATTGTGTTTTTCTGGATGTTTGCAATATTTTCTTCTGTGAGCTTTGAAATTTGGCTATAACATTCCTAGGAATTTTCATTTTGGGATATCTTTCTTGAAGTGATTAGTGGGTTCTTTCAATTTCTCTTTTACCCTCCGATTTGAGGACATTGGGGTAGTTCTCCTTGATAATTTCTTGAAAGATGATGTCTAGCCTCTTTTTTGGATCATGACTTTCAGGTAGTCCAATAATTCTTAAATCATCGCTCCTCAATCTATTGTCTGTGTCAGTTGTTTTTACAATGAGATATTTCACATTTACTTCAATTTTATCATTCTTTTGACTTCGTTTTTCTGATTCGTGGTGTCTCATGGAATCATTAGTTTCCACTTGTGCAATTCTAATTTTTAGGGAATTATTCTCTTTATATCTCTTTTACCATTTGATCAATTCAACTTTTAAGGAATTCTTTTCTTCAGTGAATTTTTGTACCTCTTTTTCTAATTGACCAATTCTGCTTTTTAAGTCAATGTTTTTCTTCAGTGGATTTTTGTACCTTTTTATTATTTGACCAATTCTATTTCATAAGATTTTATTTTCTTCACTTTTTTTTATGGTGTCTCTTTTACCAAGTCATTGACCTTTCATAATTTTCTTTGATCACTCTCATTTCTTTACCTAACCTCTCTTATTTGGTTTTAAAAATCCTTTTAGAGCTCTTCCAGGAATTCTTTTTTGGGCTTATATCCAATTCACATTTTCCCCTGAGGCTTTGCTTGTATATGCTTTGACATAGGTATCTTCTTTTGTTATGGTCAGATTCTTTTTTGTTGTTTGCTAATTTTCTAGTCCATTGCTTGGGCTCATCTTCTAGCATGGAGCAGACACTGTCCTAAACTTTAGACTTTTATTACTGCTGTTTTCAGAGCCAACTCTGGGAGTCTATAAGTTTTCAGTGCTTTCTAAGTAGTATGATCTAAGAAGAGTTATGGATACTGCTCTCTTGGACTGTGATCTTGTCTTTATCCAGGGAGGGACCTTGTTAAGCTGCCAGCACTAATACTCCTCTTCACCCTGAGACTATGATCAGGTCCCTCATTCTCTTGTAGCCACAATTGATAGTGCTCTTCTTTCTCTTGGAATTGAGGCAAAGGAGCCTGCTCTCTTGTGCATGACCATAAGCACTACTCTCTGCCCTGTGACTGTGACCTGCTTCCCTGAAGCTACAATTACTGTTTCATCTATTGGCCCTGATTTTGTGCCTCTGAACTGTGTATGAGTAATGTAACATGGTCCTGAAGCCAGCACCAGCAAATTGGTCTCCTGATATCTTCTTCCAACTAGTTATCTGACCCTCCCACTGTCCCTGGTCTGAGAGTTCCTGGAGCTGCTGCTAAGGCAACAGCTTCTAAGGCATGCTGTCAGCACCCTGCATGGTCTGCTCAACCACCAGCCAGGTAAGACAGACTTTTCCTACCAACTCCCTAGTTGCCTTGTGCTGGAAAATTAGTTAGCCTGACCTTTTATTGGTTCTGCCACTCCCAAATTTGAGGCACTATTTTAGAGCTGTTTGGAGGGGATTTTGTGAGATGTTGACTAAGGGCTTTGTTACTCTACCATCTTGGCACCACCTCCTTGGTGCAACCTTTTCAATGATACTTTCTCTGATTTTTGCAAATGGAAGTGATTCCTTTTCCTTCAAATTTCTTGTATAAATAATATATATGAATTATATATAATATATAAAAATAAATATATAAATAAATAATATATAAACATATATTTTATATAAATATATATAAATAAATATAAATAATGGATATTTAAAACAACATAAATAAATATATACAAACAATATAATGTAAATTATGTAAATAATTTCTTAAGTAAATCTTATATAATTTCATTCACTTAATCACATTTTATCTTGTATTCTGCCTATTTCTGTGTACATCTCTTCTCATCTGATAGATTTTAAGGTCTTTGAGGATAAGGAGTATGTGATTTTTCAACCTGGTATCTGCAGAACCTTCCATAGTGCCTTGCTAATAAAAGACATGGTTGGTAAATATTTATGTAACCAGTGACTGGCCAATGAAGCCTGTCCTTATGAGCTTTTGTAGAATATCCTTGAGGTAATCCCCAGGTGGATTTGGAGCATGCACCAGAATATCTGCTATTATTGAATTAAACTGAAGTTGTGCCCACATCTTCACAACTGAATGGGATGCCATGGCAACTCTCAAGGGTCTGGTTGGGTCTTTTCTGCTGTGTCGTGCATGAAAGT
Organism: Notamacropus eugenii; assembly: GCF_028372415.1. Taxonomy (NCBI): domain Eukaryota; kingdom Metazoa; phylum Chordata; class Mammalia; order Diprotodontia; family Macropodidae; genus Notamacropus; species Notamacropus eugenii. Next base: position 387,572,062 of record NC_092876.1, read on the forward strand.
CTATAATTAGCTCAAGGAGCACATGAAAATTATATTACTTACAATTTCTAAGGAAAACAAGCAAACAAATGAACAAAACACAATGAAGATATTACTGAAAATAAAAATTAATCACTTTCCTCTGTAACACTATATTTTTAAACAGTTAATGATAAATATTCTGTTTCAATATGTGCAATTCTTAGTTCTGTTTTAATAATCAAGTCCTGCTATAACTATTGGCATGTGGCTTAGTTTATTGGGATTTTGAATAATCCTAAATTAATCAAGGTGATCAACACAATAGCCCTGACACAATCAGGTCAGTCTGATTATCCTTTCATTTCATAGAACAGAGGTTAAATGGCTAATCCCAAAGTCAGTGCATAATATTAATTGCAAAACTAGATAGTAGGGACCTGTTTTTCACTTATTATTATACACAAATATTTTCCTGTCTAGGAAACAACGAAAAAGTACTTAACATGAATTGCCATTCATCTTCCTCAGGGAGTCAGGTCTATTCAGGTCAACTGTCAGACCAGGTAGCAATGTCTATACCTATGATAAGAGGGTTGAATTCATAATGACAACTGCATCAGGTTGATGAGTAGGAAGATAAATTTTTGACCTTAACAGCCACCATGTTATAATAATCCAGTAGTTTTATCTGAATCTCAGTCATTTATTCTTATATATTTATCCTTTATCAAGGCTGGGAGAATTGTTGAGTAAGGGTGAAGAATCTATGTATAAAAGGTCTACAAGTCAATATGAAAAACTTGCTCCTGGAACTTGCTCCTACAGGCAGCTATGAACATGCTAACATAAATTCCATTTGTTTGATTTGTGTCTAGAGGTTAACAGAGGACACAGGGAGGAAACATAAGAGACCAAAGAATTTGTGGACTGTTGAAACAGAGAATAATGGTGGTCAGGACAAGTTCAACCTGCTCACCCCTTCCAGTCATTTACCTGTGCTGAGACTTAAGTCACCAGGTTGTGTTATTTTGGGCTTGAATAAGGTCTGGTCATGGACTGTGAATGCAGGGAGGAGATAATCCAAGCTAGGAAGCAATGAGAACAGTAGGAGTAGACGCATTGGCATCATTTTATCTGATTCTGAAACCTAGACAATGGAACTTCTGTGAGATGAAGTGACTCATACATGAGGAAGTAGGAATGTTTCCTGAGTTGACAGGACAAGTGAGCCTCATGTTCCCAATATACTTACTTTCCTGTCTGAGTTTGGAGTTTTAGTAGAATGAGATGGCTTGGAATGTGAGATTAAATTTTGTGGTTGTATCAATGGATGAAGGAAAGGTAAGGCAGCTCTCACTACTCTTTCCATTTTGTTACCACTTATTTAATCTAATAAAAATCCATCCTAAGATGTAATATTTGCATAGATATCACTGATTGAGAGGCATGAAAGAAAGGGGGCAAAGAGACTGACTAGATGTTTCTAGATGATAGAACCTGGGAGATAAAATGTAGGGGGTAGGTCAGTGTCCTTCTCACAACTTTAGAGTAAGGGTTTTTAAACATTTTTGTGTTGGTGACTCCTTTCATAGTTTGGTGAAGCTAGATTAGTTAGATTGTCAGTGCCCACTCTTAACCTCCCCAACTCTCCCCCCACCCCAAGTTAGTTATGTGCCAGACGTAAAGCAGTTATATCTGAATCTACAGCAAAAAGAACAAAGTGGTCACCAAAGTAACTGTCTTATGAAATAAAACTGGAAAACTTAAATATTAACGTACTCACTCAGCATTCCTTCCCTACTCACCTCTATACTCTGTCAGGACTCACAAACTGACTACAGCAGACTTGTGCCTGGGATCCACAGAGGGATTCCCCTTACTGTTGCAAAGAATCTGTCAACATACCCTACCTCATACAATAAATAACATCTATATTAGCCATGCCCAGATATATGAAAAAGAGGAAAGGAAATTGAGAAGGGGAGAATCGGACTTCCTTCTGCCCAGGGCATTCCCTAAATTATGGAGATTGCAGTGAATTTTTCCGGGATATGTACTCTGCTCTCCCCCAACCATGAAAAAATGTGGAAGACATTGACAAGAAGATGAAACTTGTTGTTCAGTAATTTAGCGGTATCTGACTCTTCATGATTTCATTTCACACTAGGTCTTCTATTTTGCACTATCTCTCAGTCTGTTTATTCTGATTATGTTTGTTGCCTTCATAAAACTATCTATCCATCTTATCCTCTGCTGTCCCCTTTTCCTTTTACCATCAGTTTTTGCCAACATCAGAGTTTTTTTCCCAAATAAGTCCCTGGTTCTCATCATGTGGTCAAAGTATTTAAGCTTCAGCTTCCATATTGACCTTTCAGTGAATACTCAGAATTAATTTCTTTAAGTATTGACTAATTTGCTCTCCTTGCCATTCAAGGGATCCTCAAGAGTATTTTCCAGCACCACAATTCAAAAGCCATAAATTGCTGCTGGAAAAAACAGATTTTTGATTATGTGGACCTATGTCAGCAAGGTAATGTCTCTGCTTTTTTAGTATGCTGTCTAGATTTACCATAGTTTTCCTTCCAAGGAGCAATTGTCTTTTAACATCATGGCTTCAGTCGCCATCTTTGAGCCCACTAATATAAAATGTGACACTGCTTCCATTTCTTCTCCCTCTATTTACCAAGAGGCAAAGGGAACATTTGTCAAGGTCTTAGTGCTTTTAAGCTTCCTGTTAAACTTCAAGCCAGATTTTACCCTCTCCTCTTTCACTCTCATTAAGAGGCTTCTTAATTCCTTTTGGCTTTCTGCTATCAGAGTGGTATCATCTGGTATCTGAGATAGTTGATGTTTCTCCTGACAAACTTAATTCTGGATTTTGATTCATCAGGCTTAACAATCAGCATGACATATTTTGTGAGTTATCTTGACAAAATTCTATTGTTTCTGCCCTGCTTCATTTTGTAGTCCAAGGCCAAACTTTCCTGTTTTTCCAATTATCTTTTGGTTTCCTACTTTAGCATTGTGACTCCATATAATAAATGTAACATTGTGTGTGTGTATGTGTGTGTGTATGTGTGTGTGTGTGTGTGTGTGTGTGTGTGTGTGTGTGTGTGTGTGTGATATTTCTAGAAGATGTTTTAAATCTTTAGAGAACTGATCTACTTTGGCTTTCTTGGCAACAGTGATTGGAGCATAAACTTGTATTACTGTGTGATATTGAACACCTTGCCTTGGATTTAAACAGATATCATTCTGTCATTTTTTGAGATTAAAACCCAGTACTGCTTTTCTCACTCTTTTATTGACTAGGAAGAGCACTCCACTTGTAATGGATTCTTGCCCTCAGAAGTATATGTAATGATCACCTGAATTAAATTCATTTGTTCCCGTTCATTTAAGTTGACTGACACCCCATGTGTCAACGTGTTAGCTTCTCTATGTCCTGTCTGACCACATCCAGCTTACCTTGGTTCGTAGATCTTACAAACTTTTTTTTTTTAAACTTTGTTAGGGAAACAATGTATTTGGCCTAGAGTAAAAGGGACTGAAATTTAGCTGGGGTCAGTCCTACCTCCTCCTCAAACTCCAATCCACTAATGATACTTAAGACAGGAACCCAGGGTAGTAAAAAGTAAATATACTCCTCCCCCCCTCCCACAGGAGGAGGCAAAGACAAATTTGTAGTTTAGCCCTGGGGTTATACCCTATATAAAAAAGAAAGGAAAAAAAGTGAATGACGTGAAAATATAGGGAAGAATGACTAAAACATCAAAGATTCCATGGGAAAGAAAAGTCAATTGAAAATAAATTACACAAAATATAAATCAAGAGATATACTAAAATTTGAAGGTAGAATGTATGCTAAAACCTTAACAACATTACAAAATTGTTTAAATAAATATTATAAGAAAAAATGAACGTATATTTGAAACAGAGAAGCTCTCAGAATCATAAAAGAGCAAAAGAAATAGAGCAAAATCATAAAAATATGTTTTAAAATGATTCAGGGTAAAAATACAAAGCATAAAACAAGTTAGAGAAAACCAAACATCAGAACCTGTTATCTACGTAGCGAAGAATCAGAAGAGTAGAAAAACTTGAATACATAATGGTTAGTCTCTTTAAAAAAGTTAAACAGAGAATAATGGGTTTAGAATACAAATATACTGAAATAAAGAACAATTTGAAAGATAAAAAGCAAAAGAGAATACCATTAAAAGAACATATGATCTTTTTTTTTTTTGTAATGTTTAACAATCATTGCCATACAATTGTGATTTTATCCCCACCACCTACCCCCCACTCCCCCCCTCCCTCCCCACGACTGCATACAATTCTGTATAGATTCTACATATACTTTCCTATTGAGTATATTTTCACTATAGTCATGCTATGTAGTCAGACTAAGATAAATGAAAGAAATCGTATAACAAATCAGATCATGATACACAAACACATACACATACACAAACATGATCTGCTACAATATGTGAGTGACTTCCATATTTCTCTCTCTGAGTGTAGCAGGCATTTTGCCTTGAGATCCTCCATTGGGATTTTTTTTTTTTTTTTGGTAAGAAGTTCTTGTGTTATTACACAAATCTAAGTCTACCAGAAAAAACTCTCACACACTGTGGTTGTTGCTGTGCATAAAGTTCTCCTGGTTCTGCTCCTTTCACTCAGCATCAGGTCATATAAGTCCTTCCAGGCCTCTCTGAAGTCTTCTTGTTCATCATTTCTTATGGCACAATAGTACTCCATTACATTCATATACCATAATTTATTCAGCCATTCCCCAATTGATGGACATCCCCTTGACTTCCAGTTTTTGGCAACTACATAGAGTGCTACTATAAATATTTTTGTACATGTGGGACCTTTTCCCATTTTTATGATCTCTTGGGGATATAGTCCTAGTAGCGATATTGCTGGGTCAAAGGGTATGCACATTTTTGTAGCCCTTTGGGCATAGTTCCAAATTGCTCTCCAGAATGGTTGGATGTGCTCACAGCTCCACCAACAATGAATTAGTGTTCCAACTTTCCCACATCCTCTCCAGCATTTATCATTTTCTTGTTCTGTCATGTTTGCCAATCTTATAGGTGTGATGTGGTACCTCAGAGTTGTTTTGATTTGTATCTCTCTAATCAATAGTGATTTAGAGCATTTTTTCATATGATTATAGATATCTTTAATTTCTTCCTCTGAAAATTGCCTGTTCATATCCTTTGACCATTTATCAATTGGGGAATGACTTGTATGATTATACATTTGGATCAGTTCTCTATATATTCTAGAAATGAGGCCTTTATCCCCGAGCTTAGCTATAAAAATTCTTTCCCAATTTACTACATCCCTCCGGATTTTGGTTGCATTGGGTTTGGTTGTGCAAAAACTTCTCAGTTTAATGTAATCAAAGTTATCCATTTTGCATTTCATAATGCATTCTATCTCTCCTTTAGTAAAGAATTCTTCCCTTCTCCATAGATCTGATAAATACACTATTCCTTGCTTCTCCAGTTTATTCATGGTATCAATCTTTATACCTAAATCATGTACCCATTTGGACTTCATTCTTGTGTACGGTGTCAGGTATGGGTCTATGCCTAATTTCCGCCACACTGTTATCCAGTTTTCCCAGCAATTTTTGTCAAACAATGAGTTCTTATCCCAGAAGCTGGGGTCCTTGGGTTTATCAAACAGAAGGTTGCTATATTCCTTGCCTACTGCATCTTGAGTGCCAAGTTTATTCCACTTGTCTACCTCTCTGTTTCTTAGCCAATACCAAGTGGTTTTGATAATTGCTGCTTTATAGTACAGTTTGAGGTCTGGTAGCGCTAGGCCACCTTCCCAAGCATTTCTTTTCATTAGTCCCTTTGATATTCTGGACCTTTTGTTTTTCCAAATGAATTTTGATATTATTTTGTCCAGCTCTAGAAAGTAATTGTCTGATAGTTTAATTGGTATGGCACTAAATAGGTATATTAATTTGGGTAGAATTGTCATTTTTATTATATTAGCCCGGCCTACCCATGAGCAACTAATGTTTTTCCATTTACTTAAATCTGACTTTATTTGTGCAAAAAGTGTCTTGTAATTGTGTTCATATAATCCCTGGGTTTGTTTTGGCAGGTAGACTCCTAAGTATTTTATACTGTCTACCCTAACTTTAAATGGGATTTCTCTTTCTATCTCTTGCTGTTGGACTTTGTTGCTAATATATAGGAATGCAGAAGATTTGTGTGGGTTTATTTTGTACCCTGCAACTTTGCCAAAGTTGTTTATTAATTCTAGTAATTTTTTCCTTGAATCTCTTGGATTCTCTAGGTAAATCATCATATCATCTGCAAAGAGTGATAACTTAGTTTCTTCTTTGGCTATTTTAATTCCTTGGATATCTTTATCTTGTCTAATTGCTACGGCTAACATTTCTAGTACCATATTAAATAATAGTGGTGATAATGGACAACCTTGTTTCACCCCTGATCTTATTGGGAATGCATCTAGCTTATCCCCATTGCATATAATGCTTGCTGAAGGTTTTAGATAGATACTGCTTATTATTTTATGGAAAGTTCCCTTTATTCCTACATTCTCCAATGTTTTTAGTAGGAATGGATGTTGTATTTTGTCAAAAGCTTTTTCTGCATCTATTGAGATAATCATGTGGTTTTTGTTAGCTTTGTTGTTGATGTGATCGATAATGCTAATAGTTTTCCTAATATTGAACCAGTCCTGTAGTCCTGGTATGAATCCTACCTGATCATAATGTATTAATCTCGTGATAAGATGCTGTATTCGTTTTGCTAGAATCTTATTTAAAATTTTTGCATCTATATTCATTAGGGAAATTGGTCTATAATTTTCTTTCTCTGTTTTGTCTCTTCCTGGTTTGGGTATCAAAACCATATTTGTATCATAGAAAGAATTTGGGAGGACTCCTTCTTCCCCAATTTTCAAGAATACTGTATGTAGTATTGGAATTAACTGTTCTTTAAATGTTTGATAGAATTCACTTGTGAATCCATCTGGCCCTGGAGATTTTTTCCTAGGGAGTTCATTGATGGCTTGTTCAATTTCTTTTTCTGAGATGGGGTTGTTTAAGTATTCAACTTCCTCTTCTGTTAATCTGGGCAATTTGTATTTTTTAAAATATTCATCCATCTCATTTAGATTATCGAATTTGTGGGCATAAAGTTGGGCAAAGTAGTTTCTAATTATTGTTTTAATTTCCTCCTCATTGGAGGTGAGTTCACCCCTTTCATTTTTAATATTAGTAATTTGGTTTTCTTCTTTCTTTTTTTCAATCAGATTGACCAAAGGTTTATCAATTTTATTAGTTTTTTCATAAAACCAACTATTGGTTTTATTTATTAATTCAATAGTTTTCTTAATTTCAATTTTATTAATCTCTCCTTTGGTTTTCAGTATTTCTAATTTGGTATTTACTTGGGGATTTTCAATTTGTTCTTTTTCTAGCTTTTTCAACTGCAAGCCTAAGTGAACATATGATCTTTACATAGCCAAAAACCATTTACCTTGAAGAAAGTATGCACAGAGACAATTTAAGGATCACAGGTTTCCCCAAATGTTGTTTTTAAATGTAACTGGGGAAAATAAAATACTAAATAAAAGCGTAAAATAAAAAAAAAAATTGCTCATACTATACTAATCTCAAATCTTCATTTTAGAGATGATTTCTATACTTGAAAGATCAAGGAAATAACAGTGATATAATTTTCTTAGGTTTTAGCAAAATGTTCAACTAGATTTCTCATGCTAATTTCATCAAGAATGAGGAAACTAAAAAGATAGCTGGATTCATAACCGGTTGAGTGGTCAGATCAAAAGATGATCAATATCAGTGTTCAATGTCAGCTTGAAAGGGCATTTCTAGTGAAGTGCCCCAGGTATCAGCTTTTGCTGTTTGACTTTTTTTCTATCAGTTTTTTGTAAAAAAAAAGCATGTGAAGTTGGTAGGATTGCTTACACGTCGGATGACAGACTAAGGACATACAAAAATCTTAGAATTGGGATCAGGTGATTTTTTTTTAACCTGACCTGTAATTTCCTTGGTATGAAATTGGTATCTTCCCAAGCAAATTTCCTTTACCAGTACAGATCAGCAACTACTGTGCCTGGCACTATACTAAATGCTGGAGACAAAAAAAAAAGTAAAAGGCAAAATAAAATAAAACAAGCCATCCCTGCTTTCAAGGAGTTCGCAGTCTAATGGAAAAAATGAATTAATAAGGACACTAAGAGACTAAGAGATTTGCCCAGGGTAGCACAGTTAATAACATCTATCAGAGGCAGGATTTAACCCAGGACTTCCTGACTTGGAGGTCAGATCTGCAACTCCTTTAGTATACTTTTTCAAAGTTGAAATCCAATAGAGTTGATTTGAATTCTTAGACTTGGTTAAAAAAAAAAAAACATTTTAATGCAATTTGTTTGAAAAAAAATATGGGTTTTACTGGACTCCAACCTGAACATGAATCAAAAAAAATGATCTGAAGGCTAAAACAAACAAACAAAAAGTGAATACAAATTTATGTTGCATTGTATGTCATACCTAGGACTAGGGGATGGGGGTGGTACTTTATGGTTTGATTGTACTCTGCCCTGTTCACACTATATTTGGAGCATTGTTAAAATTTCTCAGAATTGTATTTTAAGAAGGACAGGAGAAGAGCATCCAGAAGAGGGCAATTGGGATCATGAAGGTTCTCAAGATCATTCCATGTGAGGTCTGGATGTAGAAAGTGCAGATGGTAAACCTGGGGAAAATAGCTATTCTTCAACAAGAAGGAATAGATTTGATTTCCTTGGACTCAGAAGGTTGGACTTGAAATAATTGGTAGAGGTTACAGAGTGGCAGAATAGATTGATCTCAGTAAAACTTTCTAACAGTTCAGGCACTTCCAAAGAGGAATGGCCTGCTGCTGCAGGAGGGAACAGGTCTTCACTTGTTAGATGCCTTCATGAAGAATCTGAATGACTACTTGTTGGGGATGCAACAGTGGTGATTGTTTTCATAAAGTTTGATGGTCACTGAGGTCCCTTCCCATTCTTAAATACAGTGCTTCTGTGATTCTTCAATTTTTGGGGAATAATTTGATGACTATTAGATTACATTTCTTAACTTTTTCTTCTTGTTTGGTCATCTGAGAAAACATTTCAAGCCTTTTATCTATTGAATTAGTCTTTGATCTTGCTTTCACTTTTTTGATCCTTTCTATCAATTGGTTCCTTAGCCTGAGAATTTTTATATTTAATCCATAGTATTCAAAATCTCAAACCACTTTCTCTATTATGTTTACTTTTTGAATAGTTAAATTGCCATCTTCCATTTTTACTGATGAGAGAGCTGTTAGTACAGATGGCAGATCTTTCATCATGAGTAGCAGATCCTCCTTTACTTCCTTAAGAAATGTCTATTCTCTAGTTTGATGTGTCTTATATTAAGTCCTGGTTTCATTTCTTAATTTCTTGAGATTAATTTGCTAATTTTTTTCCTTTTGGTGACTTCATTTACTGACATATACTTTCAAAATTCATTTTGTTGTAGATGTTTTTCCTTTTTTGCTAATTACTTTTTTTCTTTTTCTTTTATGAGATGGTACTCTCTTGTGTCCCTGGCTGCTTTCTTTCATTCCTTAATTTGTTCTATATATTCATTTGTTTGGGCTGAGGAGACACGAGGAGCTGAGCTACCATCATAGTCAAAATCTTGCATTTTCTTTTCCATTAATTGAACTTTCCTTTGATTTACAATTCCCCATGGGCTTGCAGATAAAGAGAGGACATTTTCCTTCAGCTTAGGGACTTGAACCAAGAGTGATACCTATACTAAGGAACATGGGCCTGTGATGAAAAGACCACCAATGTATACACACATATAAATACACACACAGACTTGACTTTTTTGCATGGAGGAATATTTAAAATATTCTTATATTTCTATATAATGTGTAAATGGCATGATCTGACTATAGTTATCTCCATCCACTGTTACATGTATCATTAAAAAAAAAGCACAACCCTCATATAAATATCTCTTTTAAAAAACTGACCATTATAGAAGAGTAAGTTAAAAATATTCCAAACAGGCATAAGCTACTCTTAAGTAGCTGAGTACCTGTTTCATGCAGATCTTTGATTATAAGTTAATAGGTTACTCAATTAAGTCTGTAATGATGTTCCAAGTTGAGAGAGCTGGTTAAAAGTCAACAATTGAAAATTTGGTTATTGATAAAGATATGAAAAGTAATTTTAGATTTCTTAGGCAATACTATTTTTTATTGAAAAAGTTTGTCCCAAGAAAAACTGTGGTAGTCTGAAAAAAAATCCCTCTGGTCTTGAGGGTCCAGTCTTTCTCACAAGTTATCTCTTTTCTAGATAAGAACCCTTCTCCTTTATAACATCCTGTTCCGTTTCTGGAATCTGAAAGGAACTTCCCATGCCAAAGAAAATCACACAAACAAAAAACCAAATTTTTATCTCTCATATAATATCTCAGCACTCCCCTTTCTGTGATAGCAGAGGTAGTAAGTCAATCAGATGTGCCTGAGCAAGACCCTTCCTCATATTAGAACCCTCACCATTTGCTCATTTTGCTGTTGCTCTAGGAGGTGAGCTAACTTAAACTATAGGTATAGAGACTCTATTATCAGGAGTCAAGTGTCAATCCTAGCATGGGTAGAAACATGGGAGAAATTGGTATGTTTTTCAGGTAGAAGACAGGAAAATCCAGAAATATACTACATCAAGGAGGATGAGTGAATGGAGAGTTGAAGCAAAGAACATCAAGGCCAAGGGCCAGATTCTTTATAAAACCATTGGTTGAATGAATCCTTTTGACTTGAAGATCATTCCATCTAAGACCTTGACCCCATGTATGTGTTCCCCAAATCATCTCCATGAAATTCTGGATTGCAACTTTGTTTTGTGGTGATTTTAATTCGGACTTTATGTGCCCTATCTTTTCTGAATATTGACTGTGTCAGGGCTGAGGAACTTGTAGCCTTGACATAATCCATACTTTTAGGTCCTCAAGTGTCCCTTTGACTGAATCCAAACTTCATACAACAAACCTTTTCATTAAGAGGATTCATTCTGGGAAGATTGGATTCAAAGGGTCACACTTCAGGACCTAGGGGGCCACATGTGGCCTCAAGGTCATAGGTTCCCCACTGTTGGTGGTTCACCATCCTCTTGCCTCATGACTATTCTCAGTTAAGTCATGAGTTAAAATACACCACATAAAGGGTCTATTTCCAATGAGTTATTAGCCTGTCTAATTCTTTGGCAAAGACCCTTTTATGTTCTTGAGTTCCACCTCAAGAACTATTCAAATGAACACTTATACTGGTAGTGCATTGAAGTGCATTTCTTATCCTCATTTGTAAGTTTTGCCATTTGCTTTCTATTTTCCATTACATTCCTTCTTTTCCTCTCTATTTCAGTGAAAAAAAACTTATTACTAGGATGTGTCATACCACAAGCTCCTATTTAGACAAGTTCTTTGAATTAAGTTCCCTTTCATTCTTTTGTCTCTTCCTCCTTCCAGCCCAGTGATGTCTACAATGAATATAGGTGCTAATTTGGACTGCTTTTGAAATTGTTCCCTTTCTGAGTCCTGTAACTGGCATTCTTCCACTCTTGTCTTTTCCTTCAAGAATGCAGTAATTTTCCTTTCACCTTAGTTCTTCAGTACATGAGCTGTCTATCCATCTGGCTTTTTCCCAAAGCTAATGTGTTCTAGACTTCTCAGGAAGTAAAATAGCATTGTTGTCATTTTATCAGAGCATAAAGAGTTTCTGTCATATCTTGCCTTAACAAACATGAGTTCAGTAAAAAAGAAAGTTGAAATTTTAGGAAAAGTTATACATAAATGTAAGGGACCATTTTCTCCCACAGCATTTGAAGGTTAAGATTATTGCTCACTGAGTGGGAGTATTTCAGTGACATTTCCCACCATGCATTGTCATATCATGAAAGGCATACTCTGGTGCAAGGTGCTCTATGAGGGAAAGACTTGGAGTGAAACAGGGTGAATATATATATGGAGGAGAGGTTGGACAGAGTGCATGAGCAAGGAGGAGTGGGTGACGCAGAACTGCAGCTTTAGGCTAGAGGTAGCAAAAGCATTCATGGGGGAGCACCCCTCATAGTATCCTGAAACCAATCATCCTGTCTGGACCACATTATTATTATAGAGAAGTGCAGGATAAAGCTTCCAACGTGTTCCAGATTGATCAAGGGGCTCCAAAGCAAGATTCCAGGAAGTCAACTATATTGCACATTGTCCATCCCTCAGGGCACAAGTTCAACATAACAGTGCACTCTGGTCATGTTGAGAGTTAGAGGGATTGAAGGGGAATTCAGTCGTAACAGCCTAGGGTGCAGATGATTTGAAATCATCCTTTTGTGAATGGGTGCTGAGCATTTTTTATTATTTGGTTCATTTTTTGGTTAGTTATGTTCTTTATCCTTATTAAAATCTTATTTGCATTTCCATTTATGTATTCTTGGTATATACAGGACAGTGGAAAAAATGTATCAATTAGGAGCTTACCCTTAGTTTGAATACTGTCTCCTCAAAACAGTCACAACAGATTTGGAAATAGGGAAGGGTGTATATACATTCTCTCTTTTAAAAACTATTTTTAGTACTTTTTTAAAAAAATGAGTAACAAATTATCTTCTCCCTTTACATTTTTCCTTTGCCCACTGAGAAGGCAAGTAATACATCAATAATATTAGCCATATTACACAAAAAAGCAAGGAAAATAGAGTTTGAAAACTATTTTTCCATTTACACTTGGAGTTCATCAGTTCTTTCTCTGAAGACCAAGAACATTTTCCATGATGAATTCTTTGGAATTTTATTGGATCATTGTATTGATCAGAGTAACTGAATCTTTCACAGCAATCATCATTACAATATTACTGTTACGATGCACAATGATCTGGTTCCGCTCTCTTCACTCTGACTTAATTCATGTAAATCTTCCCATGTTTTTTCTGAAACCATCATCTTAATCATTTCTAACAAACAATGGTATTCTATTAAAATTATATGCCATGACTTGTTCAGTTAGTCAGCCATTCCCCCATTGATGGGCATCTCCTCATTTTCTAATTCTTTGATATGACAGAAGAGCTGTTATAAATATTTTTGTACATAGGTCCTTTTCCTTTTTCCTTGATCTATTATGAGTACATACCTACTAGTGGTATTGTTGGGTCAAAGGGGATACATAATTTTATAACCCTTTAGCTCTAATTCCAAATTCTTACTTCTTAAGAATGGTTGGAACACTTCACAATTTCACCAGGAGTTTATTAGTATATTTATTTCCCCTCATTCTTTCCCACATTTGTCATTTCTGATAGATGTGAGGTGATACCTCAGATTTATTTAAATTTGCATTTCTCCAATCAATAGTGATTTAGAGCATATGACTATAGATAACTTTGATGTCTTCTTCTGAAAACTGACTATTCATATCCCTTGAACATTTATCAATTGAGAAATGGTATACACACACACATACACATATATGTGTATGTGTCTATGTATGTGTGTATGTATGTGTATATTCTTTCCTCTTTGAATCAATTCCAATGAGAGAGAGGTTCATGCATTGCTTGCCACCCATCCATTTCCCCCTATGATGCATAAAAATCTTTCTTGCATGCTTCTTTTATGTGAGAAAATCTCCCCATTTCTACCTTTCCATTCCCCATTTTCCCATTGCATCCCTCTTTCTCACCATTTCAGTTTCTTATGAGAACATCCCAACATTATCAACACACACATCTGCCTGCTCTCTATGTAGACTGGTTCTAATTGTTCTAATAATGATTAAGTTCTTGGGAATTTCATGTATTATCTTCCCACATAAGAATTTAAACAGTTTAACTTTATTGAGTCTCATGATTTCTCCATCATGTTTATCTTTTTATGTTTCTCTTGAGTTGAATGGTAAAATTTCTATTCAGCTCTGGTCTTTTCACCAGGAATGTTTGAAAGTACTCTTTCATGAAATATTCGTTAATTTTTTCCTGAAGGATTATACTTAGTTTTGCTGAGTTGGTTATATTCTTGGTTGAAATCCCTAGCTCTTTTGGCTTCTAGAATATCACATTCCAAGCTCTCAGATCCTTTAATGTGGAAACTGCTAAATCTTGTGTGATCCTGACTGTCACTCCACAATATCTGAATTGTTTCTTTCTGCCTGCTTGAAGTATTTTCTCCTAGACCTGGGAGCTCTAGAATTTGGCTGTAATATTCCCGGGAATTTTTATTTGGGATCTTTTTAAGGAGGCAATTGGTAGATTCTTTCAATTTCTATTTTACTCTCTGGATCTAAGATATCAGCAGTTATCTTTGATATTTTCTTGAAATATGATATCTAGACTATTTCTTTGATCATTGTTTTAAGATAGTCCCATAATTCTTAAATTGTCTCTCCTTTCTATTTTCTAGATCAGTTGTTTTTCCAATGAGATATTTCACATTTCCTTCTATTTTTTCCATTGTTTTGACTTTGATTATTTCTTTACATCTCATGGAGTTATTAGCTTCCACATGCACAATTCTAATCTTTAAGGAGTTCTTTTATTCACTGAATTTTTATGCCTCTTTTATCATTAGTCCAATTCTGTTTTTTAAGGTGTTATTTTCTTCAGTATTTTTTGTGTCTCTTTTCATAATTATCTTGCATCACTCTATGTTTTTCTGAATTTTTCCTCTGCCACTTTTATCTTTTTCTTTATCTCTTCCAGTTCTTGTTGATCTTAGGTCCCATTTGCACTTTTCTTTGAAGTTTTCTTCAGTGGCTGTTTCTTTTTCATGTCACTGTCTTCTTCTGAGTTTGTCGTAGTCTTTCCTGCTACTGTAGTAGTTTTTATAGTCAATTTTTTTTGTTTACTAATTTTTCCAGCCTATACCTTGACTTTTGTTTTAATGTTGTTCTTTGTAAAACTGGGGGTGGGGATGTGCTGTTCTAAGTTTCAGAGTTGTTGCTGTTTTGTGTGTGTGTGTGTGTGTGTGTGTGTGTGTATGTGTGTGCACGCGCGCACTGCCTTCAGAGTTAGTTCTGGAGGTGTGCAGCTTGCAAGATGGTGTGATCCTCGGTGAGATGTGGTTACTGCTCTCCTGGTCTGTGCTATAGTCTTTCCCAAGAAGTACCTCTGTTCCCCTCTAACTGCAAAATACATTGCAAAATGGTGATCTTCAAAACCATCTGCTACTGGCTAAGAAATAGACTGGTGGATCGGTGGAATAGATTAGGTACCTAATGTACACTAATAAATGACTATAGTGATCTAGTTCTTGACAAACCCAAAGATCCAAGATTTTTGGGACAAGAATTCACTATCTGACAAAAATTGTTGGGAGAACTGGAAAGCAATTTGATAGAAATGAGGTGTAGACCCACATCTCACACAATATACCAAGACACTGTCAAAATTGGCACATGATTTAGAGATAAGGGGCAACATCATGAGAAAATTAGGGGAGTATGAAATATTTTACCTGTCAGTTTTATGGATAAGAGAAGGATTTATGACCAAAGGAGAGACAGAGGGCATTATGGAATATAAAGTGGATAATTTTGATCACATCAAATTAAAAAGGTTTTGACAAATAAAATCAATGCAGCCAAGATTAGAAGGAAAGCAGGAAACTGGGAAAAATTTTCACAAGTTTCTCTGAGGAAAGCATCATTTTTCAAATATACAGAGAACTGAATGCATTTATAAAAAAGAACAAGTCATTCCCCAACTGACATTAAAAGAATATGAACAGCCAATTTTCAGAAGAAGAAATCACAGCTATCCAAAGTTATTTTAAAAAATGATCTAAATCATTATTGATTGGAGAAATGCAAATTAACACAACTCTGAGGCACCACTTCACACCTATCAGATTGACTAATTTGACATAAAAAATACAAATATTGCAATGCACTTTTGGTGGAGTTGTAAATTGACCCAAACATTCCAGGATGCAATTTGGAACTATGACCACAGGACTATAAAATTGAATATACCATTTGACCCAGCAATACTACTCCTACGTTTATACCCAAGAAATCAAAGAAAAAGGAAAAGGACCTATATGGACAAAATATTTATAGTGGCCTTTTTGTGGTGGCAAATAATTGGAAGTTGAGGGGATGTCTATCAATTGTGGAACTGGCTGAAGAAGTTGTGATGTTGTGATGGAATATTATTGTGCTCTAAGAAATGATGAGCAAGATACTTTCAAAAAAACCCAGGAAGACTTACATGAATTGATATAAAGTGGAATGAACAGAACCAGGAGAACATTGTACACAGTCACAACAATATTGAAAATGACTAATTGTGAATCACTTAGCTGTTCTCATCAATACAATGATCCAAGACAATTCTGAAGGACTTACGATGAAAAATGCTATCCACCTCCAGAGAATATGAATACAGATTGAAGTATACTTTTAAAACTACTTTTATTATTCTTTTTCTTTTTTGGTCTGTTTTTTCTTTTTCAACATGGCTAATATGCAAATGTTCCAAATGACTGTACATGTATAAACTGAATAAAATTCCTTACTTTCTCAAGCAAAGGAGAGGATGGGGAAGGAGAGAGATGGAATTTGAATCTCAAAATTTTAAAAAAGCAAATATTAAAGCATTTTGGTTTATATGTAATTGTGCAAAATAAATTAAATGTTAAAAAAATTGGTTCTGTATATGTGTTGATAAAATAGCTGAATCAAAAGTGTCAACATATGTGAAAAATCCTTCTATGTTATTATTTTTAAAAAAGAAAATATTAACATTCATTTAGTGTGAAACACCTGTATAGTGCAGGTAGGTGACACACTGCATGGAAGGCTGGACCAGGTCAGAAAGACCTGAGTTCAAATCTGCTTTAGTCTTAGTTCTGTGTCCCTGGACAAGTTATTTAATTCCTGTTTATCTCAGTTTCTTCATCTGTAAAATGGGGCTAATAGTAGCACCTACCTCTCAGGTTTGTTATAAGGATGAAATAATATGATAGTTGTAAAGCACTTAATGCAGTGTCAGGCACAAAGTAAGCAGTATAAAAATGTGAATTTAGCTATTATTATTAACCTATAGTATAATGGTGAAAATAATGGATAAAGTTTAGAGATATTTGGGCTGAAATCCTGTCTCCAACACTTACTAGCTTTGTAACTATGGACAAGTAATATGATCTCTCTGAGATTCAGTTTTCTTACCTCTAAAATATTGATGTTAATAGCTGTAACACATACCTTACAGGACTATAATCAAAACAGTCATTTATTAAACACCTCCAAATGCCAGTGATATAGTACTGATTGTTATGGAAACCTTAAAGTGCCATAAAATGCTGGTTATTATTGCTGTACTTAGCTATTTGCAGCCCAATTTTACATGTTGGAAGAAAAAACACAAGAACAAATAGAGACAAGTTATACGCACAAAGGAAGTGTGTAGTATAGTATTGTTCTGGAAATATAGACATTTAACAGACTTATAACTTATAGCTCCTTATCATACCTGAGAATATACTATATTATTCAGTGAACCTCAAAGTTTTATTGGATTATATACATACCTTTGGATTATATATATGCACCCTTCCCCTAACTCCTCTTTACTCTTCTGAAAGTCATGTTTATAACCTATTATAAGTAAAAATATTTTTTTCATTTTTGTCATTATGTTAATTGTTCTTTATTAATAATCACTTCAAAAGATCAAAATAGCATAGCAGTCCTTTAATAGTAGCAAAGACCTGGAAAGTAGATATCCATTGGTGGAAAATGGCCTAATAAGTAGTGGTATATGAATGTAAGGGAATGTTACTGAACTGTAAGAAACAGTGAATATGAAGAATACAGTAAATCATAGGAAAATATGGATTGATGCAAGATGAAATAAGTAGAAACCAGTATATACATACATATGTGCATGTATATGTATGTCTATATACATATGTATACCAAGTTTGGCCCTAAAGAAGAAATGCACCTTGTTTGGTGCACCAGGAAAGTGAAGTGGAGTTAAGGGAATGGTAAGAAGTCCAGTTTAGTTGAATAGCTGGATTGTAAGGTAGATAAAATAAAATGGTTTTTTGGCCACAATGGTTGTTTGAACAGCTCTCATACATATAATCCAATAAAACTTTGAGGTTCACTGCCTAATGGTCAAGAAATCTAAAGAAATAAAAAGTGACACAATAAACAAATTAGAAGAGCTAGACCTGTCAGATCCATGCAGAGAGGAAGAATTCATGACCAAACAAGAGATAGAGAACATTTTAAAATGTAAAATAAATTATTTTGATTACAGTAAAATAAAAAAACTTTTGTACAGACAAAAATCAATGCAATCAAGGTTAGATGGAAAACAGAAAGCTAGAAAACAATCTTTACAGCAAGTATCTTTGATAAAGGCCTCATTTTTCAACTATATAGAGAAGTGAGTCAAATTTATATGAATACAAGCCATTCCCAATTGATAAATGGTCAAAGGATATGAATAGGAAGTTTTCAGATAAAGAAATCAAGGCTATCTATAGGCACATTAAGAAATTCTCTAAATCACTTTTGACTAGAGAAATGAAAATTAAAACACCTTTGAGGTACTACTTCACACCTGTCAGAGTGGCTAATACGACAAAAAGATAAAATGATAAATGTTGGAGAGGATGTGGGAAACTTGGGAACTGATACAACCATTCTGGAGAGCAATTTGGAACTATGCCTACTTGGAAGCCAAACTGCATATATCCATTGATCCAGCAATACCACTATTAGTTCTGTATTCCAAAGAGATCATGAAAAAGGGAAAAGGACATACATATGCAAAAATATTTATGGAAGTCATTTTCATGGTGGCAAAGAATAAGAAACTGAGGGGATTTCCAGCAACTGGGAAATGGCTGAACAAGCTGTGGTATATGAATGTAATGGAATACTATTGGGCAATAAGAAATGATGAAGAGGCAGATTTCAGAAAAACATGAAAAGATTTGTATGAACTGATGCAAAGTGAAATGAGCAGAACCAGGAAAACATTGTACACAGTATCAGCAACATTGTGGGATGACCAACTATGAATGAGTCAGCTCTTCTCAACAACACAATGATCCAAGACAAGTACAAAGGACTCTTGAAGAAAAATGCTATCCACATCCATATAAAGAACTGATGGACTCTGAATACAGATCAAAACATACTTTTTTCACTTACCTTATTCTTTGTTATGTGTTTTTTCCCCTTTTGATCTGTTTCTGCTTTCATTGCTGTGACTGATACGCAAATACATTTTACATAAAATCACATGTATAACTTATATCAAATTGCCTACCATTTTTGGAAGAGGGGAGGGGAGGAAAAGAGAAAAATTTGGAACTCAAAATCTTGTAAAAATGAATGCCAAAAAATTGTCTTGATATGTAATTGGGAAAAAATAAAATACAATTAAAAAAAGATATCTAATGAGAAACTGCATTAAACAGAAGTTTTTCCACCCCAAAACTGTACCAAAAAGTTAAATAAAAACTTGTACAGAAGAGGGAAAAGGGATCCTCCAGCAAAGTCAGCCTGAGACAGGACTCCATGAAGCCTATAATACTATGCGTCCAGAGGCAGAGAATGAAGGACCACCTGAGAAGCTCTCAGGGTGGTCAGAAGCCAGAAAGTAGGACTTTGAAATTCTCAGAGAGGCAGCAAGCAGTAGGCAGTGACCACTACCTGCAAGACACTTAGCTATAAAACCTCAGGCCTAAAGAGTCTAGGCCCTGGGACCCTTATATCCCTAATACTCTACATTAACACACCCACAGAAAGAAAATCCAAGAACTTGAATCTAAGGTGTGACTTAGATTGCCTTAGTCACTAGGGAAAAACCTGAGCAAACTATGGCATAAGGATATGATAAAATATTACTGTGTCATCAGAAATGATGAAAAAGACTCAGAGAATCTTGACGGGTAATGCAGAGTGCTATAAGCAGAACCAAAGAATAATTTTTATGAGGACAGCATCTAAAACATTAACAGAAACAATCTAAAGCATCAAAAGAAACAATCTAAAAATTTAAGAACTCTGATCAATGCAATGATCAACGAAAGATTTCCTGAGGATCTATGGAAGATTGAATACACTTCCCAATAGAGGAATAGTACAGAAAGTGGAGAATTTTGAATTCTTGATAAGTAGATAAGAATTTTGCACATAGATGAACTTCTTTGTTCAATTTTACTTATTTTTGGTATACTTTTTTCCCCCATTTCTCTCAATTTTTAAATGTAAATATGTTGGGCAGTGACAGTTAGTAATGTCAACACCAACAAAAAGAGTCATTGAAATATTTTAATAAAGGTTCAGAAGAGAAAAATGGAAGAAAGTTTAGGACAGTTTTGAAAGTAGCATATGGAATTCATTATACACTTAAATGCAGTATGACCTGCAGAATCATAGTTTTTATATAGAATCTTATCTTTGAGTTCTGCTGGAATTTGTGGGGTTTCTTTAGTGTCCTATTTAAAAACAAAAATTTTAAAGAAATGCAAAGGTGGTGTGTGTGTGTGTGTGTGTGTGTGTGTGTGTGTGTGTGTAATATAGTCGATATTGTCAGTGTCTTTTGATACATTTTTTATTTTGCTGAACTGGTTTCTTTCCCCCTACCCTACCCACCTCTTAACTTTTCTTTGATTACAATGACTGGCTATCTGCATGGGGAGAGGATAGAGATATATTTATAAATGAAGGTGATATAAAAGCAATACATAAAAATGACAATCCCTTGAAGACCTATAGGAATGGAGAATTCATTAATTCCTCAGGCATTCTACTCTACATATAAATTATCTTAATATAAAATAAACAAGTGCCAGCATACAGCGGTGGAATTTGAAAGGTTTGTGAAACTGGTTCTTTCTAAACTACATATAATTTCACTTCAAAACTTAAAGCATTTGCTTTTCTTGAAACATCTGTATCAGTGCCAATACTCTGACACTCATTTGCCATGACAACAGGTCATATTTTTACTCACAAGTAGGAAATGCTTTCAGAAGGTAACTACATTTCCTCAAGCAAAATATGTTCTTTCACTTTGTCTTGGGTTCTTTTTTCCTCACCTAGTCTCATAGTTTGGTTTTTTCTCTCTCTTTTTTTTTTGGTGTTATCTTTCAGTATTTCTTTCATTTTTAGTGTCACATTTTCTTGGTCTCATATATTGGCTTCATTATATGTGGAAATGACTGTGATATAGAAACAAAAAATCATCAATAAAACTTTAAATAAATAGGGAGGTAGATTAAATGTTTTCTAATGTCAATTACA
This sequence comes from Notamacropus eugenii, assembly GCF_028372415.1. NCBI lineage: Eukaryota > Metazoa > Chordata > Mammalia > Diprotodontia > Macropodidae > Notamacropus > Notamacropus eugenii. The sequence goes on from NC_092876.1 coordinate 387,593,391, forward strand.
CCTCTAACAGTCTCTGATCATTTGAGCCCTGATACATTATATGCCACCCTTGGGTTATCTTTGATTTTTAAAGCTCCCTTACCTTTGATATCAGTCACTGAGTTTTCTTAATCAGTTGATCAAGTTATTATGATTACATTACACAATTTTTACAATTATTACATGCTTATTATATGCATGGATTGTTCTAGGGAATGAGCATACAAATGAATAAAACAGTTCCTACTACCAATCAGTTTACAGTCTAATGGGAAGATAAGTATATGTTTACACATAGACAGAAAAAGTATAAAGAGGATAAATACAAATACATGGAAAATAGCTAAATATAAACTAGTTTGAGAAGGGAGATATATTAGCAGTTCTGTGGTTCTGGAAGGGCTTCATTCATATAGAAGATGGTACTAGAGCTGCCTTATGACAGAAGAGAGGAATTTTTATGTTAGAAAAGGTCTAATTTATCAATGATAGAGCAGCCATCACCAAGGTGGAGACCTTTTCAAAATCATAACTTGTCTTGGATTTTGGTCACATATTTCTTTTATTAACTCTGTTAGGGTGTGGTAAAGTACATAGCAAACTTTCTTGTTATGTTATAAAAAATAGTCATTAATAAGCTTATTTCATACTCTAAGCAGCTTCTAAATCCTTTCTTCACAGTTTGGGACATCAAATGGAGTTTTGTTCTTTGAGGGTTCTGATCATTTGCTACCTGACCAGATTCCTTTGGGCTAAAAAGAGTTTAGTGCTGCAGATTAAGGGATGGGGGAAGAGAAGTGATTTCAGTATCTAACCCTGTTGTGTACTTACTGTGTCATATGGATAACTTGAGACAAGCAATACTTTTTATATGGTTGATTTTGTGACATTTTTTGTGACATTTTATGTATTTTGTGATTATGCATATGTGATTGTTCTGACACTAGCCTTTCTCAGAATTTCTGCTTTTGATCAGCTGAAACTGGATTGAGATTGTTTTCTACTTTTAATGATAGCTAGCATTTAATATAATTATTTAATGTTTATAAAGCATTTGATGATTATCATCTCATTTTATCCTCACAACAACACTAGGAGGAATGTGCTGCTATTCTTTTTTTTTCAAGATTTAAATTTATTTATTTTTAGTTTTCAACATTTCCACAAGATATTGAGTTCCAAATTTTCTCCCCACCTTTCCCCTCTCTCTCACCCTGAGACAGCAGGCATTCTGATTACTCCTTCCCCCAGTCTGCTCTTCCTTTTATCATCACCCCTCTTATCCCCTTCCTCTTTACTTTCTTGAAGGGCAAGATGATTTCTGTACCTCATTGCCTGTATATCTAATTTCCCAGTTGCATGTAAAAACAACGTTTTAAAATTTGTTTTTAAAACTTCAAGTTTCAGATTCTTTCCCTTCTTCCCTCTCCACCCTTCTCCATTGAGAGAACAAGCGATTCAATACAGGTTATGCATGTGCAGTTATGCAAAACACATCTGTAATAGTCATGTGAAAGGCTAACTATATTTCCCACCATCCTATCCTGTCCCCCAATTATTCTATTTTCTCATTTGATCCTGTGCCTTTTCAAAAGTGTTTGCTTCTGACTACTCTCTTCCCAATCTGTCCTCCCTTCTATCATACCCACTTATTCCCTTCCCCCTACTTTCCTGTAGGGAAAGATACCCTTTATGTTTAATTAAGTGTATATTATGCCTTCCTTAAGCCAAATCTGATCAGAGTAAGGTTCACTCATTCCTTCTCACATTCCTCCTCTTCCCCTCCATTGTAAAACTTTTTTCTTGCCTCTTTTATGTGAGATCATACTCCATTCTATCTCTCCCTTTTCCTTCTCCCAATTGGTTATTATTCTTATTCAACAGATGAGGAAACTGAAACAGATTGAGGTTAATTTAGGTGACTAGAGTCATACAGCAATTAAATGCCTGAAGCTGGATTTGATCTAAGGTCTTTCTGATTTCAAGCCCATTCCTCTATTTACTGTGCTCCCTAGGTGCCCTTAGTTCACTGTCAGTTGATTGTTAGATTCCTGTCATAAACGTGGTTCATTGCTCTCTTCTGTGGTATTTTTAATTTTGTGGTATTTATGGATGGATATTACTCCAAGAGAACATGCCTCTGAAAGAGCCCACTTCAATAACCATTAGAGATACTGCCAAATGCTTTAGTGTAGGAAAGTCAAGTATTTCAAGTCCACAGTGAAATAGGATCAGTTGCATCTAAGTTGACCTTACACAGAGAAAGTGTGGTTAAAAAACAACAACCAAATGATTCCAAGAACTGACATATGATTGAGGCAAAACAGCTTAATTAGTCCTCAGAAAATGAGCAGAGACCTTCTAGGGACCTGACAACTGTATACACTACAGGCTTTTTGAAGTTAAAAAAAAACAGTGAGAAGACCAATTTAAAAACAACAACAATAAAACTAACTGCTAATGAAGAAAGCAGTTTTGTTGGAGAAGACAGCACAAAGATTAGAGTACTAAAAATTGGAAAATTGTAATTTTTACTAAAAATAACTTTTCATTCAAGGCTATACTGAAACTATTGCCAGAAGACTGACTTAAATCTGGGTATCTGTATCAGACTAAAATATTGACCTAAGTATGTTATAGGGATTTTTAAAAAAATTGTTAATGGACTTGAAAATTTTGTCCACATTGAGGGAATGATAAACTCTGATAAATATATTGATATAGTGAGTATGGAATTTTAAAAAAATGTTACAGAGTTCCCCAAATGAATATGGAATATTGATAACCATGCCACACATCATGAACAATTACTAAATTTATGCAAGAGATAGAGACAAATATTCTTCAGTGGCCTAGGAACTTGCCTGATTTAAAACTCACTGGAAATCTGTGGGCTATAATCAAGGCTAGATTTGGAAAATTTGACTATTTGTTGAAGGTATGCATAATATTCAATGTGATCAGAGTGTGATTTAATGGTGAAGAATGAAAGAATATATGTCAAAATCTTTTGAACTCATTGCCAAATTGTATAAAACAAATGGTTGCTTGAAAGAGAGGACATTGCATAATTTTTAAAACCTCTTTTTAAATGTAAAATGTTATAAGGTTTATCAAATGGATAATATATAAAGTGATTTATAAACCTTTAATCACTATGTACATGCTCTTTACTGACTGTCAATAAATGTAATTATTTTCCTTTGTTCCAAGTAATTCATATGCTTCTATATTCTCTTTTATTCTCCTCTCTCATGCCTATAAAAAGAGTTAAATGCTAGAGAATTCACTTGGCAGCATGAACACATGTATGTATGTAGATACAAAGGTATATATACAATATCTAAACACACACGTACGCATGCACATGTATATACACATATGTGTATATACACATATATGTATGTGTGTAAATATAAATATGGTTATATATATGTATATATGCATGTATGCTAAGTTGTAGAGGAATTACAACATCATTTAGGGGAGCGAACACCAACTTTAAGAATATCAAATCCCTGAAGTATTGAAATAATGTATGCTATTATCCAGTGTAACTCAATACATTTCAGTGACTTATTTGAGACTTTATGATGAAGTGGAAAGAATACTGAATACATAATTTGAAGACCTGGGTTGGAATCTTGGTTCTATGACTTATTGCATAACTTTTGGCAGTTACTTTACTTTTCAACATCTTGATTTATCCATAAAATGGGAATAAATAATAAAATCTTAAAATATTATCTGACCTATTTGTTTTGAGGAACAATTGAGATTACATATATATGTATATTATATATAATATTTTGTAACCATAAAACAATATTTTTCTTAGGCTATGATTTAATTAGCATAGGGAGCTTTCTGTATGGAGGTCTCTATCCATTAATGCATATTAGAAACTTACCTCTAACTTTCAAAATAAAGATTGTTTCATTCTTTATATTTTTAGTCCCAATACTTGGCATGATGCCTAAGGCTTAGTAGGAACTTAATAAATGCTTATTGATTTATGGCATGGGGGCACTGAAGGGTCCCATAGGTAGTTCTTCTGAGACATGGAACTTGAATTCAGTCTCCCCTAACTCCAAGGCTGGTCCTCTCTTCTGTCCTTTCCTGCCACTTAAAGCATTACATACTTGATACTGATTTCATCATCATTATTACTACTATCTTTTCATGGCATAATGGACAATCATATTTAATAAGTCACTTAACCTCTTGATGCTATTGGGAACTCCTTAAGTATATAAGTTTTAAACAATTGATGATCTGCATTGGTAGAGGGAGTTCCCTTCATGGAGGGAATCACTGATTTAGTCCAAAAAAATAAAGAGAAAGAAAAGAAAAGGAAAGAAAAAAATCAGACTGTTTATTAGAGCCAGGATTATTGACCTCTTTAAGTCTGGCTATTTCTTTCTTCTTGTGTTTTACATAGTGTTCTTAGTAGCCTGACATTCTTTATTAACAATATTTTTACTTGTATCATAACCTTGCCCCGAGCAGCTGAAAACAATATCCTCATTGAAATGGATTATGTGGCTATGTATGATATAGTTGGAACCCAGGAGTTCTGACTCCTACTATGCTTTTCAAGCCCTCAGGGAATCTGCTGTGGCAAGCTTTTTTCTTGTCATTAACTGTGTTTTTGCAGATGGAAAATTCATATTTTATGTATGTTTTCATGTATTTTGAGGACAATTTTTTAAAGTGAGGAAAAACTCTAGGATTCATCTAATGACTAGAGAAGTTGTTTCATACTGTGTCTATCACACATGAAAAGCAAAATAGTAATTTATCATATAAAATTACATGGCCACATCTTTTTTTTAAATCATAAACACAGGCACTCATTATAGTCACAATATGGCTGGTCTTTTTCTTCCCGTTTTAGAAAGAGAACTAAAGTGAGAATGTATCAAAGTCCACCATCAAAGGTACATAGGTCACATGAATGGAAAAACAGTCTGTGAAGGACTAAACCTATGCATATTGATGTGGTTTGGGGTTTCTAAAGAAAAAATCAGCTTTCTTCACTTTACTTTTCAAGACAGCATGTCTTTCCAAGCAGTGTATTTTTCTGAACTGTCATTTCCAAAGCAAGAACCTCAAGGCCCTCATGACTGTTGACTGATGGGTTGGCTAAACTTTTTCTTTCCTTTAACCCTTTCTTTAGCTTCTTGTACATAAGCAACATTAGAATTGTTGAGATAGAGCAGATCTTAAAAATCATCTAACCTAGTATTAGGTGGGGAAACTGAGGCCAAGAAAGGGGCTACTGAGTAGTAGATATCAGACTGGAAACTCTAGCTTTCCAGATTTCAAGCCCCATGTCTTTTCCTTTTGATGAAATGCTATTTGAATGCAAATTAGATCAAAGCAAACTAGAAACAGTGGCCCTATGAACACTGTCAGATTATGTCCTTATTTTGAACTTGAATATATACTGAGTACTCAAGTGCATCTGATGCGTTAGCAAGTGTGTCCTTGGAATTTTGCAATGCTGCCCTCAAACCTAAGAACTTATTGGCAGCTGCCCAAACTGCAAATTCACCTCTAAGCAGAAAGAAAGCATAATGCGTATCATTAGCATAAATATGATATTTAGGTAAATCCATTGCACATGGAGACTTTACATTGCAACACTCAATTAACCCTTCTTTGAATGGTTAATGATCTAGTCTTTGCTTTTCATCATAGACCTCCTTTCCTTATATTGATCTCCACATCAAATTACTTTATCCTGAGATCACTTTTGGAGTAGAATGCCATAACTTCTAGCTTTTCTTTCTTCTGTTTTGAATCATATTTCTATTTTTTCCTTTACTTTCACACCAGGTAAATTGTGGCAAAGAAGAGATGGCAGAAAGATCCCCAAGCAGCTGTTTTTGCTCTATGGTGAGCTCAAGCTCAGGCAATTGCAACCTGGGAGGGCACCACATGGGCAAGGCTACCAGGATAGTGTCCTTGTGACTGGTTGGAAAATGTCACCCTCAAACAGACTAGCTCATCATATGGCTATCCAATGTGCCATGTCCATGTTTCCTTCTGAGCCGACAGATAGATCATAAGCTGAAGGGCCTATTCTCTAAGGGGGCCAGACTGTAAATGATAACAGAAACCACAGACCAGAGGCCAACCTTTGTTGAAGAAGATACAAGGAGAAGCCTAGGAGATTTCACTGAGCAATTTCCTGTTCCCCCAAGGTGTTTATTGCCTTGCTCTTTTGAGATGACTTTCCATCTACTTTGTCAATAACGTCTATGTATGTATTCACTTTTTTTTTCCTCCATTAGGTAGTAAGCTCCTACAAGGCAAAGGCTGCGATTTTTATTTTTGTTTTGTATTTTTTTGTATCTCCAGTGCTTGATACAGTGCCCAGCAGAGAGTAAGTGCTTAATAAATGCTTGATGAATAATGAACAGCTAAGTAGCACAGTGGATAGAATGACAGACCTGGAGTCAGGAAGATTCAACTTTTGTGAATTCAGATCTGACCTCAGACACTTACTAGCTGTGTGACCCTGGGCAAGTCATTCAACCCTGTTTGCCTCAGTTTTTTCATCTGTAGAATGAATGGAGAAGGAAATAACAAACCACTGCAGTATCTTTGCCAAGGAAACCCTAAATGAGGTTATGAAGAGTCAGACACAATTGAGAAAACTGAACAACATCAAGAATAAATGGAAAACAAAAAAGTTAAGAACAGCCCCAGTGATACAACAGCACCCCTCTGAGCTGCACAACACACTTCTATCTGTCAGCTGCTTCCCTTCCACATCACTTCTCTTCCACTTTTTTTTTTTGCTGCTTTTGGGGGTCAGTGAGTAGTTGCATGCTACGTTGGTGATGGCAATGAAGACTTTTGATTGTTGAGAAAAGCTCAAATTCAGATCCCAGTCATGTTCTGGGACATAGGCTTTGCTCCTCTGCTCCAATTAGGTCAGATTGTGCAAATGTCAACAGATGCCACCAACCAAAGGTTGATTGTTGTGGAGTAAGATGTGAGGAGACACCTAAGAGGTCACACTTAGAAATTTCCTGTTTTCCCCAGGTGCTACTGCCTTCCTCTTTCAAATGATTTTTTTACTTCTCCCTCTCCCCCTCTCCCTCTCTCCCTCTCTCCCTCTCTCCCTTCCTCCCTCCCTCTCTCTCTCTCTCTCTCTCTCTTTCCTCCCTCCCTCCCTCCTTCTCTCTTTCTACCTCCAGCCATCTCTACCAACTGCCAACTGGATGCCACCCTCAGGGTAGGCAAGTCAGTCTAGCCGAAGCAGCAAGGTACTAAGTAAGAGACAGGAGGCAGCGTGTGCCAAGCAAGTCTTTCAAGTGTCTACAGCCAATACCCAGAGGAAGCAACCTCTGCAGAAATGAAGTCTGAAGCTATTTCAGAAACATCTACCAAAGACCCCAAAATAAAATTCTCCTTACCAAGGTCTTTGGGACTGTCAAATGGTTCAACATCGGAAGCTAATATGATTTTATCAGTTGAAATGACACTAAAGGCATTACTATCTGCTTTACCAATGCATCCTAAGGACCATGGAAACTTTCCTTCTGATATGCAGCTGAATCTTTCCACATGTGCTGTCTCCCCAGTTCAGAATGGGCAGTTTTTGAGAGCATCAGCTGTCTTAGTCTTCTGTCTGTATTCCCAGTACTTTGCACATAATAAATGCTTAATAAATGCTTTGTTCATTCATTCAAGGTAACTAGATAATGGGATAGGAGGATGGATAACTTGAGGTATGGGGGCATGTACTAGTATGTCCAACCAGTGGCGTGGGAAAAGACTGGTTTCATATTTAGTAACATTGTCAAAATGGGACTATCTGTTTTCCTATGATCTAAAATCTAATACAGATCTTCTATTTATGAAATCTCCTTTTTTAAGCCAATGTGGTGTATGTATCACAGAGAACAATTTTAGTTCTATCATTCAAAATTTAATGCAGATTTTCTATTTATGAATTCCCCTTTTTTAAACCAATATGGAGAGAAAGAGAAAGAGAGAAAGAGAGAGAGAGAGAGAGAGAGAGAGAGAGAGAGAGAGAGAGAGAGAGAGAGAGAGAGAGAGAGAGTTTGTGTGTGTGTGTGTGTTACAACTTTTCCTTGCTGGGCTGGGTAGCAACCACAGTAGAGTGGTTGAGATTGTCAAGGGCTTGAGATGATGCCATATAAATGTAGTCTTTTGTAGACTCTAGAAGTCATCCTAACTTTTATTCACACTGATGAGTTGGGTCCCCTAGTTTAAGATTGGCTATGTCATTGCCTTAAGGTTTCTAGGGGGCTAGTGTGGCGAATTCACAGAGGAGAGTTGGAAGGAGAGAAATATACAATAAGGATAGAACATGGCTTAGGGATAGATTGTGTCAGGCTTTAAAAACTAGAGAGGAATTCGTATTTTATTCTGTAGGCAATAGGGAGATATTGGAGTTTTTTGAGGAGGTGAGTGACATGGTGAGACATTTAGTTTAGGAAAATTACTGACAGTTATGTGAAAGATGGAGAGTTACTTGATACAGGGGAATAAATTAGGAGACAGTTGAAATAATTTAAGTAAAGGATTAAAAGCCTTCATTAAAGTAAAACTGTGTGAGTAGTAAGAAGGGGTAAGATGTGAGACATGTAAAGGTAGATGTGAAAAACATGGCAAATTATTGGACATACGAGATGAGAAAAAGTGAGAAATTAAGGATGTTGCTGATGTGATTAGGAGACTGGTCTTGCTTTGGTAGAAAAAGAGAAGTTTAAAGAGGGGTGCATTTTTGGAGAAAGATGTTTTCTGTTTTGGATATGTTGAATATGAGATAATTCTAGATTATCTAGTTAAAAATAGGTAGTGGTGATATGGCATTAAAGTTCAGATGAGAGACTAGGACTAGATAAAGAGATATGTGATTCATCTGCATTAGGATAATAAACCTATGGGAGGAAAGGGAATGGAAGGGAGGGAGAAGGAGGGGAAGAGGAAGAGGGAAAGAGAGAAGGAGAGCGAGTGGGGAGAGGGAGAAAAGAAGAGAGAGGTGGAGGGAGAGGGGAAGAGGAAGAGAGAGAAGGAGAGGGAGGAGGGACAGGGGAAGGGAGAGGAAGATTGAAGAAAATGAAAAGGATTCAGGGAAGAACCCTGGAGTGTGAAATATACCACAAGCCAGTAAAAGAGGCTGAGGAGTGGTCAGACAGGTTGGAAGCGAAGAAGTAGGAAAAGAGTAATGTCATATAAACAGGGGATGAGAGAATGTCCAGGAGAAGGTGGTGTACAATGTCATATGCAGCAAAGATGTTAAGATTGCCTTGCTAAAATGAGGTCACAGTTGATATACTACCCAATTAGTGTGGTTGGGTGATTTTCTCTAGATCTGTTAAGTAGAATAAATAAGAGCTAGGAGTGAAGGAGGTGGATGGTGGAAGTATACCAGAGTTGTATTTGGCCAGGGTTGAAGAACAATAGGGCAAGGGGGTAAGAAGTTTAAGAATAGATGAATAACTACAGTGTAGAGAGTGAGAAATGAAAACAATGAAGCTAGAGTATAGGTAATCACTTGAGAAAATACTGAAGGATAGGAAGGAAGGGAGGTTATGATGAGGGTGAAGAACAGTTTTAGAAGTGAGACATAGAGAGAGGTAGAATGATAGAAAGTTGTGGTCACAGAAAGTAATATCACTCACACAGTATTAAATAGCAGATTTGTGATTGAAATCTAGACTTTGATTCTAAATCTATAGCTTTCCCTACTGCAGTTAGGAGAAGGGTAAAAAGTTGCAAAGAAACAAATTGAGACGTGACATAAAAAAATATACCTAATGATTAGAGCTATCCAAAAAGTGGAATGGGCTATCTTGGGAGCCAGTGGGCTCCCTGAGCAATGGCCAGATTACACTACTACTACTACTACTGCTACTACTACTACTACTACTACTACTACTACTACTACTACTACCACTACAATGAACAATAATAAAAACAAGAATTTATACAGTGTTTTAAGATATGCAAAAGTTTACAAATATTATCTCATTTTATTCAGACAACCCTTGGAGGGTAGGTGCTATTATTAATCCCATTTTACAAATGAGGAAACTGAGGCACACAGAGATTGTGTCTTGCACAGAGTCAAATAGTTAATGGTATGAAAGGTCCCATTGAACTCAGATCTTCCTTACTCTGAATCCTGTACTCTAACCCCTGTGCCATCTATCTGCCTCCTAAAGAATGTCCTATATTTCCTATGGCTTTGAATTTCCTATTTTGATTACATTCCTTGACCACTTCAAATGCCAGAGTTAATATATTTTTTAAAAGTCCTTTTATACGATAAATGCCTTCCTTCTAGCCACCATTGTGCTGTCAAAAGCTATCATGTCAGTAGCATACTAACTCAGATTTTGAACTGGCAAAGGTCTCAGAGTTCATCTGGTCCAGCCGCCTCATTTTATAGATGAGAAAACAGAGGCTAAGTGGCTTGCTAGAGGTCATTCAGGTAGTTAAGAGCAGATTGGGTAGGCCCTCAAACTCTAAATTCAGAAACTACCATGCTTCTTAGAGGGATGGCCTACTTAAACTCTCTTTCTTTATCTCATTCATCTTCACTTCTGATAACCAATTTTCTAGTATCAGATACAGGTATAATACTATGCATTTCCCATTTGTCTGCCCCTCCTCTCTCAAGTCTTTATTTGGGCAAGCAAAGCCCTCCAAGTATACAGTGAGTTTTCTAACATTAACACTATCTTCAGGGATGGGAAAGAGTTCTTACTGAATTACCAACACAGGACTTTGACAGTGGGGAAAGGAAATGGAAAGTGACAATTAAATTCAACAAGTATTTTAAAAAATACTGATATTTATTGTTTTCCCATTGCCTAAAATTTCAAATATATTCCTCCCCTACTGAATCATCCTGTATAATAAAAAATGGAAAATAGAAAAAAACCCTCTATTCAACCCATCAACTATCTCAGTGTTGTCATTTGTAAAATGGTAATAATAATAGCACCCACCTCACAGGGCTGTTGTGAAGATCAAATGATGTAATAGATATAAGGCACTTCATAAACTTTGAAGTGTCATGTTAGTGTTACCTACTATTATTGTTGTTATATAAAATCTTTCATGACCATCATTCTCTATCTCTCCAAACAAGAAGGGTACATTTGTCTTGTCTTCTTTGACATCAGACCTGATCGTTATAATTACGTATTGTTCAATCATGAATTTTTACTATATACCTGTTTTGTAGGAGGCACTGTGCCCACTGATAACCATTTCTGATTTAGCATGGTGACTGAAAACAAGGGTTTATTTTTAGGAAAATAAATAATATTCCCATTGAGAAGAGAGAATGTGAAAGGGAATTTGTAATAAATAATTTGTGAGTGTAATATATTATTTTGACACGTCTAAATCTTTATTTCAGATTGTGTGGTTTTCATCCTCCATTTTGAACGTTTGTCTGTGTAGACCCTTAGGGCTCAGTTCTGGCCACAAGTTTCATTTTAGCTTACCAAGATAACTCTCTAAATTTTGAGTAAAACTTAACCATAGAAACAGCAGAAAAGTGAGCATTATGTCAAGCCAGAGCCCAGGGCAACAGCCCGAGTTTCCTAGTTCTTGGTCAAGTTGTGACTTTAAAGTACTTTCAAGGACATTATTTCTTTAGGGTAAAATTTATTACAACTTTATTAAAATACAGTGTCACCTCTTCCAGACCTTTCTGGCCTCAAGGGGGTAGCTGCAATCATCTGCAGTTTCTCATTCTAATGAAAGAGTAACTTTCTAGAGAGTCTGGTGAACCCATTGATTATCCTGGGGCAGAAAAGCATTGGGAGATTGAGCTAAATTCTTTATTTTTTTTTTTAGAAATGTAATAGGAAAGAGAAGCTGAGGCTATTGTGGGAATGAATCAGTTTTAAGGTACTTACCTAGAGAACTTAGTGAACTTAACAACACGAGACAGGTGGCACTGATGCTCCAGATCGGATGAAAGCTTTGGTGAAACTTTTAACAAACTAAAAAACAGAAAAGTATAGTGGTATTTCGTTTGGAACACTAGTCCATCATTTCAGAAGCTAATCATCAATATTCATCCTCATATAGTCACTTCTTCAAATGACTGAGGGGACAGTTTATCAATTTAGTTCAAACAAAGACGTCTCGGTCTTTAAGCATTCGCTGAGTATAACTTTGCTTAATTTTCAACTTTTTTGTGTAATATTTGTGTATGATGTATAAAAAGTTGGAGAGACAGTTTCTGGGTAATTAATCATCTAGTTAATAAAGCTAGCATTTTATTAATAAAAGAGGTCAGTCGCACTCTCGAATGCTATAGACCCGTAATTGAGGTGGAGTCACAGTTGATATGCCCTTGGAAGAGTGGGTATTCCTGAGGGTGGCAATCAACTCTGATTGGTTTATGGGTAATGAGTGAGAATGAAAGACTGGACCTATTCTAATGAACTTTGATTATGTCATTTCCTTCTAAACTACCCCCAGTCTTGGGCAATATAATCAAAGAATTTATCCCCATCCAAGCCTGAGTAGAACACAATCTAGATCTTATCTAGATTTCTCTTAGACAAAATTCCTTGGAAGGTTGGATGGGGTCTGACCAAGACTGAGGAGAAAGTTAGTTCAGCTTTCAGAGACTGAGCTTAAAAATGAGGACTTTTAGAAAAAGGGAGGATTTAATCTCCCCAAATCATTGGTTATTAATAATCATTTTTCTTATGTGGAAGTACTGGTGCTGAGCTGAGCCATTGTGTGTGCATGAAAACTCTAGCCTAATCTGTTCCAACAAATGGTCCTTGTCTTCTTGAAGCAGAATGTTCCAAGTGTATCTAAAAAGGTAAGAAGCTCCAAGGAGATCAGTAGTGGCTAGCACATTACCTTGAATATAGCAGATGTTTCATAAGTGTTTGTTAACTTAAATTCTCCCAAACCTGCACTGAATTTCTTATGGGGTTAATATATATATATATAGACATATAGATATAGATATAGATAGATAGAGATATCTCTATCTATCTATCTATCTATCTATCTATCTTTCTATCTATCTATCTATCTATCTATCTATCTATCTATCTATCTATCTATCTATCTATATTTTTAAGACATTTTAAGCTTGGAACTAACTGAATCTATTTTCTGTGCCTAGGGGAATGGACTTCAAGTTATAGTTCAGGATGCATTAAGTACCTGTGACTCTGGGAATTTTTTCTATGATTTACTGATCTTTAAAAATGTATATGGGAGGCAGCATTGAAAGAGTATCAAATAGGAAGCCAGGAAGTTTTTGCTCTAGTCTTACCTTGCACAAGTCATTTTATCTCTTGTTTCATTTTGTTCATTTCTAGAATGGGATGTTGCATTATATTATTTCCGAAGTTTATTTCAGCTTTAAGATGAATATCAAGTAGGGTGCAATAATGTTTAACTGATATCAAATAAAAGAATGAGAATTGAAGTTGGTAAAGCTGAAATATGCAGATTTTAAGTGAGTTGCCCAGGGTCTAACAACTAGTCTAAGGCTAGATTTCAACACAGATCTTCCTGATTCTAGGCTCAGTACTTTAGCTGTCAAAAGTAATTTCATTGCTGTAGAGAGAGTGTGATATAGTGCACAGATTGATGGGCCTGGAATCCGGAAGATGTGGCTTAGAATTCCATCTCTGACATATGATAGCTCTGTCACCCTGGGTAAGTCACTTAACCTCTACTACTTATCTATCAAATCAATAAATTCAAAAGAGGCATCTATATGACACAGTGCATAGAGGATAGACTTGGAGTCAGGATAGCCTGAGTACAAATCTGGCTTCAAGATGCCTACCAACTGAGTGACCCTGAGCAAGTTACATAACCCTGTTTGCCTCAGTTTTCTTATTTGTAAAATGATCTGGAAAAGAAAATGGAAAATCACTCCAGAATCTTTCCAAGAAAATCCTAAATATGGTCACAAAGAATCAGATATGACTGAAACTAATGAACAAAAACAAATTGAAGCAGAGCTTGGCTGTGATCTCCAGGGGAGTGAATTTCCATACTGGGATTTCCACACTACTGAAAGAACAAATCTTTTGTGAAATTTCCTTTGTGTTTGTAATTACAGATGTGTCTGCTATATGACTGTGATCTGAGGAACCTGTTAAAGAAAAGAACTGTCCAAGAATCCTATGTGGTTTGAGCATTAAAATTATTGGATCATCAGTTTAGAGCTAGAATGGACCTTAGTGATCATCATCATATAATAGTATTAATAATAATGATAACTAATATTTATACAAGCTTTAAGACTACAAACCACTTTATGTATTATTATTATATCCATTTGAAAGATAAGGAAGAGACTGAGAGAGACTGTAATTTGTTCAGGGTCAAAGAATTTAGCAAGTGCCTGAGGCAAGACTAGAGTTAGGTTCTTTCTGATTCATTTTTTTGGGGGACAGGGTAATTGAGATATAGCACCCAAGGCCACACAGATGGTAAATACCATAATTCATAGTTGAATCCCAATCTTCTAACTTTAAATCTAACGTCTCTCCTAATATGCCATGATATCTCCTAGCAGAATAATAATGCCATTTATCAGGAAAATCATTTAGTTCATGATTAAATTGAAGTGAGTAATTCTCAATCTAGAAGTAAACCTTGTCATAGGGGGATTATTCTTCCATCTAAAAGTACTATTCCAGCTACTGTTTGTCTTTATAAGCATAGCAACATATCCATTGAACACACTGACTGAGGTTCTAAGTCAGTGCTTCAGAGGGCTTCTTTTTAAAGCATCTTTTTACCTGCTAAATATGAACACCTGAGATTCAGAACCAAGAGGTCTTGGGAATCTATGGCACAAATTCTCAAATGTAATTCTTCTTTTCAGGTTAACTTTATGGTCTTAGTTCACCTCTTGCTTCTTTGTTTTTTTTTTTTTTTAATTCTGTAAAATGAGGAAAGTAGAATGGTGCTTTTGTCAACTACTTGGCACCATAACCACTGGTGCTATGATATGAATGAAAATACATTAGAAAAGGTTCTCACAGGATGGCTTCCTGTAATTTAAAAATATATATGTCTCAAGGGTTCTCTGCCATTCATCATTGAAAAGTGAGACCTTCATGAAATATCATTTAAAACATTTGACCCCACTCAAGAAACCTTATTTTTGTCTTCTTTCTCTTTAGTGAAGTCAATCTTAGAGATGATATAAAGTTTATAACTACATCTGCTTTCATCAGTGTGTGAGGAAAAGTGAGCAGTCTGATATGTCTCCAGTGAGTCTTTATGCCTTAACTTCTGGAGAAAGAGCTCATTTGTTGTGAGGGAGGTTGAGGGATGAGTTTATTATAAATGCATTTCCCATAAAGGATTATGTTGATGTTATGGAACAATCTAGTGAAGTCATAGCACTAGGGCCACAGAGTGGCCTGGAGAATATCAGCCAAACAAATGTGTTATCTTTTTGGAGAAAGGTCACGCCTAGAGATCTGTCTAGAGGGGAAGTGGTAAATTGAATCAGAATGGCCATTAAGAGCAATCTAAGGATCAACAGGAACTGGAGTCAAGAAATCAAGACACAGAATAATTGTGAAAGGAATAAGAAAGTGAGTTTCATTACATGGTTTTTAAGATATTTTTATGTGTATGCACCATCCCCATTGGTCCTCCATGACAGTGCTGGGACAGGTGCCCAGAAAACTGGATTTGCACCTAATGTGGTTACTCTAGAGGCATCTTCATTGTGAAGACTGTCTTGGATATCCTCCAACTACTGCCAATGTACTGAAAGAAATTCATGGCATAGAAATAGAATCTGGCACAGTTATAACTGGTACAGAGCAGATGGGACTTTGCCCCAGAAATCTGGCATCTGAGGGAGGGTGTTCTTCTTCCCCATAGCAAAACTATTCCCATCCTTGACATAAGATCATAGTATTAGAGCTAGATGGGGCATTATAGAATTCTATTCCATTCTCTTCATTTAATTAATTATTTTTTTACGAGCATTTGTAATCTGTGCCTCCCACTGGCTGCTTCCACCATTAAGCAAATTGGAAAAAAAGAAAAAAAGAAAGAAAACCCTCCTTACAAACATGCATTGCCTAGAAAGTCAAATTCTTACATGGAGTGTATATAAAAATACATGTCTCTTCCTGTATTTTCAATTCATCATCTCTCTGGCAGATGAGAAACGTTTAATTTTGTCTTTTGAACTCATGATTTATCATTTTTTTGATCTACATCCTAAAGTCTTTCAAAATTTTTTTTTCTATAAGGTTGATGTCATTTTATAAATTGTTCCCCATGTTCTGCTCATTTCATTCTACTGTAGTGGTCTTCCCAGTTTTTTTTAAACTTAATTATGGTTCTGATTTAAGATATTGTATTTTGTTTTAAAAGTTTCAGAATGTGAACAGAAAGGTATTTCTACTTATTATAATATGTGAGTTTCAGGTATATAACAGTACATGTACAAAATTAGTGGGTTTTTCTTTCCCCTCTCTTTTATTATTTGGCACAATAAGCAGACAAGTAATTTCATATTATCGTCTCGTTGAACTTAGTGATAATTCTGATCCTTGTGGGATGGGTAGAAAATAATTTATCAAAAAGAAAGTTTCTATTCAAAAGAGAACAAAATTAGCCACATCAATGCAGGAGGGTGTGTGTGTGTGTGTGTGTGTGTGTGTGTGTGTGTGTGTGTGTGTGTGTGTGTGTGTGTGTATGGCCAACTGCTGAGTAACTCAGTCACATGGTTGATAATGGAACTGTGACCAAATGAAGAGATAGGCAAATGAATATTAAAATTTATATTCTGTACATAATTTTCAACCACTTTCTAAGTGCATGTTACTCTGGGCAATAGGGTAACAACAAGAAAACTGAGTGTACCAATATCCAAAAGTTTTAAGATGAAAATCTCGTCTTAATCCCAGCTATTCCATGTAAGTATATTCTGTCTGTATTTCTCTCCCCACTCCAGTTATTCTCCACTTGTCCAAGTCCAAGTTAGCTTTTCAATCTTACCTCTTCCACAAAGCCTTATATAATCCATGATACTTTTTTTCTTCTGAATGCCTGTATCACCAATCATATGTTTCAAACATTTGTCATTTATTATCTTATATTGATAATTTTCTTTTAATGTGAGCCCATTTTCTATCCACAACGGATCTGTGAGCTCCTTACACACAGAGGATGATTATGTCTTATACTTCAATAACTATTTTTGATTGGTTGATTAAAAGTGAGAATGGGGAAAAATGGTTATGATTAAAAGCAAATCCATCACGACTATTAGGAAAACACTTTAAAGTAGATGTTCCACTGATCCTGAGTCATGAGTATCAATTTAATGTTGGAAAGCCTTCAGTTTTTATGCTAATTGTTTTCCTCTTGCATAAATATCCTAAAAGACACAGTGTTCAAATAGATAATCCTGGATTTTAAAGTTAATGTCCCATTCAGATGAATTGGGAATTTCATCCATAGTGTGATTAGATTTGATTTCATAAAATCATGGAACATCTATTTGGAAGAAATCTCAAAGGTCACATAATGCAATCCAAACCTAAAAAGTCATACCCTCTACAATATTCCCCCAAAGTCATCCTGGCTTAATTTTAAGACTTTTTTTTTTTTTAAGACAACCTATCCATGTTTAGATAATTGTTTGCTAGAAAGTTTTGTTTTTCTGATATTTAGGCTAAATTTGATTCTTTGCAACTTGCACTCAGCCCTTCTGGTGCTGCCCTCTGGAGCAGAATATGGTTAATCCATCTTCCACTTGACAGTGCCGCTTGAAAACAATTATTATTATTATTTGTTGGCAACAGGGGAGCGTTGGATAGATCACCAGGCTTGGAATCAAGAAGCTCATCTTCCTGAGTTCAGTTCTGGCCCCAGGCACTCATTAGTTGTGTGAACTCCGGCAAGTCACTTAAGTCTATTTAACTCAGTTTCCTCATTATAAAATGAGCTGGAGTATGAAATGGCAAACCACTCCAGTATCTCTCCTAAGAAAACCCCAAATGGGGTCATGAAGAGTCAGACATGACTAAAACAACTGAACAAAATAAAAATACCCCATCCTTCAGTTCATTCCCTTATGTCATGATCTCAAGGCTCTTCAACATTTAGTTAACTTCTGGATATTTTTCAACTTATTGTCTTTCTTAAAATATAGTACACAGAACTGGACATAGTACTCCAAATGTGATCTGACTAGGGCATAGTTCAATGGGATTATCACCTCCCTTTTCTTGGATACTGTATTTCTTAAGAAGCCTATGCAATTCAAGACTGAAGTACCTTTCTTGGCTGCCATATCAACTGTGCAATCCTGCTCCCCTACCTATTCCCAGACTTTCTTCTAAACCTTTATGGAAAAACTGTTGAAATCTCATACTGTCATCCTTTCTACCTTCTTCCTTCTCTTCCATTCCCTTCTCTTCCATTCCTTTTCCTTCCCTTCCCTTCCTTTTCCCTCCTTCCTTCCTTCATGCAAGGTATTATCTATTAGATTTTCTTTGCTTGAATATGGAATAACTTGGAAAGCAGTATGTTGATTGATAGATGAATGGTTGGGGTAGCTTGGTGGTACAGTAAATAAAATGCTGGGCCTGGAGTAAGGAAGACTCATCTTCCTGAGTTCAAATATGACCTCGGATACTTACTAGTTGTCTGACCCGGGACAAGTTGCTTAACCTTGTTTGCTTCAGTTCCTCATCTGTAAGATGAGCTGGAGAAGAAAACAGCAAACCACTCCAATATCTTGCCAAGAAAACCCCAAATGGGGTAATAAAGAATCAGACATAATTGAAAAATAATTGAACACACACGAGAGATGAAAGGCAACTCTACTAAGAGTTTGTTGTTTTTAAATGAAAGCTTAGATATGAAAAATATAGAAAAGTATGTGGGAAGATTTATTTTATAGAACACATTTTTGTTGCCTTGGATATAAATCCTTTGAGTTGTTCCAGTTAGTGATCAGAATCCACAAACTGGAATTTTCTTGTCTTATATAGCTACATACTAGATAGCTTTTAAAATCTATTTTTTAAACCTTGTAATTAACTTGTTTGCATTTCATATTCAAAAAGTCAGAGGTGACATTTTCTAGTTGGTATCTTGGATACTAGACTGTAAATGAGAACTGTATAACTGATTTTTACCAAAAGATGCCCGAGTGAAATTATATTTCCCTGAATGGCCTTTTGCCTCTTTTTTCATTCAGTTTCCAGAATGAAAAATCAGAGTTATAAAAGAAGGTATAGGGAGGCAGCATTGCTTAGCAGACAGAAGACTGGTCTTAGTGTTGGGGAAATGTGTGTTCCAGTCTTGCCTCTGACAAATGGTAGCTGTGTCACCGAGTTATTTACCCTCAGTGCCCCAGGTACTTCTTTCAGATTGTGTCAAAGATAAATTGTTGAGCTGTATCAGTGGATCGAGTTTCCACTTGAGGACTTACCTGAACTGAGAGAATCATTGTTGTGTCAGTGGAGAAGGAGGGGGGTGAGGAGAAGGAAGGAGAAGAAAGAGGAGAATAAGGAGGATGAGTAGAAGAGGAGGAAGAGAGGATCAAATTGAGAGGATCAAATAAGAAAAGGTATATAAAATGCTTTATAACCATGAGGTACTGTATAAATTTAAGACAAGTACTACAGCAAAAAAAACCATATTCTTGATTTTTCTTTACTTTATCTTTTCTTTCCTAGAGTGACTTAAATCACTTGTTTGACTTCCATGGTAATACAAACACACTGGAGTTCAGTTGAAGGCATCCTGCATACATGATCTAGAATGGTTGTGGGTGAATAGTCAAAGTTTTTTATTTTTTTTTTACAGTCCAGTTACTCAAGTGACATGTACATGAGCAGATTTGCCTCCAGAAAAAATCAGCATGCAGGTGGTAGAAATGTATTTGGATGACAGAAAGAACTTTCTGTGGATACCAAGGTAGAATTTACATGATTTCAACTGCTTGTCCCCTTAATGAGGTAGAATTCAGTTCTGTATAGTAAATTTCTTGATGCCACATTTAGAAATAAAAACAACAATCTGGAATGCATTTAAAGTAGTGTGTGGTCAGGGTGAGAAGAAACTGTAATCAAGTGATACATGATCTAGTTGAAGGAAACAGAAGTTTAACCTGTAGAAGAGAAGGCTTGATGGGGTTGGAGTTGGTGGCAGGGACATAGAGTGTTAAGGGATACACATAATAAGACTGTTCATTATCATTATTGCCATGTAGAGAATGGGAATTTGTTACAGGGAAGCAGATTTTGGCTGAACATTTTAAAAGCCCAAAGCTTTCTAATAACTCCAGGTGTGACCAAATGGAATGAATCACTTTTGATCAGTTAGTGCCCAAATGTTGGAGGTCTTCAAGAAGAGGCTGAGTGAGTAGTTTTGGAAGATATTGTAGAAAGGATTCATAGTCTGGATAGAGGTTGCATGCTATTGTACAAGAAAATAGTTTAGACTTTTTATTAAGAGTTAAAATTTCCCCTAAAATTTCATTGGCCTCTAAGGTTCTGTTTTACTCTGAGATCCAATGGTATCTGGAATACATCATAAAATATTGCTGGTCTATACACCTGATTTGGAATATAGGGAAAAGTGTAATTTTCTCTTAAAAAATCAATTAATAGGCATTCATTAAGTTTATTAATATCATTTATTATTTTACTATTTACCAGGCACTATTCAAATCATGGGGAATACAAAGACAAAAGTGAAATAGACTTTGTCCTCAAAGAGCTAACATTCTAATAAGAGAGTAAATGTGTGCATGTGATAGTGGTGGTAGTTGTCCTTCATTCTCTGAGGACAAAAATGACATCACTATGCAATACAGTGTGTCCGATTGTGACTCATATGATCAATGTGGGCTCAAAAAGCCCTACTATAGGCCTGGCACAAATAGTTCATTTGAACACTTGGGATGGATATGCCTCTAAATTGGTGCATCTCACATTTCTTTTAAGTTACTACAACTTTGCTTTACTCATAGAGCACAGTGTCTTCTCTGATGTGGACATGCTGTGCTGGGCAGTCTTGTGTCAGTGTCTCCCAGGTCATGAAATCAATTCCAAAGTTCTTCAGAAAGACCTTGATAGTGTTTTTGTATTGCTTCTTTTGACCTCTGTGTGAGAACTTGCCTTGTGTGAATGTTCCATGAAATAGTCTTTTAAGCAAAGATACATTTAATGTTTGAACAAGGTGGCAAACCCATTGGAGCTACATTCTTTGCAGTAGAGTTTGAATGATTGGCAGTTCAGCTTGAGAAAGGATCTCAGTGTCCAGTACCTTATCTTGCCACATGATCATCAGAATCTTTCTAAGACAATTAAAATGGAAGCAATTTAGTTTATTGGTATGTCACTGGTGGACTGTCCAAGTTTCACAGGCATACAACAATGAAGTCAGTACAATGGCTCTGTAGATCTACAGTTTAGTAGGCAGCCTGATACCTCTTCTCTCCTACACTTTTCTTGGGAGCCTCCCAAACACTAAACAAGTTTTGGCAATGTGTTATCAACCTCATAATCTATGTGTACGTCCCTCAAAAGTGAAGTTAAGTGAGCTTATCCACAGCATTCACAATTTCTCCATTTACTATAACCAATGATTCCACAAATAGATAGTGTGGTGCTGGCTGGTGGAGGATTTGTTTTTTTCTTCATGCTGTTAAGCCAAAATTGCCACAATCAGTGGGCCAAATAGAAAAGGAGGTATAAAATCTAATAGAAGAGAACAATTCATTAAAAATTGGAATTGGATGAGTGGAAGCTAATGACTCTGTGAGTTATCAAGAACCACAAAAGAATGAAAAATAGATGAAAATATATATACTTCATTTGTAAAACAATTGACCTGGAAAACAGATCCAGGAGAGACATACTGGACAACATCTTTCAGGAAATCACTAAGGAGAACTGCCCTGAGGTCCTAAAACCTGAAGGTAGTCAACAAAAGAATCCACTGATCCACCAATCACCTCCTGAAATTGAAGATGCCAAGGAATATTGTAGCCAAATTCTAAAATTACCAGATCAAAGAGAAAATACTTCAAGAAGCCAGAAAGAAACAATTTAAATATCATGGAACCAGAGTCAGAATTACACAAGACCTTGCAGCTTCTACATTAAAAGATTAGAGGGCATGGAATATGATATTCCATAAGGCAAAGGAGTGTCAATTAAAATCAAGGATCAACTACCCAGAAAAACTGAGTATAATTTTTCAGGAAGAAAAGATGGATATTCAGTGAAATAGGAGGCTCCCAAACCTTCCTGATGAAAAGACCAAAGTTCAACAGAAAATTTGATTTTCAAATACAAGAATCAACAGAGGCTTATAAAGGTAGATAGGAAAGAAAAAACCCAGCAATACCTTATTTATACAGGCAAACTGTTTACATCCCTACAATGAATTATGACAGTTGTGACTCTTGAGTACTGCATTGCTATTACAACATTTAAAAGGGGTATACATAGACAGAGAATGTGGGTAAAAGTTGACTTTGATGTGATGATAAAAATCTAATTAAGTGGGAAAAAGTGATTGTCCTGGGAGAAGAGGAAAGGAGGAGGCAAACAAGGGTAAGTTATATCACATGAAAAGGCACAAAAAACTTATTACAATCAGATTTGGCTCAAAGAGGGAATAGTATAATCAGGTATAGAAATCTAACTTACCCTATAGGAAGTAGGAAAGGGAAGGAGAAAGAAAAGGGAGGGGATAGATAGAAGGGAGGGAAGAAATAGTAAGGGTAAAGGGAAGAAAAGGGAACAGGATTATAGAAGAGAGGACAGACTGAAGGAGGTGGTGGTTGAGAGTAAAACTCTAGTAAGGAGGGGAAGGGAAAAAGGAGAGAGAAAAGCATAAATGAGGAGAAATAGTATGGAGAGAAAGACACAGATAGGACATTAAAATGAAAAGGGTTTGCACAAACAAAGCCAAACAGAAAGCTGGGAAACAATTTTTACAGCCAGTGTCTCCAATAAAGGCCTCATTTCTACAATATATAGAGAACTGAGTCAAATTAATAAGAATACAAGTCATTTCCCAATTGATAAATTGTGAAAAGATATGAATAGGCAGTTTTCAGAAGAAGAAATTAAAGCTATAGATAGTCATATGAAAACAAATGCTCTAAATCATTATTGATTAGAAAAATGCAAATCAAAACAACTCTGAGGTACCACATCACACCTATCAGATTTACTAACATGACAAAACAGAAAAATGATAAATGCTGGAGAAGATGTGGAAAAATTGGAACACTAATGCATTGTTAGTGGAGTTGTGAGTTGATCCAACCATTCTGGAGAGCAATTTGAAACTATGCCCAAAGGACATATATCAGAAATAATACTTTTAGGTCTGTATCCCAAAGATATTGAAGGGCTCACATGTGCAAAAGTATTTGTAGCAGCTTTTTTTGTGGTGACAAAGAATTGGAAATTGCTCTCAAATGTCCATCAACTGGGGAATGACTGAACAAATTGTGGTATATGAATGTAATGGAATACTATTGTTCCATAAGGAATGATGAGCAGGCAGACTTCAGAAAAACCTGGAAAGTCTTATATGAACTGATGCTGAGTGAAGTGAGGAGAACATTGTACACAGTAACAGTTACATTGTGCAATGACCGACTTTGATAGACTTATCTTTTCTCATCAGTGCAAGGTTCTAAGACGGCTCCAAAAGACTCGTGATGGAAAAAGTCATCCACATCCAGGAAAAGAGCTATGGAGTCTGAATGCAGTTGGAAGCATCTATTTGCTCTCCTTTTCTTTTGTTTCTTCTTTCTCATGGTTCCTCCCATTAGTTCTAATTCTTCTGTGAAAAAATGTTTAATGTGAATGTAAAAGTATAGCCTATATCAGATTTCACCCTATCTTGGGGAAGGGGAGGATAAGGAGGAGGAGAAAATTTAAAACTCAAAGTTTTATGGTAAGTGAATGTTGAAAACTGAAAATTATTTAATTATATTTAAAAACCATGGGAGTAAGCACATAGCTCTGCTTTACTCCACTGATAATTGAGAAAGGTTGAGGACATCAGCCCATTATCTAGAACCCATGAGAGCATGCCATCATGAAACGCAAGTACAATACTAGTGAATTTCTCCGGGCAACCAAATTTTGCCATAATTTTCCACAAGCTCTTGTGACTGATGGGATCAAAAGCCTTGTCAAATTGACAAACATTGTGTACAGACCTCTGTTCTGTTCCTCAAATTTCTCCTGGAGTTGCTGGGCAACAAACACTATATCATCCATTCTTTGGTTCTTTATGAAGCCACGCTGACTCTTGGGTAGATGAGCATCTTCCAGCTGAAGGTGGACTCTAGCAAGAATCTTGTTCATAATGACAGAGAGAGAGAGAGAGAGAGAGAGAGAGAGAGAGAGAGAGAGAGAGAGAGAGAGAGAGAGAGAGAGAGAGAGAGAAAGAGAGAGAGAGAGAGAACTCTGTGATTGTCACAGGACAATCTAGTTCTTTTTCCTTTATAGAAATGGACAATGAAGGCATTCTTGAATTATTGGAAGACAACATCCTCTTGCTGAATAACACAGAAAATTTACATCAGTATTCACATGAGCAATGGACCCCCTGTCTTGTAAATCTCAGTTATAATAGAACATCAGGTACTTTGCCACATGAGAGGAACCTATTGGCATTCAAAACCTCTTCTTCAATTGGAAGTTTGACTAGAGAGGGATTGATTTCTATGGCCTCAGCATTGGTTGATCATGGTTTGTTGAGAATGCTATGGAAGTGTTCAGCACACATCTTCAGCATCATGTCCTTATTATTAATGAATGTGGCTCTATAAGCATGGAAGTTGAGGTGCACCTTAGGTCTTTGCCCTATAAACAGCCTTCAAGGCATCATAAAAATGCTTTGGATTGTTACTCTCAGTGTAAAACTAAATTTCAACTGCCTTGTTACAGAATCCTGCATCTCTCTAAGCTTTGCTTGCACTTTACTTTTGATAGAGTTAAATGCTGCCTTCTTAGAGATGGATGAACTTCCTGCTGGTAAACCCTGTGGAGTTGTTGTTTTTTTTTATTTAGCAGCTTATGAATTTCCCTATCACTTTTGTCAAACCAATATTGATGTTTGTGAGTGTTCTGACCCAGATGAATAAATGCAGTGCTGTATACCAAATCTCTGAAAGCTGCCCACTCCTTTTCTGCTTAACAGTTGCCAATCATGTGTCGGCTCAGCTTTGCCTCTAAGTTAGTCACAAACTGTGCACTCTGAAAGAAACACTCTAATCTGTTGACATTATGTCTTCTGGTAGTCATTTTGCCTTGAGGCCACTACTTTTGTTGAATGAGAATGTATAGCTTGGAGAGGACAATTCTGTGATCAGTCTAGCACTCTCTGCCACACATCAACTTCATCACTCTCACATCCTTTGTATCTCCTGTCTTTACAATGGCATAGTCTATTAAAAGCCAATATTTGCTGCAAGGGTAGCCCCACATAGTTTTATTGTGATTAGGTAAATGGAAGACAGTGTTGGTGATGAGGTCACGAGATACGCAAGTCTTCGTTAGTAAGTGGCCATTGCTATTGCTGTTTCTGACTCCATTCCTTCTAAGAATTCCTTGCCATGTTTGATAGTCTGTGCCTCCTTTGGCATTCCCAAATTCCAAGTTCATCTTCTTTCAGCACATTGATGATGAGGATCTCTAGGTCTTAATAAAATTCTTCTTTGACCTGATCAGTATTCATCATGGTGAAAGCATGTACACCAATGATGGTAATGTGGCACTTTCCTACAATTGGCAATTGTATTGTCAGGAGCTTGCCACTCACTCCTTTTGGGAGGTATACAAGCTTTTTTATTAGATTAGTCTTGATTGTAACACTTGTCTCTACTAGGGATCTCATCAAGTCCACTGTGCTTCTATCAAGGGTAGAAAGGAGAGTGGAAATGAGCCCATAGAAAGTGTTACACTCCAACTTTCCTTCTCTACCCTCCACAATTTTCTGGAGAAAATTTTAACTGGAGAGAAGTGACTAGTAGGAGATAAGACATCTAGCCAAGAGGTGTGATTAAGTTAGTCAATGAACATTTATTAAGAACCAACTATGAACCTGGCACTGTTCTAAGAACGAGGAATACAAAGGAAAACAAAAGGCATTCCATGTTCTCAAGGAGCTCACCATCTATGAACCTTTTAAGGAAACTATAGACAAGTTTTGAGGGAATTTTTTTGTAACAACAATTAAAACAATTAAATACGAATGACTGATTATCAATGGGAAACACACTGGTGAGTGCTTAAGAATGCCAGCCAGAAATCCAACCTTTAGGGTTGCCTCAGGACTCTGAGAATAGTAGTTGCCAATCCTGTGGGGACCCAGTCTGCCAATATGAGTGGGAGTTGGGGAAGCACCCAGCAGGGGTGCTACGTAAATATATACATAAAACCAAATGAATATGAGGTAGTTTGGAGAAAAAGTGTTCTAGCAGATTTGGAGAGCAGTGGCAGGGTATAGAGGAGGCAGTTTAATCATAAGAGGAGTGGGAATATTGTGCATGTTTTTACTTTACATGTGATCCAAAGATAGGATTTAGTATTGAACTA
Organism: Notamacropus eugenii; assembly: GCF_028372415.1. Classification (NCBI taxonomy): domain Eukaryota; kingdom Metazoa; phylum Chordata; class Mammalia; order Diprotodontia; family Macropodidae; genus Notamacropus; species Notamacropus eugenii. The sequence goes on from NC_092876.1 coordinate 387,619,988, forward strand.
GAGGAATTGATATCTCATGAATTAGAAGTGCTCAGCCTGATGCTGGTGAGGAAGTATCTTCTTTAATGTGCTAAGATATATATGGGTCTCCTCTTTCCAGGTTTTTTTTTTTCTTTCCCATTTTGGAAGGGAAGAATGCTAGAAGTAACAAACTTGTAGAACCTAGGTGGGGCTTTATTTTCATCCAGAAAATATTGTTTGGGAAGTGGTGGGTGTGCTGCTACTCTTGACAATTTCCTGAGAGCTCTTTTCCTTGGCTGTTGTGACCATGTGTGTGAGGCTTTGCCTGGACAAAAAATACAAATCATCATTTGGGACAATGGGGAGGAATAATCCACACCTGTCTCTGGTATGATTGATGTATAATTGTGCACTTAGAATTTTTGCATTATAGTTCAATTCTCCACCCAAAGAAAATTGTCAAAGAATGTATTTGGAATACTAGGTTTTTAATTTATAGGAAGGCATGGCCAATAGTTGTGTGATGTAAGGCGGTATGGGATTAGGGCTATTGTATATCTTTTTGGAGGGAGAATTCACATTGACAAGATCACAGATCTGTGAAGATCTAATGAAGGTATCATTTTATCAAAGTTTTTTGAGCTAATTAAAAAAAATCTAATTAATATGTCCTGTGTATTCATACATATTTACCCTCTCTCCTCAAGGTGACACCTGGGTGTTTGATTAATTGAGGTGCCACCTCAAAAAAAGTCATTACCAATTGCTAAATTATCTCTGAGTTCTGCTGAAAAATGTCTGGATCTATCTTATTAATAATCCTGATACATAAAAAGGAGACTTCTGGACGTACATAAGTAGTCTTGGAAACCCATTCATTTCACCTCAATTTCAACTTCTTGGAATCTTTTCCAAAGAGATAATCTCTTTTCCTTTCCTTTTTTTTCCTTCTTTTCTGCTTTCCATATCCTTGTCTTTGTTTTCAACATTACTCTAATTCCCCCAAAATCTTCCCACCACCAACAGATCACTCACTTGTAACAGAGGGGTACAGTTAGCAAGACACTCTGAGAACTTGACCATCAGTGAAATCATATGCCTCATTCAGCACTTGCAACAAGCTACTTCTCTATTGAAATGAGGTACTTATATTTGATCATCAGTCCTTTGAATCTGAGATTGGTCATTGCACTGATTTGAATCCTTCTTTGTCTTATATGACCTGACATTAAATCTTGGAAGTCTTCTCATAGATCATTCCAAGCCAACAGAGCTTGAATGTTGCATATTGTTTATTAAATCAGGAGATTTCTAGATTCAATAGGATTCCTTGGAGCAGTTTCTTGAATTGTTACATTATGAATCTGTTACATTATGTCAGCTTGAGCATGTGGCTGTCTCTCTGGCTTTTTTCTATGGACCCTCCTTTCTTTTTTACCTCTTACTCCAGGAATAGTAATGAAAAGACCATTACCATTCCTACTAGGAGAGATATGATAATATACTACTTATGATTCTGCCCATAATTATTCTTAATCAGAATTGTAGGTTGCCTACATGGAACTTCTGTTCTTTGCCATATACCGTCCATTCCTTCATGCCCATCCATGTTAGCTTCATCTGTCCCAGGACCCTATCCTATTCTACCTTCCCTCTTGTTTGTGACCTCTGGAATCCCTGTTGTATTGTTAATATGTCCTTCACATTAGACAATTTTTTCCTTACCAAATTGCAATCACATAATTCTACCTCTACCCTGAAGATGCCACAACCCTGGACACCTTCTAGGTCCCTGGATATATCTTTTCTCTTGTTTCTTCACCTCCCCCCCCCCCCTTCCAAATGCTAGGCCAGGAGGAGCAAATATGCTTCTTTCTCCTCATTTTCAGACCTTTCCCTTACCACTTTTATTCATCAGTTTTATCCCCAGACAGCTATATCACTCTATCCAGAATTTTGTGGCCATTATCTGCTGAGCTCCAAGTAATTATTCCTCATGTGACAAGGCATTCAGTACCCGTCTCTCAATTTTGCTCTCTACTTTACCCTCATATACTTGTAGACCTCAATTTACATGTTGCCCTTTCCTCGAATTGTCTGCTTTCTCAGTTTGCTGCTGTCCTCAGCTCCCATGATATGTAACTTCACTCTGCTCTGGCCACACCAAATGATGGTCATGTTCTTCATCTCATCATCATTTGTGTTTTCCATGTACACAATCAACAATTCTGAAAGTCTTCTGTCTATAAGCTTTTGTCCTTTTAGCTCTCCTTTGGTCTCACCCATCCTAAACCTGTCCTGCTTTCCATTTTCCTATTGTCACTCATTTCTTTCCAAATCTTGACCCTAGGTCAATTGAACTTCCTACCTTCTCAGCTACTGCTTAGCTGCTGCTGAATACTTCTGGAGAAAATGAAGTAATCATACTGACTGATTCCCTACAAAATTTACATTATCCAGTCACAGCTAGTCCCTGTCTCCTCCTAGAATTCTTATGGGTCATTAAGTCTTTTGTAGTAGTTGTTGTTGAGTCATGTCTGACTCTGCATAACCCCATTTGGGGTTTTCTTGGAAAAGATACTGGAGTGGTTTGCCATTTCCTTCTCTAGCTTGCTTAACAGATGAGGAAACTGAGGCAAACAGGTTAACTGACTTGCCCAGTGTCACACAGTTATTAAGTATCTCAAGGCTAGATTTGAACTCAGGCTGTCCTGATTCCAGACCAATGCTCTATCCACTCTGCCCGCTAATCATTTTTCTATTGCATTCTCTATGGAACTTGTTCCAAACTTTTTCTTCCCCACTCAAGCCTCCTGCCACTCTCCTTGTAGAAGGTCATACCTCATGGAAAAGGTTGAAGTCTGGATTGTTTGAAAAAGTATTCTAAATCAGGTTTTCTTGACATCAAATCCAGCTCTGTGTCTGTATTGTATTAGTGCTAATAAATGCTTGTTTTTATTGATATTAAGAAATTTCATGCAATTTTTAGTTGAAATGATTTTCCTTTAATATTTTAATATCAGCTTGTTATATAATTAGAAAATGAAATAAAGGGAGTCATTGCATCATACATAAAATGTGTAATCTAAATGATTAAGTCCAACCCCCTCATTTTGTAGATGATGGAATTGAAACCCAGAGAAGTTAAATGACCTTTCCATGATGGCATAGCAAGTGAATGGAAAAGCTTAAATTAGAAATAAACTCTTGAATCTGCCAAATTAGGATTTTATTATTTTTGTATCTCTTGATCTTCCAGACTATAGCCTAATTTAAGGATAATATGCTAGGAATATATTTCTTTGCTAATGTCTTCAATTGTTTGCTCCAGAAAAATCAATTGATATTGGGAGAGTAAGAAAAATAACATTTTCTTAAAAAGGATCATGCTACTCTCAGTTGATCCAAGAAGGTTCTTACCCTGTAATTACTGTCAAGTTATTAGGGCATTATTATTTCTTACAAATAAACTTGTTAGTAATAATAGGCAATGATATTGTCTTTATTCCTAAATCAATGATACTTAAATGACCATTTCTTAATACTTCCTTGCTTTCCCATTAGTGTGAAATCTGCCCTAGTTTAGCTGCCAAATTGACAAAGACATATGCTTTGACAGGGATGGGGAACTGGCTGTCCTACTGTATAGGCTGTCTGCTCATAGTGAAATTAAACACCCATGCATGATTGAGAAGTAAGTGTTCTTGGGGAGGATTTATGTGGGTTTTTAATGCTATCCATGATCAGTGGAGGATGTTTTAGCTATAGGTTAGTGTAAGAGCCCATTTGGTAGAGATGAGAATTAAGGGGAATTGTGTTTCCGCACAATATTTTTCATTGTAAGAGAGTATTTAGCATGGGTAAAATAACCTTAGGATAATAGATTTAGAGATAGAAGAGGCATTTAAAGTCATATAGTCCAACTCCTTTACAGTTGAGGAAACTGAGACCCAGGAAGATTGCATGACTTGCTCAAGGTTACGTAAGTTGCAAGCAGCACAAAGTGAGTTAGGGAATGATGGCACTCATGGATGGATCAAGATTGCTTCCTAGATAAGAAGTTTCTGCAATACATCAGGGAATATAGTAGATAAATTTCATAAATGGAATGACTATCCACTTACTTAGGAGGGAATCAGCTAACTCTAGCAAGAGCTTTCTTGGCATGGAAATTCAAATAAGATATTTTTCGTGTTTATTCAGGGTTCTATAATAAAAGTCTACTTGGAAACTGCTCAAATAGTAATCCAGGGAACTCCCTAACACCTGTTGAACTTTCTTCTTTATTTCTTCTTTCTAAATCTTTTTTGCACATTTTAAAACTCAGAACAGCCTTCACAGGGAGCCTAATTATTCTAATTCTAATAATTCTATTTCTAACAATAAAAAATGATTCTAATTTCTCTCTTATGCATTGCAGAAAGTAAGAAAGGTCTACCAAACTTTTTAAAAGCTGGACCAAATTTTAGTAGCTTGTAAGAACTTTTTAGATATCTAATAAACTTCTATTTTGCTAAGATAGACAAGGAAGTCAGACCTTTCAAGAAATGTTCATATTCTTCAAATCAAGGAGCAGAAATTGGATGTGATGTTCTACCAACACCAATATGGATTTTGTTGTAATTGGTAGGAAATGGCTATCTCAACTGCCACTTTCAATTCTCAAGAGAGCAGTATAAGGATATTTTTTTATGCTCAAAATAATACCCCTTCTCAATGCTCACTTGCATAATTTTTGGAGAGGAAATGCCTTTTTTAGTCAAGGTTCTGAAAACCAACTGACTATTTCTATGGGGAAGAATAAAGCTTTTGAGGATTTTCCCGTAGTCTGATGAGTTGAGGCTTTGAGGGCCTGGCTAATGACCTATAACAAAAACCTTTGGGTTTCAAGCTAACAGAGATAGCAAAGCTTATTTTTCCACTCATAGGTGTGTTGTTTGTCCTTCTTTCTCAAAAAGGACCAATGATATCAGGAAGGTGATGTCATGACTTGCATGTGAATTGGATTTCAGTAAGGTAGGGCTGTGCAAGGTCACCTGTCTCACTCTCTCTTCCAGAGCCATCTGGATCCAGGGGGAAGATATCGATCAGGATGACTCCTGATGCAGCATGAGACCTTGGCTAAGGTCTTTTTAAGCTAAGGTCTTTCTCAGATCTGCCTGTCTGACTTAACGCCCATTCAAAGATTAAGGCTAGGTAAGAAACGAAGCAAAACATGGTCTTCTTTATTCTTCTAGAGCAAGGCTGTTTATGTCTTCCTCTTAGAACAATAGACTTATACCCTAAGGTGTTGGCAGTTTATTTATACTATCAGATCAAGTATCTGGTGTGCTATCTATACTGTTAAGTGTCAGCATTTAGGACTCCAGTTCCATTTTGCCAATTAACATCAGTCAGTTTTTACAAATGGATATTTACTGTGATGTTGTAACATGAACAGAAATCCGAACATTCTCCATTGCACTGCCTCACACCTAGGGGCATGTTCTGTCTCCCCTTTATTACCTCAGATTCTGGAGAATTTGGGCTCAGTTTTAATGCAGTTTCTATATAATATTGGCCCCATAGAGTTCACTTCCAAATGTGGCCTATTGTGGTTGTGGTTTGTCCTTTCTTCTTGAAGAAGAACATGATCGCAGGGAGATGATGACTTGACTTTCAATTGAATTGGATTTGAATGAAGGAGAGTTACGCAAAGTCACCAGCCTCACTTTCTCTTCCAGAGCCATCTGGGTCCAGTGGCTATATATGTACATATATAATTTTGATTAAAGGGGCCATCCCTTGACTCACTTCTTAAAGAGGCCTATTCACTAAATAGGTGTTGCCTCACTCAAAGTGAGAACTCAGAAGATCTTAACTTAAAAAGGCCGATGTCTCCCACTGCAAATGTGGAATAGATTCTGAGTGAATCCTCATCTTGGTTACTACTAGGTCTAGTCCCCAACAGTCATTCCTAAGAGTCTCATTGCTTACATGCTAGCTGCAAAGCTGTCATGGACTCAGTTTTTGGGACTTATGATGGCTTAACATTCTAACTTTTCAAATTTCACATGGTTTTAGTTATGTCTAATATTCTTTTATCTAAAAAAAAGGAAGAATAGATACAGCAGAGGGAGAAGCAAGAGCAGGGCCATGTACTCATGTACATGGTACATGGTCATGTAGTGGTGGCCCCTTTGGAGAGAAATAAAGGACTGAGAGCTCTCACCCCACTCACAAGGTTGACAGAATTTCCTGACTCTATACGCTGCCATGCCCATGTAGAAAAGAGCTAGAGCAAGAGGCTCAATTTAGTTGATTAGTGCATATAGAATATACCCAGACAGCTTCACCACTGTATTAATGGATCAATTCCAGTTACAGAATATTTGTATGTGTTTCTATGTCCGTGTGGGGGTTATATCAAGTGAGTCTGATGTTCACAGTACATAAGAACTGGGATTATTGGATATTCTCACCTCCCTTACATGAGAAAAGAGTGACATGTCAATAGAGGATTCTGAAACTAATAGGAGAGATATTTAGGGGAGGCTGATATCAACCAGCAGCCATGATGGGACCTACAGGGAGAAATATCTGGATGAAATTATGCTACAACTGCTTTGATTTCAGAGTCTAATGATTTCATCTGACTTTTATGTCTCTGTCTGCTCAGAAGGCCCAAAGTCATAGGCAACTTTGTAGAGGGAAAAGTTAATAAGATTGCATCAGGTGGGTTATGGAAAGGAAGGAGGAAGAGAAAAAGGAAATAGTAGATAGTGCATTTAATCTTGGGACCAGTCTTAACAGTTTTCTTTGAAAATTGTTAATATGTGGAAGCATATCTTGGAGTTTGGGTATTATTCTTTTCAGAATAAACTCCAATAAGTCCACAAGCATTTATTGAGCATTGACTGTGTTCTAGGCCCCAAACTAAGCCATGGAGATATAAAGAAAAGCAAACTGTTTATAATCCAACTGAGGAGCCAACAGGTAAACCACTATGTACAAACACAACATATACAGGAAAGATTGATTGGAAATGACTGCTAGAGGGAAGGTACTACCATTAAGGAAGTTGAGAAAGATTTTTTCCAAAAGGCTCGATTTTAGCTGTGTCTTGAAGGAAGACAGGAAGCAAGGATATGGAGAAGAAGAAGGAATATATCTTAGGGACAGAGAATGGTCAGTGAAAATAGAGTTGAGAAATGGGAGTGTATTGTATTAGTAACTGTAAGTAGGCTAGGATCACTAGATCTTGGAGGGGAATAAGGTAGAAAAAACTAAAAAGGTAAGTAAGGGCCAGGTTATAAAGGTCTTTGAATGTTAAAGAGAGGATTTTTATGTTTGATTCTGGAGGTAATAGAGATCTCCTCGATTTTACCTAATGGTAGGAGGGAGTGTATGACATGGTCAAACTTATGCTTTAGGAAGGTCAATTTAATGGCTGAGTGGAAGGTGGACTGATGTGGGGAAAGACTTGATGCAGGGAGACCAATCAGAAGACCATTCCAATAGTTCAGGTATGAGGTGAAGAGGTAATTTAAGTTTAATGGTGGGTGGGGAGGAGAGTTAAAGATCTTTCCCACCCATTCATAGGCCTCAATACTTTCTGTTAATTTCTATTGAGGCATTGGGTCAGAGGATCCCACCCTCCAGCTCTGAAAAGCTCTAAAAAGTGTATAAATACTCTGAGGTGAGGGTTTGTTTTGGGGCTTAGTTTTTGAAAGAAGGTTTATGTGCCAGACAAGACTCTGGGAAGCCATTAAAGATCTTCCCCCACCCACCCTCCCGGCTTTGAAAACCCAGATATTGGTGCTTCTCTCTCTGGTAACTATGTATGTATGTAATGGTCAGACAGTTGAATCTGTCTATTGATATGTGATGTATGTATTGCCTGTGGTCAGACAGTTGAAAGCCCTGTCTGTTGGTATATGTGTTTGATTAACATGATTGTTGACCCCTCAAAAGTTGCTTTCCTTTAAGAAAAGCAGATCTAAGAACCTGTACAGCAGGCCCTCCTGTATGTGTATGTCAGGATCCTTGCTATTATTTTGAATTCTCTTCTAGTTTCTTTTCTATCTTTTATTGTCCCCTTTGAGGCACACTTTTAGTGTTCTACAAACCTGCAGTAGAAGACCAATGGGGAGATTGGGAAGGAAGAGGGTTATGAAGACAGAATTAATTTGAATTTGAATTAAAGGAGTATCAAGGACCTAGAATGTAAACTTTTGAGAGAGGTATAGGGTGGGAAGGGAGGAAGATGTTGCAGTTAGGACTTCACTAAATCAAAGGAGTAAGGAGTTGTGACATTTTTTCATAACAATACTGTTGAATATTGCAAATTGGGACAGCTGTCTACCCTGCTCTCCTTAGTATACTGCCTGTAGCATCTTCTAGATATTGGGGATGGGTAAAAGAGTGAAAGTATGTTAGGTTGCTAAGGAAGCTACTGACCTTGAATCTTGTACCTCTTTTTCACACAGCTGTGATAAATGCATTTTAAGCCTTGCTAACGCTAAAGCTAAAGCAAAGAAACCAGAACAGTAAGAAGGAAAAGTAGAGAGGTCGATCTTCTAATTACTGAGAGGACACCCACATGCAGCCTTAATTAGAAGAACCTAAAGCTGATGCTGTGATTTTAATATTTTAGATTCTAAGATGTATAATTCAAAAAGATAAAAAATATTAGTGAACACATTGGAGAAGGTGATAGGCAAACTAATCATTTGCTGAAATCACCCTCCTTGATGTATCCTAGGGTGTGCTTAGGCGTAAATTTCATCCAAACTCTATCCATTCCCTGGACTATTTTAGTGCTTGTTAGAATGTTTGTATATATGGATATATACCCACACAGACATAGAATAGACACACACACATACACACACACACACACACACACACACACACACACACATACACACCAGGTCAAAATAAAGTAATACTAGCCAGAAAAGTGTGATGTTTTGTGAGTATGTCTATGTGTGTGTATTTGTGTGAATAGAAATGAATCCTCCCTCTGTGATAACTTCTACTTGCTTCTCAATTATAACATCTTCATTGTTATTAGCTCATCACTAGGACTAGTTAGTTGGTATTAATCCATACACTGACAGAGGACCTGACCTTCTTCTTCCCTTTCTTTATAAGCCTGAAGCTCTGCTACCTGCCATATTCATGACTTTGGGCTGATCCCTTTACTTTGTCAGGCCTTAGCATCTTTATTTGCAAGATGGGAGTTATTAGATTGGATGATCTGCAAGGGCCTTTAGCTATAAATTTCTGACCTTATTCAATTTTTTAGAAAATAGACATTATTATCCCTATTATATTTAATTAGGTCATATATATATACACACACACACACACACACACACACACACACACACACACACACACACACACACACACATATATATATCACCTTCCAACCATATTATTTTAAAATACTACCTTGAGGAAATAAATGACCAACCTTTGTAGAAAAGTGTTTATTCCAACCATTAGGGTGCAATTCACATAATATGATGCACAAAGAGACAATTTACAAAATAGTACTTTAGTAACTCAGAAAAGCTCTAGATCAGTAGAGAAAATTTATTTTCTTTCAACATTTTTATTAAGCACCAGACACTAGGAAAGACTTTTCTCACTCAAGGAACTTAGACTTTAGTAAAGCTTCAGGTTGTTTGTACACAATGTAATTTGTTTCGCTTGATTATACATATTTGTTAGAAAGGAGGGTCTTTGTTCCCAGGCTGGAGGGGAAGGTGGATCAATGATGAGTGATACCGATAAAGAAAAAAATGTACATCAGTAAATAATTCCATAGGAAGAAAAAGGGAACAAAGAAAAGGACATGATAGAACAATTTTGCTACAGCTTTAAAAAACTTATACACACAGTATACAATTCCAAAATTATCATTGCATTAAATGCTCTTGCACACAAATACATGTAATATACACACACACATATATACACATAACACACATCTGCACACATATATATGTTCTTCACACATGTTACTATAACATGCAGATATACACATATACATGTACATGCACACATGCATATACATATGTTTCTATATATAGATACTTCTCTTCTGGAAAAAAAAGCCCAAACATAATTTCACTGTTTCTTATGTAATTCTTTCATTGTTCTTAATTATCGCTTGTTTTTTGATGATCAGTAAGTTCACATTAAATTTTTTTAAATTATTTATTTATTTTTAGATTTCAACATTCATTACTACAAAATTTTGAGTTCCAATTTTTCTCCCCGTCTCTCCCCTCCCCCACTCCATAACACTTTGTATTCTGATTACCTCTTTCCTCAGTGTACCCTCTCTTCTATTACACCCCACCTTTCCCTTATCCCCATCTTCTCTCTGGTCTTGTTGGGCAAGATAAATTTCTATACCCCATTACCTGTATTTCTTATTTCCCAGTTATATGCAATAATAATTCTCAACATTTGTTTCTAATACTTTGAATTCCAACTTCTCTCCCTCCCTCACTCCCTCCCTGCCCATCCTCACTGAGAAGGCAAGAAATTCAATAAGGACTATATATGTCTCATTTTACAAAAGACTTCCATAATAGTTATGTTGTGTCAGACTAACTAGATTGTCCTCCATCCTACCCTGTCCCCCATTTTTTCTATTCTCTCATTTGACCTTGTCCCTTCCCAAAAGTGTTTACTTCTAATTACTCCCTTCTCCCATTCACCTTCCCTTCTATCATCCCCCTTGCCCCATTTGTCCCCTTCTCCCCTACTTTCCTGTACTGTAAGATAGATTTTCATACCAAATTGAGTGAGCATGTTATTCCCTCCTTAAGCCATATATGAAGAGAGTAAACTTCACTTTTCCCCTCTCACCTCCTCACTTTTCTTCTCCATTCAAAAAGATTTTTCTTATCTCTTTTATGAGTGAAAGCTTGCCCCATTCCATTTTTCCCTTTCTCCTCCCAATATTTTCCTCTCTCACCCCTTAATTTTATTTTTTATGGATATCATCTCTTTCAATTCAACTCAACCTCTACTCTCTGTCTATGTGTGTGTGTGTGTGTGTGTGTGTGTGTGTATAATCCCTCCACCTACCCACATACTGAGAAAAGTCTCAAGAATTACAAATATTATCTTTCCACATAGGAAGATAAACAGTTCAGCTTTAGAAAGACTTTTATGATTTATCTTTCTTGTTTACCTTTTCATTCTTCTCTTGATTTTTGCATTCTTGTTTACCTTTTCATTCTTCTCTTGATTTTTGCATTTGAAAGTCAAATTTTCTATTCAGTTCTGGTCTTTTCATCATGAATGCTTGAAAGTCCTCTATATCACTGAATGACCATTTATACCCTTGAAGTATTATACTCAGTTGTGCTGGGTAGATGATTCTTGGTTTTAATCCCAGTTCATTTGACTTCTGGAATATCATATTCCAAGTCCTTTGATCCCTTAATGTAGAAGCTTTCAGATCCTGTGTTATCCTGATTGTATTTTCACAATCCTCAAATTGTTTCTTTCTAGCTGCTTGCAATATTTTCTCCTTGACCTGGGAACTCTGAAATTTGGCCACAATATTCCTAGGAGTTTCTCTTGTTTTTCCTCATCTGAAAAGATGGAAGGATGTTCACCAAGAAAGTAACCTTCTATGGTATTATTTTTTTCCCTTTTTTCGACATTTTCCCAGCCGGTTACTTGACTTCTGAATCCTTTGTCAAGAGGAGGGTCCTAGTGCTTCTCCTACCCCCAGTATTTGTGCTCAAGGCTGAGATTCAGATCAGCTGCTCAGTTCCCCCAGAGGCTTTAAGCTGAGCTGCCTGGACAATGGACCCAGGCTGCTTCTGCAGCCACTGTAGCCACCTGCCACCTTCTGCTGCTGCTACTGCTGCCTGTGCCACTTCCTGGGGCTAGTGCTGGGGGGATCCCACTCCCCTCTCGCCCAGCTGGGAAAGCTCTCCCACACTGACCTTTGGAGATTTCTTTGTTGCTTGTGGGTTGAGGGATCTGGGACCCTCCCTACTGGCAATTTTGCCCCAGAGGTATGTTCAGGTCCTGTTCCTCCCAGTATTGCATGGCCAGAGCTGAGCTTCACTCCACTCAGCATCCTGTGTGATAGATCTTTCCTGTTGGCCTTCCAGGTTACCTCTGGAAACCTCTTTCACTCTGTTGTCTTGTGGCTTCTACTGCTCTAGAGTTTGTTGAGAGCCATTTTTTACAGGTATTTTGTGGGCTGTGTGGGAAGCACCAGAGTATATTTGTCTTTCTACTCTGCCATCTTGACTCCTCCCCCCCACATTAAAATTTTTTAACCAATGAATAAAGTTTCAATAGGAATCAATGCTGAGTCATAACAAAAGTGGTTGATCAATAAACTTTTCCATTTTTCCATTTACCAGTTATGTTGTTTTTATTCAATGTGCTTAGATCATTTATCACTTTTAGGCAGAAATGGGGAAAATAACCTAAAAAAATACACACATACATGGAAATAGGGGAGTTTTGTACTATTTCCTTGAAAGGAATTAATGAGCTGGTAAGGAGTCAGTTTTGGTATCATAGGATTAAGTTCAAAAGGGAATTTAAAAGTTCATTCAGTTCAACCAACTTCTTTGTATTTTAAAATTTATTTTAACTTTTAATCTTTTTGTTATCTTAAACTTGATAAATACCAACAAACACCACCATTTTCATATACAAAGTGTTCTAAACATCTTAATACATTTTAAAGCTATTAATACTGTTTTTAGTTGTTAAAGCTTATAACTTCACTATGATTTTTGGGACTCATATTAAGAAAAGAAGAAAAAGAATTGAAAATTAATCTTTGAATCTCTATTACATACAAAGTTTAAAAAAAGTATATGATAAATTCAGCATTTTAGTTCCAGAACTGTCCCACATGCCTATTTCTCTCTGAATATCCTTCTGTTTTCTTCTGTGCATTTAAAAAATGCTTCACTGATTTTTTAAAAAAAATTCTTTTCTTTCCTTTTGGCATCTCTATCATTAGCACCTCACTTTGTCCCTGATTCTTTCTCCTAAACAAACAGAAAATATTAATACCATCCTTGGTAACAAATAAGCAAACAATTCCAGATGTTGGCTTTCTTTGAAAATATCCATATCAATTTGCACTTCTTTTACATTGCCTCTCTGTCAAGAAGTAGGAAGTACGTCCTCCAGAGTCGTGATTAGTCATTTGTATACTGAACAGAGTTCTGAAATTTTTCAAGGTTATTTTTCTTTGTAATATTTTTGTCCTTGTATAAATTGTTCTCATAGTTGTGATCCCTTCAATCTGCATCAGTTTATGTAATTCTTTTCACTTTTCTCTGAATTTGTTCTACATCATTTCTTATGGAACAACAAATAGTATTTTATTATAGTAATATATTATGCTACATAATCACACATTGTGTATTGATATAACATGCAACATAATTACATAACATACAACATATTATATAATTTTTGTGATTATGTAAAACGTTTCCATATTAGTCATTTTGTACAAGAAGACAAATAAAAGAAAAAAACAAAAGAAAGCAAAAAAACAGTATGCTTCAGTCTGTATTCAACAGTATCAGTTCTTTCTCTGGAGGTGGTTAGTATGCTTCATCATTAATCTTTTGGGATTGTTCTGGGTCATCGTATTTCAGAGAATAGTTAAGTCATTCACTATTCTTCATTGAACAACATTGCTGTTACTGTGTACAACATTCTCCTGGTTCTGTTCACTTCACTGTGCATCAGTTCATGTAAGTCTTTACAGAATTTTTTGAAATCATCTTGATTGTCATTATGCTATAGCACAATAATATTCCATTGCAATCATTTACCGCAGTTTGTTTGGCCATTCCCCATTTGGTAGGCATCCCTTTGATTTCCAATTCTTAGTCACCACAAAAAGAGCTATATATAATTATTTTCCTTTTTTTGGATGTCTTGGGGATATAGCCCTAGCACCAGTATTGCTGGATCAAAGGGCATGCACAGTTTCATTGCCCTTTGGGCATAGTTCCAAATTGCTCTGCAGAATAATTGGATCAGTTTGCAATTCCACCAAGAGTGCATTAGTGTCCCAGTTTTCCTACATCCCCTCCAACATTCCACTTTTTCCTTTTTTTGCCATACTAGCTACTCTGATAGATGTGAGGTGATGGTTCAGAGTCGTTTTAATTTGCATTTCTCTGATCAATAGTGATTTAGAGCAGTTTTTCATACAACTATACATAGCTTTGATTTCTTTGAAAATTGCCTGTTCATATCCTTTGACTATTTTATCAAGTGGGGAATGATTTGAATTCTTATAAATTAGGGTCAATTATCTATGTATTTCAGAAATGAGGCCTTTATTAGAGAAACTCATTATAAAAATTTTCCCAATTTTCTGCTTTCCTCCTAATTTTGGTTGCATTGACTGTGCAAAACCTTTTCAATTTAATGTAATCAAAATTATCCATTTTGCATTTTATTTTGTTCTCTGTCTCTTATTTGGTTATAAATTCTTCTTCACAAATCTGATGGGTTAATTTATCAATTAATTAATTATTTAGACTCTCCAATTTACTTATAGTATCAGCCTTTATATTTAAATAATGTAACCATTTTGATGTTATCTTGGTATACAATGTGAGATGTTTGTCTATATCAATAATCTCAGTCATTCTCCAGTTAATGGACGTCCCCTTAGTTTCCAGTTGTTTGCTATACCAAAAAATGTTACTATGAATATTTTTGTACATATGAATCCTTTTTCACTTTCTTTAATTTCCCCTTCTGGTTCTATTTTCAACTTTTGGACTCTAAAATTATCTTCCTGTTCCTGTAGTGTCTGGAACCTCCTTACTCTTGAACAGCCTGCTCACCCTAGAATGTAATTCTTCAAGTCCTGCTTCATTTCTTCCTTTGGTGAGTTCTTCCTAGAGCTTATATTTTGTGAATCTGGGAGCCTGTATTCATTCCCCTCCTGGCCTTGTTCTTGACTTTCTGGATTTCAAAGCCATGCCTCCATGCCAGGTATGCCAGCCATGCCATCACCCACTCTCAACTCCATCTCCTGTTTTTCATGTCCTTTTTTATGTGCTATATTTTGCTACTAAACTATAAGCTCCTTGAGGGCAGGGATGATCTTTTTTTAAACTTGTATTTATATCCTCAGTGTTTAGCACAGAGCCTTATACATGGTGCATGCTTAATCAGTGAATCTTCCATCCTTCCTTCCTTCCTTCCTTCCTTCCTTCCTTCCTTCCTTCCTTCCTTCCTTCCTTCCTTCCTTCCTTCCTCCCTTCCTCCCTCCCTTTCTCCTTCCCTCTTTTCTTTTGTCCTTCCTTCCCTCTCTCCCTCCCTTTAGGTCTATATACAGAATAGTATTATCACTTGGTCAAAGTTTAATGACTTTTGGGGGTATAGTTCCAAACTGCTTTCTAGAATGCTGCACCAATTGATAACTTGAGCTACAGTTCATCAGAATGCCTGTCTTCCCACATTCCCTTCAGCAAGTATAATTTTCCTGTTATGTTATATATGCCAATCTGATGTGTGTGAGGTAGAATCTCAGAGTTGTTTCAGTTTGGCTCTCTCTTAAAATTAGTCATTTGGTTCCTTTTATGTGATTATTAATAACCTGGATTTCTTCTTTGGGGAATTTCACATTTATATTCTTTGACCAGTTATCTATTTGAAATAGCTTGTGTTCTTACATATTTGAATCAACTCCTTATGTGCTTTATATATATCAGATGTTTGTCATAGAAACTTGATGCAAGGGTTTTTTCCTAGTTTACTGTTTTGCCTAATTTTAGCTGCATTGATTTTGTTTGTATGAAAACCTTTCAACTTTGTGTAATAAAAAGTCCATTTTATTTTTTGTGGTAGTTTTTATCCCTTGTTTTCCAAAGAAATTCTTTCCTGTCTATAATTTTGAAAGTCATCTTCACTTCTCTAATTTGTTGTGTGAGTTTTCATATTTAGATCATGAATTCACATTATATATATGTATACATATACATATATATTTTGATTCTTCTATGTTTGTAGCGCATTTGATTTATATACAAGTAGTATCATCTAGAAAATATTGGTTCTTAAAAAAGATGAACTTCTATAGTATTAGTGAGCATCTTGGGATCTCTGAAAATAGATGTCAGCAAGCATTTATTAGGCCTGCACTATGTGTCAGGTATTGTACTAGAAGGTGGAGATGCAAATATAAAGAATTCAATAACAACTATATGAAAAAATTTCAAATATGCTCCGCCCAGATTTCCTCCACTTTAATTTTGGATGGACCTTAAATATTGTTCATCTCAAGTGCCTGCTCAAGACATATGTACTGATCTAGTCATTTTTCAGTTGTGTCAAATTCTTTGTAACCCCATTTCTTGGCAAAGATACTGGAGTGGTTTGCTATTTCTTTCTCCAGCTTTTTATAGATGAGCAACTGAGGCAAACAAGGCTGTTGTGTGTCCAAACTCACACAATTCTTAAGTGTCTGACACCAGATTTGAACTCAAGAAGATGAATTTTGCTGATTCCAGGCCAGGTGCTCCATCCATTGTGTGATTGAAATGCTCTATATGCATTAATGTACTAATTCAATGGCTTGTTTTCCTAGGTGGTGGTGAAAGAGTGTTGGACCTGGAGTCAGGAAGACTTGAGTTCAAATCTAGCCTCAGACACTTTCTAGCTACATGACCCTGAACAAGTCATTTAACCTCCATTTGCCTCAGTTTCTCATCTGTAAAATGTAGTAACAGGACTTATCTTCTAGGGCTGTTATAAGGATCAAATGAGATAATAATTGTAAAGCACTTAGCATAGTGCCTGGAATATAATAAACATTATATAAATGTTTGCTATTATTAGGTGCATATCGTTATCTGAATAACACACACTTTTTCTTCATTTTGTCTCTTCAATATGGATAAACAGCCTGATTTCTTTTTTTTCTGAGTTCCATTAACTTTCTTTATTCTCCCAAATTATTAATTTTGTTTTTTCAGTTTTCAACATTGACTTCCATAAGTTTTAATTTTTTTCCCCCTCACTTCCCCCACTCTCCCCAAGATGGCATGCAATCTTATGCAGGCTATACATATAAATTCCTATTAAATACATTTTCACATTAGTCATGTTGCATAGAAGAATTATAGCAAATGGGAGAAACCATGAGAAAAACAAAACAAAAACAAAACATAGCAAAAGAGAAAATAGTCTGCTTCATTCTGTGTTCTTTCTCTGGATGTGGATGGCATTTTGCATCATGTGTCCTTTGGAAATGTTTTAGGTCCTTGCATTGCTGGGAAAGGATAAAACTATTAGAAACAATTCTTGCACACTGGGGCTGTTACTGTGTACAATATTCTTCTGGTTCTGCTCACTTCTCTCAGCATCAGTTCATAGAAGTCTTGTCAGGTTTTTCTGAAGTCTTCCTGTTCATCATTTCCCATAGCACAATAGTATTCCATTACATTCATATACCACAACTGATTCAGTCATTCCCTAATTGATGAGCATCCCCTCAATTTCCAGTTCTTCAGCTTAATTTCTTTTAAACAAGCATGAATATAATGGAGAAGACCCTGTCATGTTCTGGGTTTTGGTCATCCAACTTAATGTCATCTACTTATTTAGATTTTGCTCAGGGTGTCTTCCATTGAAAATGGAGAATACTTTTGATAAATACATGTTTCTTTTTCTTATCCTAACTTGATGCTTGATGCAACTCAGTGGATCATTGAACACATTTCCTTCATGTCATGTATTTCATAGCCTTGTATGTTTGACAGAGGACTCAACAGTGCAGGGCCAGGTCTTAGAGAGTGTTCGAGGGCTCTCCTTATTGTGAACACACCTGGATTTGGTGAACCTTCTTTTGCAAACATGTAACTTCCAAGATTACCCAAAGCCAAGAAGTCTAATTAGAAACAGACATACCTTAGAAATATTCACACAGTCAGTGTTCATTATTTATCTCCCTTAAATACTTTCACAAAGCAAGTGAGAGAGAAAGGAACATGTCAGGAAGCAGGATTCATCCTCCTAAAATGATATCTGCTGTCATCTTTTCTGTCTTTTCTGCTGCTGAATATGCATAAAATGGAAGCTAGAACTGACAACTCTGGTTCTAAAAGACAGTTTTCTTGATTCAAGTTTCATGGCACATTAGGGGAGTGGCAATGGTGTCCACAGCATTTAAGACTATGTCCTTCATTTTTGGTTTTGACTTATTTCCATTTTTTCCTGCCCAGTTTGCCCAAAATCTTTCCACCAACTGACTTTTCCATTTTTCTTGTCCACTTTCCCTCACCTTCCCTCTTTCCTTTTCTCTTTTCTTCTCACTTTCTTTCCTTCACTCAGTAATCTCTCCATTAATTAATTTATTCATTTATTCATCCATCTATCTGTTCATTCTCTTATATGCTTTGTACTGTCCAAGTTATTGGAGCATATTCAAAACAAGTATAATAAGACAGGAGAGACCTTTGTGTAACCTACTTGGGGAGACAAGATAAACACACAGGAAATAGTTAAGTAATTATAAAAGACAGTATATGAAAATGTATCCAAGTAAGTGAATCAAAATTCTGTCAAAGGAAACTTCAGTTGAATACATAGGAATGGCTTTGTGGAGTCAGTGGAATATGAGCTCTATCTAAAAGACTGATAAAAATCTGGGCAGGTGGAACTGGTAGAAAAGAATATTAAGTCAGGTTAGCTGACACATTTAATAGAGCACCAGCTATGAAGTTCAAATTGTTTCTCACACAGTTACTAGCTCTGTGACCTTGGGCAAGTCACTTGACCTCTGCCTGTCTCAGTTTCCACATTGAAAATGGGGATTTTAATAGTACCCACTTCTTTCTGTGAGGATAAAATGATACATTTGTAAAGTGCTTTGAAAATGCAAAGCTATAAAGAAATGCTAACTATAACTCTAAGTATGAAGAAAGACTAGTGAAAGCAAAGACTTGGGAGAAAGATGAATATTTTTCTACTCTTTTTGTTTTCCCTATTTCTTTTATTTTTGGCAAAAAATATTTCCTATCCCCTGCTTGATCTTGTCCATGCCATGTATGGTTTTTATGGAAGAGGATTCCTATTCATATAGAAGTTGGATTATTTCTCTTTGAATTCTGGAATTTTGTGATTCTGTGAAGGGACACACCTTGTTTTGTTTTTTTCTTCCCAATCTCTCCCCATGGGCTTGTGATTATTTCAGTTGATGAATTGCATTTTTTGACAGTCCATTTAAATGGTCTTTTTAAAATTGAATTGAAGATGGTGAATTAGAGGCAACTCTCAACAGTTCCCTCCAAACAATTTTAAAATAATACCTCAAATCAAATTTTAGAGCAATAGGGCCAGCAAAAGGTCAAGGTGAAGTATTTTTTTCCAGCCTAAGATAATTTAGGGAGTCTGCAGGAGAAGTTTATGACACCAGAGTAGAAGCCTGTCTGGAGCATACACACAAAGTGGCCATAGTAGTGGCCCCAGCAGCAGCAGCTTCTCAACCCAGAGATGGGAAGGAGGTCAGACAAGTGGTGAGAAAGGGATTACAGTAGGGCACCCTTTGGGGGCACTAGGTACAGTTGGTAGTGATTGGCAACTTTATGGACTGTAGGCAGTTTTAGGCCACAGTTCCAGGGAGAAGAAAAGTGCTAAAGGTTAGTCACAAGGAAATAGGAGCCCAAGGCAAAGAAAACAATAGTGTTTGTGGCTTCAGGGGACAGGCAATGACCAGGGTTCATAGTAGTAGAGCAGTGAATACAACTCTCAACATATCACACCACCTTGGAAGCACCAAAAACTTGTAGACATAGCTCTGAAAACAGCAGCATGAAAAATCGTGAAGCTTGGGACAGTGCCTTTTCAACCCTAGGTGAGTGGAACCCAATTTAACATAAAGTTGGAAGAAACAGAAAAAAATAAGCAAACAGCTAAAAAAAGAACTTGACATAAAAAGCTACTACAGTGTTAGGTAAGACCAAGACATAAACTTAGAAAATGACAACAATGTGAAAACAACTAGAAAGAAAGCCCTCAGGGAAAAATGCAAATTGAACCCAAGCCCAACAAGAATTTCTAGAAAAGGCAAAGAAAAAGATTAGACTAGTAGAGGAAAAATTGTGAAGAGAAATGAGGGTGACACAAGAAAATTATAGAAAGAGAATTCACAGATTGGTAAAAAAAAAATATTGACAAAAATAATACCTTTAAAAAAGAGGCAAAAAATCATTGAAGAGATCTTAAGAGAAGAATAGGCCAAATGGGAAAGAAGGCACAAAATATTCACTGAATAAAAGAACTCCTTGAAAAACAGAATTGACCAAATAGAAAAAAAAAAGGTACAAAAATCTCACTGAAGAAAATAATTCCTTAAAAATTAGAATTGGACACGTAGAAGCTAATGATTCCATGAGACATCAAGAAACAAAGTCAAAAGAATGAAAAAACAGAAGAAAATACTAAATATCTCATTAGAAAACCAACTGACCTGGAAAATAGATCCAGGGGAGATAATTTAAGATTATTGGACTACCTGAAAGTCATTAACAAAGAAAACCAAGACATTGTACTTCAAGAAACTATGAAGGAAAGCTGCACCAATATCTTTGATCCAGTGTGTAAAATAGAAATGGAAAGAATCCCCTGACCAACTCCTGAAAAAGATCCCAAAATGAAAACTTCCAAGAATATTATAGCCAAATTACAGAGGTCCCAGGTCAAAGTAAAGACACTTCAAAAAACCAGAAAGAAACAATTCTCCTATTGTGGAGCCACAGTCAGGATCACACAAGACTTAGTGGCTTCCATGTTAGAGTTGAGGGCTTGGGATATGATATTCTAGAAGGCAAATGTTCTAGTTTCTAGAATTACAACCAACAATAACTTATCCAGAAAAGCTGAGTATAATCTTTCAGGTAAAAAAAAAATGGATATTTAATTAAATAGAGGATTTTCAAGCACTCCTGATGAAAAGACCAGAGCTGAATAGAAATTTAACATTCAAGCACAAGTCACAAGAGAAACATAAAAAGGTAAGTGTAAAAGAATGATTATAAATAATAAAGCTAAACCATTTACATTCCTATATGGGAAGATAATACATGTAAGTCCTAAGAACTTTATCATTACTAGGGCAGTTAAAGAAAGTTTACATGGACATAGTATGAATCTGAGTTGATTATGTTAGAATCATCTACAAACAAACACAAACAAACAAACACATAAATAAATCAATGACGAGTGAGAAAGAGGGCTGCACTAAGGCAGAAAGATGGAATGGGGAAATTTTATCACATAAAAGAGGTAGCAAGGGAGAGTTTTTACAGTGCAGGGGCAAATGGGAGACAGGCAATGCTTGAAACTCATTATCATCAGAATTGGTTCAAAGAGGGAAGAATATATGTAAATACTCAATTTGGTATAGAAATGTAACTCACCCAATAGGGCAACAAGAAGAGAAGGGGATAAGAGAAAAAAAATGTTGTTGTTTGTTGTCCAGTTGTTTTTCAGTCATGTCTGACTTTTTGTGACTCTATATGAGGTTTTCTTGGCAAAGATGGGAGTAGTTTGCTATTATGCAGATCATTTTATAGATGAGGAAACTGAGGTAAATGGGTTAAGTGACTTCCCCAGGATCACACAACTAGTAGGTTTCTGTGGCTAGATTTGATGATGAGTCTTCCTGACTCCAGGCTGAGCACTCTGTCTACGATAACACTTATGATAATAGGGAGTACAAATTAAGTGAGTCTGTGGTTAGAAGCAAAAGAGACTTTTGAAAAAAGAGAGAGAAAAAGAAACTGAAAAAAATGAGATGGAGAGAAATACATAGTAATTATAACTGTGAATATGAATGGAATGAGTTCACTCATAAAATGATAGTAGATAGCAGAATGGATTAGAGACCAGAATCTAACAATATGGAGCTTACAAGAGATACACTTGAAGTAGATTTCTGTTAACACACAGAGTTAAAATAAAATTCTAGAGCAGAATCTAATGTACTTCAGCTGAATTAAAAAAATCAGGTATAGCAATCATGATCTCAGACAAAACAGAAGCAAAACCAGACACAATTAAAATGGATAATCAGGAAAAGTACATTTTCCCTCCAGAAGGTACTATAGACAATTAATTCACATGAATTCTTTTAGAGCAGTCTTTTCTGATAAAGTCTTCATTTCTCAAATACATACTGAATATAGAATGGAGTCAAATTTATAAAAATAAGAGCCCTCCCCCAATGGATGAATGTGTCAAAGCATATAAATAGTTTTCAGAAGAAGAAATGAAACCAATCTATAGTCATGTGGAAAAATGCTTTAAATCGCATTGACTAGAAAAATACAAGTTATTAAAAAAGAAAACTACAAATTAAAACAACTCTGAGGCACCACCTCACATCTATTAGAAATGACAAATGATGGAGAGGATGAGGGAAAAATAGGTACAATAAGGAACTATTCGTGGAATAGTGAGCTGGTCCAACCATTCTGGAGACTAACTTGGAAATGGACTCAAAGAGTTATAAAACTGTGCATGTCCTTTGACTCAGTGATACCACTACTAGGTCTGTTCCCCAAAGAGATCAAAGATAAAAGGAAAGGACCTATGTATGCAAAAATATGTAGAGTAGTTCTTTTTGTGGTAACAAAGAATTAGAAATCAAAGACATGCTTATTCAAATTGGGGAATGGCTAAACAAGTTGTGGCATATGATTGCGATGGAGTCCTGCTTTGTTGTGGGAAATGACAAAAGTGGGGAGTAGTTTCCGAAAAACATGGCAATACCTAAATGAAATGGTACAAAGTGAAATAAGAAGAATCAAGAGGTTATTGTGTACACTAAAAGCAATATTGTAATGTTGATCAAATATGAAAGATCTGGCTACTCTGCTCAATATAATGATCCAAGATAATTCCAAAGAACTCATGATGAAAAAATGTCATCCACCTTCGGAGAGAAAACTGGGTTAAACTGAAAGAATAATTTTCTTATTTTCTTTACTTTTCTTGCTTTTTTGGGAAATATGCCTAATATGGAAATATGTTTTGCATAATTTCACATGTATAATGGATATAATGTTGCTTGGCTTCCCGGGGGTATGAGGTGAGAATGGGAGGAAGAGAGAGAATTTGGAACTCAAAATTTAAACAGAAAAGAATGTTATAAATAAATTAATTAATTAAAAAAAAGACTATTTAATGGTCTCATATCTTGCAGGGTTTTGGTTAGATATTTTTTCCTTTAGCATACATTTAAGTAAGATTTCTATCCGAGTTTAATCATTTACCAGTTACTGATTATGAACTGCTTCCTTATTTAATGAATATCAAACACTACTTATAACTGAGTGATAGGGATACAAGATTAAAATGGTTTTTTCCCTTTCAGTTTCAACAGAATTTTACCCTTCTTGTTATCCTTATTAACTGAAAAGCCTGCCATGATTAGTTGTTCCCTTAACAGAGTCTCATTCACATTTGGCTTTATTATTAACTTCAATTTTTTATTCAGTTTTCATCTGGGTAAAAAGGAAGAAAGAGAATGAGTTTTAATTTCAGCAGAATGAACCCTCGGGCCAGTAAACTATGGAAATGGAATGATTTACATGGCTCCTCTCATATAAGAGCAGTGTGGGTTTTGCCCTGATTCTTGTTTCATAGAGGGTTTGCTCCCTTGATTACAAACAGGTAGAAACCAATATGCTGAATCTTAAGATCTAGAAGTCAGCACATAAAACTGCACCTATTTCTTCTTATCAATTTAGGTTTAAGCTATATATGGAAAGAATGCTAAATTTACGGTCAGAATGCCTTGGACATGATGATACCTGTGCTACACACTTGTCAGGATTTCTGCGAAGAAACCTCAAAGGCTTATATAAATGTTAATAGTTATTACCCATAGTTCCTAAAATCATTTTGTATTATCAAGTGTGACATGGCAGCCAAAATACCTGGCCAGCAAGAAATAAATAGAGAGCAAGATTAGGGTTCCATTATACTCTCACTTGGTCAAGCATCCATCATTAATGTTTTGTTTTGGGTACCACAAACTCTTTGCACATTTTAAAACACGATATAAATGCTAGCAAAAAATTATTTAAAAAGATATTGAGAAACTGAAGAGAGGCCAGAGAAGGGCCACTAGTTCCTGAGGCATCTTGAAACCATTTTGTATTGGTTGAAAGAACTGGAAATATTTAGATTGGAGAAGAGAAGATTTAAGGGGAATGTAATTACTGTCTTCATGTATTTCATATACACATATGCATGACACACTTTGGACATTAATCTGCATTTTTAACATTTTCCCCATCACTTTCTTATGTCTATATAATCAACAAAGTAGTAAGTAATGTCCTGATTTGCAATATTTACCAGTTTTTGAGGTGTCAGTGCTCATGCTGAAAATTTAGTGGTATGAAAATTGAACCGCTTGTTCAAGCTGGTTCAAGA
Organism: Notamacropus eugenii; assembly: GCF_028372415.1. Taxonomy (NCBI): domain Eukaryota; kingdom Metazoa; phylum Chordata; class Mammalia; order Diprotodontia; family Macropodidae; genus Notamacropus; species Notamacropus eugenii. The sequence goes on from NC_092876.1 coordinate 387,644,417, forward strand.
ACACCTTGCTTCTGACTTTGAAATTCTAGGATTTCCTACTTCTTGAGGGCTGGCAAAAATACTGAAGACTTCTTAGTATTGACTAATATAGGAAATTACATGATCATAGATTTTGAGCTAGAAGAGATCACAGGCATCATCTAGTCCACAAACCTCATTTTAGTGATAACATAGCAGTCTCCTGAAGGAAGGAAATGAAATTAGTCTGATATGATTTTTGCTTTGGCGTCTAACTGGTGTAACAGCAAGAACCCCGACATACACAGGAGGACCTACCATACAGGTTCTTAGATCTACTTTTCTGAAAGGAAAGTGTCTTTTGAGCGGTCACCAATCTTCTTTAATTACATTCACCAAAAGAGAAAATACAAGCAGAGAAATAAAGAGCCAAGTCCCAGTCCCCAGTCAATGCTCCAGCTGTTGCTTCCAAATTCTGAGGGGACACTGGGCAACAAACTCATCAGGGTGGGGTTCTTGGGGATACATAGCACTTCTCCCCACCCTCCATAGGCAACTCCACCTCCTGGGTCCCAAACTATCCCAGGAGAAAGCTGCAAAAAAGCAAACTCAGTGTCTTTCTTTGCAGTTACCCATCTTGCCCCAGGGCTGAACTCTGAGCTCCTGGGTTCCTCCTCCTCCAACAGGAGCCAGCCACTCTCAGCTTCCACCTGGGTCTTCAAACAGGCAGCTCTCCTGTCCTGTTTCACGGGTCACTTCTCCATGTTTGGCACATTGGCGGTTTTCTGCTCCTGCTCCAAGCCTCCATTCTAAGCTCTGGCAGTTCTGGTCTGGCTTCTGAATACAATACACTTTTAGGGCCTTTACTTTTCTGGCACAATCAGGAGCTGGGATAGTTCACTCAAGCCCTGGCTCTGACCAGTCCCACCTCCTAGGGCTCCACAACACTCTAGCCACCACAACTGAGAAACAACAGACAATTATTCCAGTCCCACAAACCCCTATACTTTCCACTTAATTTATGCAGATCCTACCATAAATGTATCAGCAAGGACTCCAGCATATACAAGAGGGCCTGCTGTACATGTTCTTAGATCTGTTTTTCTAAAAGGGAAGCAACTTTTGAGGGGTCAACAATCTTTGTTAATTACATTCACCAACAGAGAAAATGCAAGCAGAGAAATAACGACCAATAGACAGGGCTTCCAACTGTCTGACCATAAGCAATACATACATCACAGATCAACAGACAGATCTAACTATCTGACCATTACATACATACATAGCTACCATAGAGAGAAGTACGAGCATCTGGGTTTTAAAACTTGGAGGGCTCCTTAGTGGCTGCCCAGAGCCTCATCTGGCCAAACAAACGCTTCCAATGTGGTCCTTTCCCTAAAGAAGCTCATGTTTTAATGAGAAAGATGACATGCGGACAATTGTGTACATACAAGATATATACAATGTAAACAGGAAAAAATCTTAGAAGGGAAGTAGTAATAGTGGAAGTAGGGAAGGGAATTTAGTAGCAAAGTTTCTCTGGTGGAAAGTAATAATTGTGCTGAGTCTTGAGGAAGCCAAAACGAAGAGGTAGAGTGAGTGAGCATTCCAGGCATGGGAGACACCTGATGAGAAGGTGTAGAGTCTGGAAATTGAGAGTTATGTTAGAGAGACAATAAAGGATCTTTCCCCCAGAGTCTCTCCTTTTCTCACAAGTGTTAGGTTGTTCCTGGCTTCTGCATTTCTGATATTATTATTCTAAGATCTGCTATTTTTTAAATTTATAATCAGGTATGTCCCCTTGCTTCTATCTTCCATATATTTCTTTTCAAAATAAAACTTTTTTGGATATCTTTAAAAAAATCACATCATTTCCCAATGATACTCCCACCCCACTCATATCAAAGTGAAAAATAAAACAGAATGACAAAGATCAACCATTCCTGAAAGAATTTGCAGCATTTTACAAAATTAGTTCACTTCCTCTGCTGGGGAGAGGAAAATATGTTATATTTGCAGTTCTCTAGAGTCAAGATTACTAATCACATTCATTAATCTGAATAAAGATTGCACATGCCTTAAACATCTAAGTTTGTCAGTAGGTTCACAATGCACATACATTATCTCTTTCCATAACTCCCATTTCCCCCATTATAATTATTTGTTTTCATTTTGATTTATTAAATTTATGTTCATGCTGTATATATTTTATATAACATGTGAGAATTTAAAATCAGAGTCTACTACACAAACCTTAATTAACTTTGTAATTTTGCTCTTTAAATCATATGAGGATTGTTGGGGCCCAGCTCTGGACCGTGGCCTCCTGTATGGAGAGTTGAGACACGTGGAGGTGCTAACCTGCTTATGTGGCACTAGCTGGTCTGGTAAGCTGCGTGGTACTGGGAACGCCTCAGTAACAGGATAGGCTCCGCCTACGGGGAGGAACATGGGAAGAGCTCGGATGGCCAAATATATGCTGGGTGCATTGGGGGATCAGGGGAGTGATGTAACCATTAAAGAGTGTGCAGCTGCCAACTTGGGTGTTCTGTCTTGTTATTCCCCTCCCCCACCAGAGGGGCTGGAGACATCCGAAGACCAATAGAGATCTAGATCTTGAGCTAAGATTCCAAGCGAAGCCCAGGGAGGGAGAGCTAGCGTAGGAAGCCGGGGACAGAGGATAAGTTAGTTAAGTTACTTTGATTCTGGGGAAATAGAAGTAAGCATATGATTCTGTGAAGGCTAGCAGAGTATTGGGTAATTGCTAAATTCCCCATAATCTGACTAATAAGCAACTCTGAGAAATGGGATTAAGAAAGTCATCATAGAATGTTCCATACATTTCTCAAAGGTGAGATTTCCTGTCCTTGCAGCAAGGATTTTCCAATTACATAAGATCCCCTTGTAAATTTCTTGATAATGATCCATTAGTCACTGGTTTATTATAAGTCATATGACACCAGGAATGTCCTCAAGGCAAATCTTATAAATCAACCTACTTCCCTGTTCCTGCCCTATTTTCTCATTCCTGAAAATTCTATGAATATGCATTAATCTCATGAACATATATTTTGATTAGTTCCTCTTTTTAGACAGTAAGAGTGCTCTGCATTCTGCCATGAATATCCTTGGCTAATTAGGAGGCTTGGATCCAATTTATTGGCAATTGCTAGCACTGCTAATAAATTGATCACACTCAGAACTTTGTTCCTTGTTTACCTTTATTTCTCACAGGATATGTTTCTTACATTAGAATTAAAGCTCATTGTAAGTAGGAATTATTTATTCTTTTTACTTGTGTCCATAGCACACAGTATAGCGGCTATGCTAGGATCAACCCATCACTTTTAAACTAACCACTGTGTTGCTAACTCAAGCTTTATGCTCACCACATCCTCTCCCTTCTGCTGGGAGGGTTATAGGACAGAGTACCAAACTCCTCCCAATGCTTTCCCTTATAGAGGGTAGAGACTGGACTCTTAGCTCATTCCATTTTTCATCTACTGTCCTACCTGGTTTCAATTCTATGAAACAAGATTTTCCCATCAGGTACCTTCTAGTATTCCATTCACTGTGACCCACACCCCTTTTCTGCCTCCTTTTTCTCTGCTTTTTATTAATTGCATCCCCAGCAATTAGTAAAGTATCTGGCACATAGTAGGCGCTTAATAGATGTTTATTAAATTGGGTTGCCTCAAACATAGTAGACACCTAACGAATATTTATTGATTGATATACCGTCAAAATTTTGTTTTTGAGAGCTTCCTTTAGTTTTCTTTTAGCTTTCTTTAGCTAATTTCTACAATTGTATCTGGAATCTTAACTGTCTTTCTCTGAAACCTTTAAAATATTATTTTCCCCCTGAAATCTCCTATTCTCTGAGTTCTAAATCTCATCTGTCATAAACTATTAGAGTCAAGGTCACTTTCTTTGCAAACTCATTGCTTTGGATTTTACTTAGAATCAGGTCTAAATTAGCAACTGCCTTTGTTGCATCTTTCATTTTTTTGATGAATGAAATTGTAATTAAGTAAATAACTTATTAGCTAGCCCACTAGCTAGCAGAGAAGGAGAATTAAGAAATATTTGAATAGTTTCATATATTCACACAATACTTTACACATAGTAGATACTTAAGTAGATACTTTTAGGTTAATTGGAATCTCCTATTTCTGTTACATTATACTCATACTATGTCATTAAGTTTGTGAACTCCTTTTGAAATTTGTCATCCATTTCATTCCTCTGGATCGAGATAGTCTTCAACAATTCCATACTTCAATACTACCTCTGTGTTTTTCCCCCACTTTTCCCCGCTACTGATTCTCATCCAGTTACTTTCCAGCATGTTTGCCCCCACAGAACATGAGTTACCTTCTTGCTATATAGGTTACTTCAGTATCTCTTTTACTTAATCTGTTCTTTAAAAGAAAAACATATATTTTCTTTCCATATTAGAGTCATTATGCATCACATCCCACCAAGTCTCTGTGGCATCTATGAGATCTAATGAATGATTTGCATTAACGTAGTTTACTTAGCTGGCATCCTGTACTCTGAGTAATTACCATTTAGTTTCTATATCCATAAATATCATCACATCTCTTTTCTGGCAAATTTTTCTCTTAAGAATTATTGGGCCTCTGCACCAAGTTTCTTATTCCTATTTTCATACTTGCTGCTACTCTTTGTGACATCTGGATGAGAAAATATATATATATGAGCAGTTTTCTCATTCTTTTCCATTTTCATTTTACTTCATCAGAACTACAAATCTCCAATCAAATATATTCTTACTTGGTCTAGTTACATTAGATTTATTCCTGTCATTTCTGTTCCTTAAAGTCTGATACAGAAAAAATAAAAACAAATCACATTCTCTGAAAACATCTTAATCAACTCTTCACTTCTCAATACTGGCCTTTCTGTTCTGTTTTACCACCTTCAATCAACAGAATTGATATACACACTCCTTTCCTTATCTCTCTCCCCTCCCCACCTATGGATATGAAACATCCTACGTCTCATAGATCTTCACTGTTCTGCCTAGGTCCTCCAAAGAGATGCTTTGTAAGTTCCATTTGGGTGGATTTTTTGTCCCTACATGAATTTTCAAAAGTGGGTAGTAGTAATAAATTTTGACAAGTCTGGGAGAGATTTTCCATCACACACCACGTACATGCCCTGGCAAGACAGCCTACCTCCTGCTTATCCCTGTCATACTGAGATATGGCTACTGCAGTATCCCTGAGCAAGAAGATTTATTTGTGTATTTGTTTGTTTATAAGTTTATTTATTTTCAGTGTTCCACAATCACTAACATACAACCTAGACGTTTTCTTTCCCTCCCTCCCCCTCCCCCCCCCCAGTTACCCCCTTCCTCCCTGAGACAGCATACAGTTTTATATAGGTTCTATCCATACATTCCTATTAAATACATTTTCACCATAGCCATGTTGTATAGAAGAATTAAAATGAATGGGAGAAATCATAAAACAAACCAAAACATAATACAAAAGAAAATGATCTGCTATAATCTGCGATTGAATTCCATGGTTCTTTCTCTGGACGTGGAAGGCATTTTGCCTTAAAAGACCACTGGGAATTTTTAAAGTCCTTACATTGCAATGAAGTTCTAAGTCTACCAGAAAAAGTCCTCGCACACTGTGGTTGTTTCTGTGTATAAGGTTCTCCTGGTTCTGCTCCTTTCTCTCAGCGTGAGATCATATAAGTCTTTCCAAGCCTCTCTGAAGTCTTCCTGTTCATCATTTCCCATAGCACAATAGTATTCCATTACATTCACATACCATAATTTATTCAGCTATTCCCCAGTTGATGGGCATCCTTTGATTTCCAGTTTTGGGCCACCACAAAGAGGGCTGCTGTAAATATTTTTATACACGTGGGACCCTTTCCCATTTTCATGATCTCTTAGGGATACAGTCCTAGAAGTGGTATTGCTGGGTCAAAGAGTATGCACATTTTTGTAGCCCTTTGGGCATAGTTTCAAATTTCTCTCCAGAATGGTTGGATCAGCTCACAGTTCCACAAACAATGAATTAGTGTTCCAACTCTCTTACATCTTCTCCAACATTGATCATCTTCCTGTTTTGTCATGTTAGCCAATCTGATAGGTGTGATGTGGTATCTCAGACTTGTTTTGATTTGCATCTCTCTAATCAATAGTGATTTAGAGCATTTTTTATATGACTATAGAAGTCTTTAATTTCTTCCTCTGAAAACTGCCTGTTGATATCCCTTGACCATTTATCAGTTGGGAAATGACCAAGAAGCTTTCAACTACTACAATTTTCCTTTTCTTCCTCTGATTAATACTATCGATCAATCAATAAACATTTAATAAAAATCTACTATGTGCCAGGCACTGAGCTAAGTGCTAGAGTAATACATAGTGTCTTTCTCATCCAAAATATAGTGCTTTGCAAACCTTAAAGTGTTTAACATTAGTATTATCTTCAATGTGTGGGGCTATATTTGTACTCTCCCTGCTTGCATAACCCTCAGTGCTTTTGAATGCTTGAAACACACAGATCAAGAAGGCATTTTAACCAAATGACCCTTATTCCAACAGTGATGACAAGGTCTAAAGCTATTTTTCAGAACCAAAATATAATTTTAGGTTAGTTGTCTCTGCTTTCCCATTATAAAAATAACATTTTTTATACCAGTAGAGTAGGGATATCCCAAGGTCTATCTTGGTGCATTTTCTCCATTTGCAACTACAATCCAGTCTCAAAAAAGATTATGACTACTTCTTTTTTTTCCTCCTGCAATTTCCTTTCACCATTTAAATACTGGATGTGAAAGCTAATGACATTTGAAAAACCTAAGGGAAAATATGTTGGTTGGAAGTTAAAATCCTTACATGCCCTATTTAAAGGGCACAGATAACTGCCCTGGCCTTAACATTTCTGTGTAACCTTAAACAGTCATATAGTACTAAGAATGGTGTGTTGCGTAATTTCACTGGTTTATTTTTAATTCAAGCCAGCCCTAAAATAAATCTGCTGTTAGAGGTCTATTACTCAGGCTTGTTACATTAGAGGTTTCCATAATAAAACAGAATGATGTATATGAGTATTTATTTTAATCTGCACAGTCATCCAATGGCTTTTGTGTGTATATCCTTGCATTAACATCATCACTTAAGAAGTGTGGGCTGGTGTCAAGGGCCCAGAAATAAAATCATACTCCAAAAGCTAAGAAAGATCTTACCGTAGTTACTCCATACTCTGCCAGAATGCCTACTTTCCCACCTCTGACTCCTCCCTGGTTTACCATCCTTGGATTTCCCTTCTGATACTTTTGTCATGTCTGCCCTACATCCTATATCCCCCCACTGTTCCCTTTGTTAACAGTGCCCAATTCAGACTAGACTTCAACCTTAGAATCCTTAGAAAACTGAAGTATTGTGCTTCCCCTGTGTTTGCAGATGCCACAGTAGTTTGACCTCAGTGGGCTCAGAGCAATATCCACATTTATCTTAAGCCATGTTAGTTTATCAAGAATGCTTTTAGAAGAACTATTTTTTTTAGCTTCAATTTCAGATGCATGCCCAAAGAAGCAAAACAGTGGATTGAGTAGCAGATGAAAAGTGGTAAAGCATCAGGGTCTAGACAAAGGAGTCCTAGATTAAGCATTAGAAGATCCACAGTCAAATTTGAGCTCTGCTACTTACTGCTGTGTGTACTTACTGCTTGATCAAGTCATTTAACATCTTCGTCCCCATTTCCCTTTATATCTGATATATTTTCTTTTATATCTGATAATATTTTCTGATATTGCTTGAGCATTCATTTTCTATGACTCTATCAATGAACACTTTTTTTTTTGACACATTGGTATTTCTGCTTATTCCCAAAACTCTACCACCTGTCAGCTTAAACAGTTATGAGAAGCCCTTTCAGGTGCCTTTACCTATTTCATTGAGCCTAGTTGGAGGGTTCTAGCCTGTCTTACAGATGCTAGGACTCTATTATTTGTTGACTAAGGGATGTCTTGACTACTCCATTAGAAAAATGGTAGTTCTCTAACGACTCGGCAGATAGTTAAGGAATGTTGCAAGTCAAGGTTTCCCTCTGGCTAAGGAGTAGACAAGGGAGGATCAGGTCACTTGGGAATTAGGACACAGGGAGGGACAATTGGTGATGGGTATGGATGCCCTGTCTGTCACCTAAGTATTTGCTAACTAAGCAGGACAATAGGAGCCATAAAATGAGCAAATTGGATTGGTCTTCTAATGGGGACTAACCAATAAAAAAAAAAAAAGCATAACCATTAGCTCAGTAACAGTAGGCTAGAATCCAAAAGAAAATATAATTCACTTATAACAAGGCCCCTTGGATGTGACCAAATCAAATGATCTTTGTTTTTCCTCACACATCTTTCATTATTCATTGAATACTGTGTAACCAGGGCTTTGAGTTGTAATCTCTTAGGATGAATCTGGTTAACGGCTTTGTGGAAGGATAACAACTTATTAATATTTATTTCTTTGCTCACCAAGACATTGCAAATATACACCTACTTAAATGTAGATTAGATCATTATGCTTTCTCTTAACTGGTTATATCTTTATCATATTCAAGTTTTAGAAAGTCTCTGAAGTCAGCTGGGCTTGTTTTAAACATGCAATTTGAGATAGAGAGGACAGTAATTTTCCATTGAATTAGACCAGCATAAGTCATAACATCCAAACAAAATAAATAAATTTACAGAGTAGCATTTTTTTCCATTTGTTCAGTTATTTAGTTATATAAACTGTAGAAGTAATTGTACTGGTAACTGCACAACCTTAGTCGTATTTGAAAAGGAAAGATAAATATAGGATAATATCCTGAGGGAATGACAGAAAAAATGAAGGTTTGTTTTTTTTTAAAGACAAGATATAGGAACGTCTATAGGCAGAAGGAAAAGAGCCAATAGATATAGATGACATAATGAGAATTCAGAATTATCTGAGTTAGAAGATTAAATAAAAAAAGTGGGAGGGCCATGTGAAAAAATGACCTTCATGTATTAGAGGGGAAAGATGCGGAAGGGAAAGCTTATAATGGAAGCTGACAGGTTTTCCCTGAGATGTAAACGAATTTCTCTTGAACAATTAACATCCCTTGTTCCATCCTGCAATCCATTGGTTTTTCCTGGAATAGAAGGCAGAGGAAATAATGAGGAGACTTGATGTTATTTTTTTTCTGCTTGATTATTACCAATTAAAATCCTTAAAAAACCTAAAGAAAGGTTGTATATGGTTGTTATTCTAGATTTGGAGCTGGATGAGATTTTAGATTTTATTTAATCCAAGTCTTAAATGCTACAGGTTAAGTTACAGTGACCCAGGGCTATCACATAGATTTTGATTCCTAAATCTAGTTTCCTTCCCACTGCACCACAGAGAAGTACTAGGTAAAACCTAGTACTTCCCTTTATGTAAGAAGAGCTAGGTGAAAACAATCCAGATGAAAGAGATAATGTCTGTAATAATGCCTATAGGCAAACCTTTCCATGTTGAATGGAAGAAGGTACTGCCCCGGAAATCTGTCTAGTGTTAGGAAGTGACTGGAGAGAAGGTGTTAATAATACTTTAGCACAGTGCTGTGGTAAAATAAAGCAGTACACATGGACTTGGTCTCATTTGATGTTTTTAACTGTTCTTCCCCACTAGAAATTTTTTTATTAGTTCATAAAAATTTTACTGTCAAAAGTTCTTATGTATTTAACCATACAAATAAATCCAAATCTACAATTGATTTTTTCCCCTTCCTTCTCTTTTCATCCTGCTGTTTTCTCATGTGACTGTCTCTTCCCCTGCTTCCTTTCCTTTCCACCTGAGCAGGGATGTGCCAATAAATTTTTAACAATCAGCTCTCAAAAATAAATGTGCCTATGACACACTTTGAAGTTTAATCTGCATTATTAATATTTTCTCCATTGCTTTCCTAAATTTAGTTCTAGACAATCAACAAAACAATAAATCCAGTTCTGATCTGTAAAGTTTGATTTCTGGGGTGTGAATGGTCATACTGAAAATTTAACAGGTGAGCTGGTTCAAGCTGGCTCTGGCACAAGAGTTTGCTGGAGCTGCCAAGAGCCATGGTGGAAGGACAACTGGACCAAAGTAAAGAAATCTTATATTTGCTTGGTCTTCAGTAATTCGGGTTCAGAAATATTGACCTAAATCATACAAACTATCCTGGATAATTAGGATTTGGGAAGGTGTCAACAAGCATTTGTGTGCATGTGTCTATATAAAGGTGAGGCTTATAATTTCTTTGCAAAAGGGAAGATCTAGCATTGAAAGTATCTCTATAATCACAGGTCAGTGTCTGTTCTCCAATTTCTAGTGTTGGAGTTAAGGAATGCTAAGAGACTATACTTCCAAGAGGAAGAATTTCAATTCAGGCTTCTAGTCCAGTAGTCTCCAATTATTTTTGATAATATACTATCACTTAAAGATTTTTTTTTAGTCTACATATACAATATACATATTTATTTGTGCATAAATTATTACAGAAATTGCGCACATTATAAAAAGTTATATAAAATATGGACCATCTAAGGAGAGAGAAAGACAAAATAATATTTGATTCTAAAGCCATTGGAGTTTACTTATTAGAGCAGAGGCATGATCAAACATGAACTTTACGAAAATCAGTTCAGTAGCTGTGTAGAGGATGAATTCGAATGGGGAGAGAGCTGAGGTAGGGAGTCCAATTAGAAGGTGATTGTAATAGTCCAGGTGAGAGGAGATGAAGATTTGACCTATGTAATTGTGTGATCAGAGATGTAGCTGTGTGCTGGAGTCAGTTACTAAAATTTCAGTGTCAGGATTTATACCTTGGAAATTGGAAAGCTATAAACCAAGACTTGATTCACTATTTTGTTGCTGTTTAGTGTTTAGATTTGTGTATTCATCCTTCGTTTCCAAAGAAGACCATACCATCAGAGAAATAATGACATGACTTGCACTTGACTTTGTTTTGAATGAGGGAAGGCTGTGCAGGTCACCAGCCTCATTTCTCCTCTAGGGTCATCTGAATCCAGTGACCAGATATTCATCAGGATGACTGGAGATGACCCAGGATGAAGCAATTGGAGTTAAGTAATTTGCCCAAGGTCACACAGCTAGTGAGTGTCAAGTGTCTGAGGTGAGATTTGAACTCAGGTCCTCCTGACACCTGCACTGGTGCTCTATGTACTGCACCATCTAGCTGCCCTAGTGTTTAGATTTACAAAAAAAAAAAAATGATGGAGGAAATGTTAATAATACAGATGAAATTTAAAAGTGTTTTGAGAACATACTTTTTTTTTTGAGACCCAGTTAAACATTTACCTGCATACTCCCTGGGTATGAGAGATGATACAGAGATATTGGTTGCGTGTGTGACTTGAGAAAGTAAGAAATGGAGGATGATACTGTGACATTGATGGTATGAACCTGTGTGGCTAGAAGGATGGTGATGTTTTTGATAATAACAGTGATGTTCAAGATAGGGGTGGGTTTGGTGGGAAAGATAATGTAATAGGACCCGTGATACAGATCACAAATTAGCTGTACATGTTCATCCTGTGTTCTACTGAAAACGAAAAGGTGTAGGCCAGGGTTAATTTGCTGGACCCTGCTCTGGAAAGCAGAGCCCATTGGCTAAAGGGTTTACTGTACCCAGGAGTCATGAAGGCAGGCAGGATGTGAGGATGGAGAGAGTGTGGTTTGTCATGCTAGATGAAGCTGTCACAGCTCTGAGTGCCCGCATAATGATTAAGTTATAACTGCCCTGAAGAACTGATGTTCATTATAGCCATGGGAGACCAGCAGTGAGAAGGGGCAGAATGAGGGAGTGTTTTATCTGTCATGCCAGGGAACAAACATTTATTAAGTACTTTGTGCCAGATACTCTGTTAAGTTCTGGGCATAAAATTGCAAGCGAAAAAGAAAAACAGTTCTTTTCCTTAAGAAGTTTAGAGTCTAATGAGGGAAGACAACACAGAAAAGGGAAGTGGAAAAGGGTGGGAGTGGAGATAAAGGTATCTGCATGGTAGATGAATTGCATTAGTCAGTGTATAATCTGGAGGGGAATGGAGGTTGGCTGGCCTGCACTCCTCACCAAAAAGAAAGTAGCAGGAGGAACTCATCAATGGGAGAAGGAGGCTGGCTTGAGAGATGTTCAAGAGTGAGGAGGTCCCAGGCTCTTAGGGATATTTCAGGGTGAGTTTGAAGCTGAGACATGGGGTTGAAGTCCAGAAAATAATGGGTGAATGGGGTGGTACAGTTGAAGTAGAGACCAACCATTTGAAGGATGGAATGTGACCCGTTTTTCTACCTTCCTGATTGATTGCACACTTTGGCTACTTTGCTCCAGCACACCCTTACATTGTACACTCTGAGGACACATGACCTCTGCTTTGGTGACCGTTGTTCTAGACTGAAGCCAACTTTCTATCTATTATGTGACTTTGTTTTGCATCAACCTAGGTAAAAGGCCTTGCCTGAGAATTCCATTTCTGCTACTTATTTCCTGCACGATCTTAGGCAAGTTGTTTAAACTCTGTCAATCAAGTTTCTTCATTGGTAAAAAGACAGGGTTGGACTACAGAATGTCTAAGTTTTCTTTAAGTTTGAGATCTTATAATCTATGATCTCAATCTGTCACAGAAAGTCCTTTATAATCTGGCACCAATTTACCTTTTCAGACTTATTTTATATTATTCTCCTTCACAAATTTTACGTTCCAGCCAAATTGGATTACTAGTTTGCTCATGTACTCAACAACCTATCTCTTGCCTCTGTGCATTCACACAGACTATCCACCCTGCCTCCCAGGTCCTAGACTGCATTTTCCTCCCCCCTTCTCTCCTGTCTACTGTCAGAATCATTATCTATCTCCAAGGATTAGCTCCAACTGACTTCTCCTGACTGCTTTTCCTATTTGTTGGGGATCTCTCTCAAATTACTTTCTATTTACTATTTATTGTTCTGTCCTGTCTGACTCTTTATGACCCCAAGAACCATACCATCCACTGGTTTTTCTTGGCAAAGACACTGGAGTGCTTTCCTTCTTCAGTGGATTAAGGCAAACAGTGGTTAAGTGACTTGCCCAGGGTCACACAGCTACTAACTGTTTGAGACTGTTTTTGAACTAAGGTCTTCCTGACTCCTGATAAAGGGAAACTAGGTGGCATAGTGATGGAGTGCAGGGCCTGGAGTCAGAAGACTCATATTTCTGAGTTCAAATCTGGCCTCAAGATACTTACTAGCTTTGTGACCCTGATCAAGTCATTTAACCCTGTTTGCCTCAATTTCCTCATCTGTAAAATGTGCTGAAGAAGGATCTCTAGTATCTCTGCCAAGAAAAACCCCAAAAGGAGTCACAAACAGTTAGACTTGACTGAAAATGACTGAATAACAATTTCCTGATGACTGGTCCAGTGCTCTTTCCACTGAACTACGTAGCTACCTCCTTCTACTTATCAGCCTAGGTTGATACTATTCTCTTCCCTCCCACCTATCTCAAAGTTAACTCTCCAAACGCTGGTACTGCTTTTGTAGGGTCAGAGGAGAAGTACAGTGGATCCTGGAGTATGGTAGGTAATTCATAAATGTTTTTGTTGATAAGTTATCAACATCTAAGTTTTACAAGCTAAAGGTCATTTCTTGATTTCAGAAAGCTCATTTTACATGGATAAAAGAGATGGGATGCCAATATAGATAATTCTGTATATGTAGATAAGATAGATTTGTAAATTGATAGACAGAAGGTAGGGAGATAGATAAAGCATTTATTAATTGTTTACTATATACCAGGCCCTATGTTGAGTGGCTTTCAAACAAAAAGAAAGATGGCATCTGCCTTCTAGTTTACATTTTAATAGGATTAGACAACCCATAGGAAGGGGCTGAATGTATGGTATCTGTGTATTTAGGGGAAGGATTACATACAGGTAAGAACTGGAGTCCAGGGAGTCATGGACTGAACTAGGTTTGGAGCAAATATGGCTACATGAGTGTTTTCATAAAGCAAAAACAAAATTAAACTTTCTAGAGTCCCATCTTTTCTTCTGGGAATTGTTACTTTAAGCAGCTTTTGGATTATATATAGCACAATTTTTAACTGAAATTTTGAGGAATTTCTTTACCTGGAGATCTAGATTAATTTTGTTTACTTTTGTCAATGTTGCATGCAAAAAAATATTCCTCTGAAAAAGTAGTATCTGGTCAAAAAATTCCAATCAGACTGTTGGTAGATATATACCTTGTTTAGAAAGCAAGCAATTCCATTTTCTCAACTTCATTAAATGCATAAGAAACTCTTAAAATGAGGGATAAAACCCAGAGATAAAAAGTCATGTGGCACCCAAACTGAAAGAACAGAAGAATTGAGGCTGAGTTTGTAGAAAGGCAATTTTTAGCATTCATTGTAATTGGTCTTCTGTAGTACTTATCCATTATCTTCTTTTTTTAGTTATCAGCAATTTTCTGGAACATAATGGAGGATTGTGCTGAGGAATTTGAAAGTAAAATGTGTTATCTGCATAAAGGTTTCCTCCTCACCTTTGTGCTGCCTAACCTTAGCATGCAAGACATTTGAAGAGCAAAATGTCTTCAGGATGAGAGGTCCTTAATTGGCAAATGTCACATACCTTTGACTTGGTTTAGGCTTGTCATCTTTGGCCATCCATCTACTTTGCTCATTTCTACAACTGGAATGAATATCTTCACTTGATAAGGCAATCCATGGAGCAAAGATCTGTTTCAAGAGAGAAAGAAAGAGGTTAGCAAACCTAGTGAATGAAGCATGATTTTCTTTAAAAAAAAGATGTTAGTGTGGCAGCAACAGCTGCTTGCATTTTGGCCTCTCTACAATTAACTGCTGAGATGTGTTCCTCACATATTTAATCACCCATGGAAGGTCCTCCTGGCATGAATGATTTATCATCTGTCGGATCCTGATTGTAACAGATGATGGAACTCAGGAGATACTGCTTTCCCAAGTTCAGTATGAAGCTATCAGCTTGCCTGAAACACTGAGCTCACTAATTAAAATGTTGAATTACAAAGTAGTTGATGATGAATAGAAATAGAACTTGAAAGATCATGGTCAAAAGAAAGGAAATTAAAAAAAATACAAATATACTATAGCTACATAATTTTTTCAACAATTAAAATCACTTCAATAAAATGTTTGTAGGGGCTAGTGTAGGCTAAGAAGAGACCATGACAATAAATTACTTACCTTCTGTAGGTGGGAAAGGGATTACTTAGAAGAGTCTCCAAACAAACTGATCAGTTTATAAAAGGTGTGTCTTTGGAGGCATCTGCAGGACACCTCCATGCTGATAGAATGAGTTTGTCCATTAATGCCTTGCAAAGAAGACATAGACTTCCTGATTAGTTCTCAGGGGTTAGGCTTGTCTCCAACATGATTCACTGCCTGGTATTCAGGAGGACAGACTCCTGACAGCAAGGCTGAGGTGAACCCTCAACATGTGTGGGTTACCCCAAAAATATATTATTTAATTATTATTGTTTGGAAATCAATTCCTTAGATCTGGGGTGAGTCTCCAAGATTTAATTCATGACTCAGTACCCCCAAAACCCACAAGCTCACACTGGATTTAACATAGGGGGCCTCACCCACGAGGGTCACCTAGAATTGCTTCAGAAAAACACATAAATATAATTTATGTTTGACTCATGTCAAGGTTCCCTGATGTGGGTAACATGGTCCTGTCTCCCATATAGACATTCAAAGTCATATCACATATTGGTAGAAAATTTAATTTTATGTATTTATTTATTTATTCTTCTTTTTTAATTTATTTATTTAACTTTTAACATTCATTTTCACAAAACTTTGGGTGCCAAATTTTATCCTCATTTGTTCCCTCCTCCACCCCAAAACACCAAGCATTCTGATTGACCCTATCATCAATTTGTCCTCTCTTCTATCATCCCTCCCTTCTCTTGTCCCCATCTTCTCTTTTGTCCTGTAGGGCCAGGTAACTTTCTATACCCCTTTACCTGTATTTCTTATTTCCTAGTAGCAAGAACAGTACTTGACAGTTGTTCCTATAACTTTGAGTTCCAACTTCTTTTCATCCCTCCCTCCCCACCCAATCTCTTTGGGAAGGCAAGCAATTCAATATAGGCTATATCTGTGTAGTTTTGCAAATGACTTCCATAATAGTTGTGTTGTGTAAGACTTACTATATTTCCCTCCATCCTATCCTGCCCCCCATTGCTTCTGTTCTCTCTTTTGATCCTGTCCCTCCCCAAGAGCGCTGACTTCAAATTGCTCCCTCCTCCCATTGCCCATTCTTCCATCATCCCCCTGACCCTACTTATCCCCTTATCCCCCACTTTCCTGTATTGTAAGATAGGTTTTCATACCAAAATAAGTGTGTATTTTATTCCTTCCTCGAGTCAAGTGTGATGAGAGCAAACTTCATGTTTTTCTCTTACCTCCCCTCTTTTCCCTCCACTAAAAAGTCTTTTGCTTGCCTCTTTTATGAGAGATAATTTGCCCCATACCATTTCTCCCTTTCTCCTCCCAATATATTTCTCTCTCACTGCTTAATTTCATTTTTTTAAAGATATGATCCCATCCTATTCCATTCACTCTGTGCTCTTTGTTTCTGTGTGTGCATGCGCATGTGCACGTGTATGTGTGTGTGTGTGTGTGTGTGTGTGTGTGTGTGTATGTAATCCCACCAACTACCCAGAGACTGAAAAGTTTCAAGAGTTACAAATATTGTCTTTCCATGTAGGAATGTAAACAGTTCAACTTTAGTAAAGTCCCTTATGACTTCTCTTTGCTGTTTACCTTTTCATGCTTCTCTTCATTCTTGTGTTTGAAAGTCAAATTTTCTTTTCAGCTCTGGTCTTTTCATCAAGAATGCTTGAAAGTCCTTGATTTCATTGAAAGACCATTTTTTCCCCTGAAGTATTATACTCAGTTTTGCTGGGTAGGTGATTCTTGGTTTTAGTCCTAGTTCCTTTGACTTCTGGAATATCCTATTCCATGCCCTTTGCTCCCTCAATGTAGAAGCTGCTAGATCTTTTGTTATCCTGATTGTATTTCCACAATACTTGAATTGTTTCTTTCTTGCTTCTTGCAATATTTTCTCCTTCACCAGGGAACTCTGGAATTTGGCCACAATGTTCCTAGGAGTTTCTCTTTTTGGATCTCTTTCAGGCGGTGATCTGTGGATTCCTTGGATACTTATTTTGCCCTCTGTTTCTAGAATCTCAGGGCAGTTTTCCTTGATAATTTCATGAAAGATGATGTCTAGGCTCTTTTTTTGATCATGGCTTTCAGGTAGTCTCATAATTTTTAAATTGTCTCTCCTGGATCTATTTTCCAGGTCAGTTGTTTTTCCAATGAGATATTTCACATTATCTTCCATTTTTTTCATTCTTTTGGTTTTGTTTTGTGATTTCTTAGTTTCTCATAAAGTCATTGGCCTCCATCTGTTCCATTTTAATTTTGAAAGAACTGTTTTCTTCAGTGAGCTTTTGAACCTCCTTTTCCATTTGGCTAATTCTGCTTTTGAAAGCATTCTTCTCCTCATTGGCTTTTTGAACCTCTTTTGCCAGTTGAGTTAGCCTATTTTTCAAGGTGTTATTTTCTTCAGCATTTTTTTGGGTCTCCTTTAGCAAGGTGTTGACCTGCTTTTGATGCTTTTCTTGCATCTCTCTCATTTCTTTTCCCAGTTTTTCCTCTACCTCTCTAACCTGATTTTCAAAATCCTTTTTGAGCTCTTCTATGGCCTGAGCCCATGGAATATTTATTCTGGATGTTTGGGATATAGGAGCTTTGACTTCTGTGTCTTTCCCTGATGGTAAGCATTGTTCTTCCTCATCTGAAAGGAAGGGAGGAGATACCTGTTCACTAAAAAAGTAGACTTCTATGGTCTTATTTTTTCCCCTTTTCTGGGCATTTTCCCAGCCAGTGACTTAACTTCTGAGTGTCCTCTCCATCCCCACCTTGCCTCCAGATCTGCCCAGCCAGTGCTTGGGGTCTGAGATTCAAATGCTGCTTCCCAGCCTCAGGGCTTTGGGCGGGGGCAGGGCTGCTATGCAGTGTGAGATTAAGTTCAGGTGCTAGGGTGGGGGCAAGGCAGCCACACCAGGCTCAGTTCCCTCAGGGGGTTTATGCAGAAACCTTCAACAGTGGATCCAAGCTCCTGCCTGCTTGGGGAGCCCTGGTCTGCTCCCGTCTCCGCTGCTGCCTCCTGAGGGGGCCTGAGTTATAGGGATACCCCACTCCCCTCTTGACCAGCCAAAGAGACCCTCTCACCAACCTTCAGCACCTGTGGGTGGAGGGACCCGTGTGGCTGCTGGAGATTCTGTCCCTGAAGCCTGCTGGGATCTGCTCCTCTTGGTGTCACATGGCCAAGGCAGGGCTGGGCTCTCCTCCAGTCCAGTTCACAAGGGACCTTTCACGTGGGTTTTTCAGGGCTCTCTGGAACAGAAATCTCCTCCACTCCATTGTTCTGTGGCTTCTGCTGCTCCCGAATTTGTTGGGAGTTCTTCTTTACAGGTATTTTATGGGCTGTGGGTTTTGGAGCTAGCATATGTGTGTCTTTCTACTCTGCCATCTTGGCTCCTTCCCCGAAAATTTTATTTCATTCCACAGAAAATAAAGAAGACACGAAGGACTTAAAGAGGCACAAAAAGATATATAAATGTGTAAAACTCTCAAGTAACCCATCAACTTCCCACAGAAGTGAATTGAATTTGGAACTGCCATTGGACAACCCTTTAACGTTCTAGTGGATCTCTTGTTCTCCCAAAGGGGCCTACATAGTCTTGCCTAGACTTGTGCTGTCTTCTTGTGGATTTTCCCCATATGTCCAATAGCTTTTAAGGTTGATTAACAGACAATCTCTTTCCCAACGTACCTGCTGTGTCTAAATAGCTTACTAGTTTTGCTCATCAGAAAACACAATCTGATTCTTTTGAACAGAAGTGAATAAGAGAATGATCCATCTCCGATTCCCAGGATGAAGGTGCATCTCTAAGTGACCCATTTCTAAGGTAAATAGGTGATAGTGTCAGGTTTTGTTATTAACAGGTAGCTAGCTTGAGAATTAATAATTGGATACAGTTGAATTTAATTGGGGCTAGGAACTGAGTGCTTCAGCTCCTGTAGTTTCTCAGTGACATTAGGGTGGGTATATTCATGTGGAGCTGTGGTCTGCAAATGATTAAATAAAATAATTTATTCCATGAAATGAGAGATTACGTACAGGAGGCTGCTTTCAAAGTGCCTCCCTAAGCACTGAGAACACTGACAAGGAATGACTTAGGGGAGAATAGACTTTAGGGAATGAGAAAATTGTTGAGCACTTTAGAAATGAAGTTCGTTCTAGATAGAAAATGCTATTCCTGCCATCATGTGCCATATAGCAAAGTAATTATGGTCCTTTTATAGCTATTGATTTTTTTAAAAAAAGTTTGCTCTCCCTTTCAGTATATGAGGCCTTAACTTTGCCTGCTTGAGGAAGGACTATGGTGCCAGTCAAAAGCTGGGATGCTTTTGGAGTTCTTTGAGGAGAATTCATTTAAACACCTGTCTGAGGTAAGCCAATGGGCAGACTCACCTGTCTCCCCAGGAAGCAGAGACAAAACTGAGCTCATTCTCTCTGGATTTTAGAAAGATATTTTGGATAATTTAAAATTACCTTCTGCATGGCCCTGAGTTGGTGATAATATAGTTTAGTCAAAGAACCAAGAAGTTAAGGAAGGAGGGATATAGCTATCTCACATTTTCCATAATTGTTTGTAGACTAAAGAACAGGATGACATTAATTAAACTGAATTAGGGTTGTACTGCCTCGTTTTTCCTCCTCAAAGGCTTTGTGTTTTATTGTGTTTTCGTGGAATTAGAACCATTTAAAAAAGAGAACAAAGCTTTAGAGAAAGAAATCACACTTTTCAGACCTGTAATTTAAGCTTTGCTCATCCCATTTAAGTGTATCCATAATTGTCTGTTCCTTTGTGGCTTATATTGTGTGTTTATTCAGTTATATTTTTAGACATTCTAATTCTGAAGCCCTCACATGTGCGGGCACTATTAGCATGAAGCTGGTAATGGAGTATTTGAAGTATTCTTTGAACAAGGATCCTAGAATGTGCTTTAATCAGGCCTTGAAATAAACATAAAAATCTGGGCAAGAATATAGTATGATCTTGCAAGAGCAATCTCCATGGTTTACATACAATGAGTTTCTTATACTTGAACTGATGCTGTTTTTTATCCCGATGTAGTTCTCTACACTATGTAGTGAATTTGTGACCAGAGACATGACAGATATTTTTTAAAAATCAGGAAATAATAAGTCCAGATGAATATGTTATATAATTATATATAACATATATATTTATTGCATTATGTAACTATAATTCTATTATGTAATATAATAATTATATAATTAATGATATGAGATATTGAATGAAAATATGATACATAATAGTGAATATATAGCATAACAATGTATGTGTGTATATTTGATCTGGACATGTCATTTCATTGGTATAGGGACATTCTAGAGAGAAAACTCCATCTACTAATACAGGTCAGCAACTCTTTTGGAATCTATTGTCTTAGGAAGTTTCCTGGGAGTATTGAGAGATTAAGTAATTTGCACGGGATCACATAGCCAGTATATATCTTAGGTGGAACTGGAACCCAGATTTTCCTTATTTTGAGGCTGATACACACACATACATACATACACATATACACACACGTATACATGCATATGAACACACATACACATATACTTATACACATACTGTATATTCACATATGCACGTACACATCTATACATCTACATATATAGATATGTATTTGTGATATATCTATACCCATCTCAACAATGCCAAATGTCAAATAGTGGGGTGTGCTCTACTTGGAGACAGGAACACTTGGTTTCAGATCCTGTAACTGCATTTACTAACTGTGTGACCATATACAAGACCCCAGTACTTAATTTCTTAAGTCATGGAAGATAGTGATCTGTCTTACTGGAGGGAATTTCCATACCAGGAATGCTTTACAATAATAAGATTATAGATACTTCATATATCCACAAGACAAAATAATTTAATAGCTAGATGGAATCCTTGAATATTAGGCAACTCTCTATGATTAAAAAAGAATGTCTCTCCGTCCCTTCTTCCCCCTGCTTTCCTCCTCCCTCCCTCCCTCTCTTCCTCCCCTTCTCTCTCTCCATGTGCATTTTGTTGTCTTTCAAAAGTATTTTAATCTTTATATCTGAAAATGAGTTCTGTTCTGGAAATGAACACAATTTTAAACCAAGATGAAGTACATAGTAAAGACTGATTTCAAGAAGATATGAAAATCTTTTAAACTTTTATTCAACTATGTATGTATGTATCTATCCATCCATCCATCTATCTATCTATCTATCTATCTATCTATCTATCTATCTATCTATCTATCTATCTATCTATTTATCTATCTATCATCTATCTAGCTATACTTCTCTTGGTATTACTTTCTCCTGCTACACTCCTACATGGGATGGAGAGTATACATTGTATTGTTACTTGATAGACGCACAACTCTAAAGCCCCAGATCAAGCTGAGCTCATGTCTGTTTCTTTAACTTTCCAGACTCTCTGGTTTTCTTTCTAATTCTAAATGCATTGCAAGATTTACAAAGGAATTAAAAGTAAACTTGGACTTAATAAATTTTGCTTAATTTAAAAATTATTAAAGAATTGAAAAAGAGAAGTTTTGGTCTTTTAAAATTTCAGTGTAGAAAATTTGTATTTCCTTGAGAGTTAGCTATAGATTTCCATGTCCTTTGGGGACATATTACTTTCAGTGAAGAAGTACTACTTGCATAAAACAGAGGCTCATAACTTTTCTTTGTGTTGTAGATTCCTTTGGTAGTCTGGTAGCATCTATAAACGTCTTTTCAGGACAATATTTTTAAAATTCATGAAATAAATGGTAGATTTACAAAATAAATCAATTGTATTAAAATACAGTTATCAAAATATTTTTAAAAACAGGTTCATGGACCCACTGAAAAATATCCATGAGCCAAAGGCTCTATAAACTGCAGATTATGAACCCTTGTACCAAAGGTTGACCTAAATACAATGAGGTAAATACATGATAAACACAGGGATTGATTTAAAATACCTCATTACTTTTATTTGAAAAAGTATAATTATCTACACCATGGTAAATATAATACAAGATGGTAGATACATTGTAAAAAGTACTGATTAATACATAAAGCAGTCTAGGGGTTATAAATCATTGCTTTTGTATATTACATTTGCCATGTTGTATTCTTGTATTCATATATAGGAAAAAAAGGTTGCCAAGGGAATTGAATTATAGGACAAGAGATATAATTCATTATGAGTTTGTTTCCCCACTTGCATTTTTCTTTACTTCCCATTATTTTCATTTGTGAAACCCAATCTATGTATCTAGCTTCGTCTCTGCTCACCACATTCTCTTATTGGCCTTTCATAATCTTGATATGAATTTCACATTGTGTTAGGGAACCCACATATAAGCAGGCAAGGTGAATTTTTATAATTACAGCAAGTCACCCCATTTAATATATCTTTAACAGCAGGTCATTAAGTTCTATTTTACACTAATTCACACTTAACCACTCATTTAAATGATAATTACACAGAACATTTCATAGAAGATTGCTATAACAGTGTTGGTGTTGAATTTCTGGAAACCATAATTTCATCATATACCAACTTAGCGTTCTTTAGAGGACGTAGCATACGCATCACCTTCTTCTAAAAGTTTTAACAGGTTTGCTCTGGGGTGCTAAGATCCCTTTTTCAAGTGTTTGATGTGCTTACAAGAAATGAAACTGCAACTTAGTTTTTACCTATTAGGTGAAAAAACTAAAGATAACTGGAATAATGTAGAAGGAAAACAATTCTTGATTGGTTTCTGAGATGTTTATAATATAATATTCATGAGATAATGAATATAAATCCTCTAAGAAAATAGCTGATTTTTAATATAATTTTTATTATTTTCACATTTGTGAATTTCTTGTTAGAAGTTCTACAGTTGTGGATAGGCTTTAAGTATGGTTCCGACAAGTGACTGAGAATGTTGTCTGAGCACTAACCTAGGTACAATAAATACAAAGATTATAAACATTTATTAAGAGTCTGCTATGTGCCAGGCACTGGAGATATAAAAAGCCAAAGATAGTTCCTGCCCTCAAGGAGCTTATTATCTAATAGTAAACATAGAGAGTCTCATTACCAGAAAGACTGACTATGACAACCCATGAAATAGGAAAACGCATAATGGATGACTTTCAGTTTTCTCTGTTTGCTGCTTTTTAGAAAGGGAAAAAATACCGACCTAGTAGGGATTTTTGAGGTTGTAGTCCAACACCTTTATTTTATATATGTGGTACCTGAGGTCCAGCGAGGTAATTTGACTTGCCCAAGGTCACATTGTTTGTAGTTTAGGAAGAAGGATTTAAACCAGACCTTCTGGACTCTTTAGCCAACATTCTTTCCACTCTTTGACGAAGTGCTAGGTTGTGTACAAACATTCATTTTTCTACTGGTAATATTAATGTGATATCTTTATTTGACAGTGAGGTGAAGGAACTAAACCAAAACAAGCTGTCAGTCTCACTCTAAATGAAATTAGAAGATCTAAGTAACATGAACTAATGGATGGATAGCTCACAGATTCTCACTAAAAGATATTGGTGAGTTGTTTTCATCCTAACCCCAAGGGCAACAGAAAATACAGTGCCTTGTGTAGAGCAGGAATTTAGTAAATGCATACTAAATTTTACTAATGTGAGTTGAAATATTATTTCATGGGACACAGTCAAATTACTCTTGGTTCTTGTACATAAAAGGACTACTGTGAACATTATTGCACTTTATGTGCAAATATGTTACTGAGAATGAAGTCTAGGACTTCAAAAAAAATCTGACAAAAATGTACCAAACCAAACTAACAAGTACATTGATACTCCATGACTTCATTGTAAAAGCTGGCATAGGACAGACAGAATGTCAAAAACCAAAATCAAAATTCAAATGTTAGAAAATATGGTTTGGAGTCAGGAAAAGGAAACCGAAAGACTTAGAAACTGTTCAGAATCCTCAGATCTTTACGTTATGAATACTTCATGAAGATAGTTGGAGTATTAAAAAAATCAAGTTGGCCCCATCTTAAAAGACAGAAATGGACTGGTCAGTGTAGAAGTCATTTTAGAATCAACTCATTATTTATAATCAAATTATCAACTATTTATATCAAAGATAAAAATCAATGCCAAATAAGAAGGCAAAATAAAGATGAGAGTAAGATATTGTGGATGGTTATAGTAGCTTAAACTTGACCTCAAATAATCTGTTTACTCTAAAAATTGGGATACAGACAAAAGTAAGGGCATTGTCTCATTGTTTCTGAGAAATTTAACAAAACGATGATGTGGCCAAAAGAGACTCCAGATCTCCCTAACCAATAAACATAAACTATGCCGGTCAAGAGCTAATACATGACAGGCATCTGCAATATTGTTTTAGAGTAAAAACACATTTGTACAACGCTAAAGAGGAGGATGATATACTATTTCAAGCAGTATTCATGATTTGTTTTGCTAGCAGATCTTATATATATCATGTATCTATATCCCTACTGTTAACTATATCTATGCCTGTTGCCTATATTTCTGTCTTGCTATCAACAAATATGTAAAATACTCACATCCATATAAGTATATGCACATGCATATTTTATATGCCTGTATACACACAATTTGCTAGTCATGCTATGTAATTGTCATCTTAGACAAATAGCTTAACCTCTTTGGACCTCAGATTTTTGATTTTTGTTTTTTCTTTAGAGGAGGGGATTTAATTTGATCATCTCTGAGATCCATTCCAGCTCTAAATCTATGTCTCAACAAGCCTATGAATTGTGAATCATGGAACACCATGATTATAGGATAAAAATTACAGGTGAACTAGAGGAAAGTGGATAGATGAATTTATGGAAGTTGTTACATATTATCAGTAATGGATGACTTGCATCTAAGAAATGTCAAGGCAATGTATCATCATAAAAGGAGGTGATTACAGTTTTTAAGTGAAAGTTATAGACAGCCAAAGTACGACATTAGTACCTGCAAAATTATAAAAGAACCAGAGGAAGGTCTATATCATGTTGCATATGTTTTCTTTGAAGGATTTGTTGGAAAATATGGAAAGAAATAATTCAGAATGAGAAAGTATGGATGGGTGGTGAGCTGTACCAGAAGGAATGCCTATATTGATAAGGTAAGATGATATTCCTTAAGGTATTAAGATTATTAGGTCCCATTCCTCATTCTGTGGCCATCTTCGCAGCATTCTCTTGTGTTCAAATTTCACCTTGACTGTGCTGACCCCTCTGGAACTCCCAGACTTCTAAATGGTGAATCTTCATCATTCTAGCCTGACTCTGATTCCCATGCTTCTAGTTCCAGGACATCTGGGAATAAAACAAATCAAATCTAGACTACTATTCCAGGAAAAGCATGTCAATCAGTTACTCTAATCCTATGACACTTTTGGCCAAAACATTCTGTACTGGTCACCACTTTCCAATATGTATTGTCTTCTTCAGTTAGAATGTAAGCTCACTGGGGGATGGAATTGTCTTATTTTTTTTTCTATTTTTATCACTAGTGCTTAACAAAGTGTTTGGTACATAGTCAATGCTTAATAAATGCTTTTTATATTCATTCATGTCTCTCTCTCATTATAGACACATAGCTGGTTATGATAATAACCAATTTTATTAATTAAAACCTTTAAAAATTGCTTTTCATTCCGTGCACACAAATAAAAAAAATTTAAAAATGGTGGAAAATTTTTCAGTGAAATGTTAATGGGCAAACATATACTGGAGTTTAAGTAAAAAGATATTTTAAAGTAAAAGATATTTATAGTGAAATTTTGACAATAAAATGTATTGTTGGAGTGGGTTGTGTGACTTCTTTACTTCAAAACCTTTAAGGGATATTCCAAAATATTCGGAGCAGCATTCTACATGGAAGCAATGATGTGGAAACAAATTGGATGCCTATCAATTTTTGTTCCTGTGGCTAAAAAATACAGCATATAAGTGTAATGAAATATTATTGTGCAGTAAAAATGGCATCAATGAAGCATTTAATAGTAAAAAAAAGCTTTAAAGACTACTAAGGGTAGGATTGGAATTCCTTTCCCCTCCACCCAGTACAGTACCTTCTCTCCTAAGCTCTCTGTGGCCAGTTGAGATCTAGCCAGCTCTGGATCAAATGCTTTCTCCTTGGTTAGACTTTACTTTATTCCTCCTAGTGAGAAATAATATATTCTTACAGATTATTATATCACATTGTACTAAACTGATAAATAAAAATTGAATATGAAGTATTTTGAGGAAGTTCTTTGAGTTCAGAAATTTTTGTCTTTGTATACCCAGAACTTGGCACTGTACCTTAACAAAAGCTTAATAAAAACAGAATGAATTCATGCTTCTAATTTCTTCCATACTTTTATAGGTCATTTTAATGAATCAATGAACAAATAAATGAAATATGATTTATGAAGTCCCTAATGAATTTAAGCACTATGCTATGAAAAAAGCCACTATGCTATAACTGGAGAAATAAATGATAAAATTTCTTTTAGTATATGGTAACGTATGAATTCATTTCTTTTCCCACAGTATTGTAAACCAAAAATTCAACTATATTTATCAAATAATTCCTCCTTTACTCCCTTTCAATTTTCTATAAGTTTATCAATTTTTAAGAAAATTAATGTGTGTTTGGTTCTCTGTATGAGATTTCAGTTATGTTCCATTGATCAGTTTCTCAATTTTCCTCTTATTCCGAAAGTTTAACAAAATAATTCACTGTTTTATAATATGTTTCAACATCTGGAACTGAATGTATTCCATCAGAGTCATGTGTATGTATTGGGGTATGTGTATGTTTGTGTGTTGTGTTCAAAATCCTTTTAAGCTTCTTGCCTGTTGGTTTTTCCATATGAAATTTATTAGTATTTTTTTTTCACATTCATGGAGAAAACCATTGGTGTTTTGCTTTGTATTAAATCAAATTGAGCTAGAGACTGGACCTGTGATTTCAATGCTGTAGGGAACTTTCAAATGTGAAAACTCTACTAAGTTGGTGCTCTCTCTGAAACTTAGAGAATTGCCTAGAACACACTTGAGAGGTTATGTGACTTGCCCAGGGGTCAAACCACCATTATGTGTCAGAGGTGGGAGTTAAACCCAATTTTCTTGGTTCCAAGCCTGGCTTCTTTTACCTTTTAAATCTGACATATTATTATATGTTGTTTACAGTCATTCAAATAAATTTTTTCTTCTTTATTGGTTTATCAAAAGACATTACAGGGAAGAAGATATGTTATTATATGTTTTACTGCCACATTCCAAAGACCACTGGACCTTTTTCTAACTTGCAACTGAAATCTCCTGTGTGCTTTTTCCTATTAGAATGTAAGTGCACACATGTAATACAAGGACTGTCCGCTGCTATTTGTATCCACAGTGCTTTACATATAGCAAGTGTGTATTTGTGTGTGAATTCTAATAAAAGGAATAAATACAATAAAGGAATTGTGATTAATAGAATTTAATATATGTTATAAATGTTATAAAAGAGTTGTGATTTTGAGGTTGAGAAAAGGGACTGTCTTGTTTCTTAAAATGTGCATTGTCAGCATTTAGCAAAGTGTGGGGCACATAGTAAGTGCTTTGTATATGCATTTTCCTTCATTCTATTCTCTTGCACATTGGAGACTTGCAACTATATACAGATGTGGTAATAATTATTTTGACAAATTATAATCGTGGTTTTTTTTCTTTCTTGACACAGGGAACTTTTCCTGGCTTTAGAGTTCTGATATTTAATAGTTTTCTATTTGATAGAGGTGGTCTTGTACTATAAATTCTGGAGTCCCTTGTAGTCCTTTCAACTTGTAAAGTATTATCTATGTTTTTATCCACTCTGGAAAGTTTTCTTCCAGGAATCTCTAAATTTTTTTCATTATTTATCCCTATCATTAAGACAAGTTTAAATATGCAACTAAACATATGTATTTCCTTATTTATCTATACATGTACTACTATACTAAATGATCATGCATGTGAAATGAATCTTCATAGCCTTGTGTACAAACTTATAAGACTGAGAGGTTGGGACCTCATATATTCCTTGATTGGTGCCAATTACACTGTGGTAGGTACATCCTATACTTGGTACATTTCTTTTTGAAGGAAAAGATAATCACTTATAGGAAGACAGTCACAACCCTTGGCCTGGTGTGCCAGAAAAAATGGTCTTTGAGAGAGTTGCTTGAGTTGAAGAGAGTTGCTATGAAGGTGAAATGCTTATAAAACTGTCTCACTAGATGTCCTTGATTTTAGTATTAGCCTCCATGGGAGCAAGCAGGGGAAATGCTTTCAATGAGGATGAACGCCAAGTTGGCATCAAGGCCAACTACCATACTGATGGTAAGTTCTTCAATTTGAAAAGGCTACAAGCCAAGAACAAAGTAGAGGGAGTGTTGGTGCATGATTTTCTGTTTGCAGAAAAAAATTGCACTTTATGCAGTCTCTGAAGCTGAGATGCAACAAAATATGGATCAACTCTCTGCTGCTTGTGCTAATTTTGCCTAATAATTAACACCAAGAAAACACAGGTACTCCATCAACCACCACCACACCATCCATATGTAGAAGCATCAGTTATAACAAATGGAGTTCTGAATTCTGTGGATAAGTTCACTTACTTTGGTAGTGTACTTTCCAGAGGTGTATACATTGACAATGAGGTTGACACATGCATTGCCAGAGCTAGCTCAGTGTTTGAGAGACTCCAAAGAAAAGTTTGGGAGAGAAGAGGTATTAGACTGACTACCAAACTGAAGGTCTACAGAGCCATTGTGCTGACCTCATTATTATATATCGGTGAAACATAGACAGTCTGCCAGCACCATGCCAGGAAACTGAATCGCTTCCATTTGAATTGTCTTAGGAAGATTCTGAAGATCACATAGCAAGATAAGGTACCAGACACTGAAGTCCTTGCTCAAACTAATCTTCCAAGCATTCAAATTGTTCTTCAAAGAGTGCAACTTGGATAGGCTGGCCATGTTGTATGAATGCAAAATGTACACTTGCCAAAAAGACTATTTTATGGAGAACTCACATGGGGCAGGTGATCACATGGTGGTCAGAAGAAGTGATACAAGGACACTCTCAAGAACTCTGGATTTGACTGTGAAATATGGGAGACAGTGGCACAGGACCACTCATCATGACAAGCCCACATCAGAAAAGGTGCTATGTTCTATGAGTAAAGCAGAATTGAAACAGCACAAAGGAAATGTAGGATGAGCAAATTTGGAGTAGCCACTCCAAATGTTCACATGGACTATCTGTGCCCAATCGATGGTAGAACATCCCAAGCTCAATTGGTCTGATCAGCCACAGTTGTACACATTCAAACTTCACTTTATCATGGTGATGTCATTTTGGTCTTATTGGAGAATGAAGGACAGCAAGCAACCAGCCTTCATGGAGAGTGTAACGGTAGTTATAAATCATTGTTTCATATTTAAGTCTTCATCAATGTGCACTTACGAGTTCTATTTAATAATTGTTTTGTGTGGAAGAAATAAACAGCTGTCCTATACCTAATCTATATTATACATTAAGTATCATTCTATTCCCCTTTGAGGGGGAGATTGTTGGCATGAGCCAAACCTAAATTTTGAGTGATTTTCTCTTGGGATTGAGAGTCAGGAAGTTCTAGAAAAAGAAAGATCTCTTTTGGGGAAAGGTTTGTCAAAGACTGAACCTTATCTACAGATAACAGATACATATTTAGGGTGCAGAATTAGGAACATATTTAGAGGGATAGGTGAGCATCTCTCCCACCCTGCTCCCCTTGCCCTAGCAGTATTTTAGAGTTATTCTTCTTCATGGAAGAGACTGTTTTATCTTTCTATGGTGCCTAGCACACAGTAGTTGCTTAATAACACTTGGTGATTCATTGAATACTTGCTATGTGCCCAGGTATACAAAAGACTTTTTTTTGGAAATGTGTTTCCTTATCTTGCTCCGACTAGAAGTAAAGTGGTCACTGACCCCACTATTCATAGGCACAGAAGCTTTGACCTGCTCCATGTCTGACCTGATCTGGTTGGTCCCTCCGTAGTTGGTCTGATAGCCTCCCTATATTAACGCCAGGTCCAGGGGAAAATCAGATCAATTTAGGCAGCTAGGTAGTACAGTGGATGAAGAGTTAGCCTTAGAGTTAGGAAGATGTGTTCAAATCCAAATCATGTTTCAGATACAATTAGCCATGTATGTCTGGGCAACTCATTTAATCTCTGTCTGCCTCAGTTTTCTTATTTGTAAAGAGGCAGTCATTACAGTACTTATCTCTTAGAGTGGTTATGAAAGTTAAATGAAATAATATTTGTAAAGTGTAAAATATTTGCAGACCTTAAAGTGCTATATAAATTCAAACTCTTCTTTTCTCCTCCTCCTTTTCCTTCTTCCCTGCTGAAGATCAGAACCCCTGAATTCAAGTGATACACTAGTCTCCCCAAATATCAAGTATTACCATGCCTGGGTACATAGAAGAAGTATAAGAAATGGTCAAGAAGTTTATGATCTCATTGAGGAGCCATAACTTAGACATGAAATAGGGAATGGTAAAAGACAGAATATTATCTGGGGCCAAGATACTGGTCCTGACATTTGTATTTTTAAAAATCATAAATCTTAGAATCATACACTATTAGAGTTAGAAGGGACTGTCTCCGTATAGAAGAAAATAGAAACAAATTGTGATGAAAGGCCTGATTATTTTTTGTACTGAATACACTGTGATCTATGTGTACAAAAGGTGGAACAGAGAAATCATGGCTTTTTATTAACCTGTTTGCAGCTAATTTGTGACCTCTTCTAGAGAAGGCAAGTATTGATCCTATGTGGATATTTGTGTACCTCATAGGTTCGTTCATTTCAATGCACCTGGAAGGCTTTGTAGATATCTGAAAAAAAAAGAGCCATACACATGTCAGAGGAGTAATATGTTTGTGTGTGTGTGTGTGTGTGTGTGTGTGTATACTGATCAATTTAAGTTGCTGAATATTATCAGGGAAGAGAATCTCATTGCAAAGAATTAATAATTAATATGACCAAAACACATCACAAACAAGTAAACACACAACTAAGGGAAGGGAAGTAAAATGTTGGGCAAAGGAAGGTAGTTTATTAATAAAAAGCCTGTGGGGAAGAATGAGTTTTTATTAACAGTACTCCTTCACAATGAACCAGATTAGTATGGTATTATCCTCGTCTTTGAGACACTCAGACAATAATGACTGCATATAGGTATATATACATATATATGTATATATATGTACACACACATATATGTATGTATATATGTACACATATATAAACTATAGATTAAGCTATATATATAAACTATAGATTTATAAACTATAGATTAAAGAGATTTAGTCCAATCAAATGATGTATTTTACTAAAAGTATTATTGAGAAGTTTTTAAAAAATAGATATTGAATATTGTATGAAAAATGTATTTCATGAAATGGACATTGGATAATCTTGAGAGTTCATTGCCCTGTCATTAACTTGCTCTGTAATTATAGTCAAGTTATTTAAATTCTGTGGGCCTCAGTCTCCTCATATGTAAAACAAAGAAGCTTGTTTAGGTGAGCTCTAAGGCCTCTTCCAACTTAGATTGAATGATCATGAATATTTTCTCTAGAGCAAATTTTTATCTACCTATTTAAGACATGGAAGCTGAGATGTTTGAGTAGATGAGAAGAGGATACGGTTCAGAGTACAGGTTTATGGGACCACCTCTTCCCAAAAGGTGGTTAACTGATATTGATGTGATTGCAAATGAGGCCAGAATTAGATAACTGGATGATAGAAAGGCATCTGGAAGCTGAGATCAACAGTCAATAGCTCTCCAAAGAAGATAGGTTGTAAATAAAACATCTTCTTTTGAAATATTGACTTCTAACTGGTAAGTTAGGCCATCCTACTCTGATAGTCAGTCTTGACTTGCAGGAACTCCAGGGGTGGTGAAACATGCAACCTAGAGACCACATGTGGCCTTCTCAGTCCTTGAGTGTGGTCTTTTGACTGAGTCCAAGTTTTAATGAACAAATCTTTTTAGTAAAGGGATTTGTCCTGTGAAGTTTGGATTCAGTCAAAGGGTCACACTTGAGGATCTAGAGGGCCACATGTGGTCTTGAAGCCACAGGTTCTCCACCTTTGGTAGGCTTTCTGAGGGATATTAGACACTGGTGACAGAAATTTTCAACTCTCT
Organism: Notamacropus eugenii; assembly: GCF_028372415.1. Taxonomy (NCBI): domain Eukaryota; kingdom Metazoa; phylum Chordata; class Mammalia; order Diprotodontia; family Macropodidae; genus Notamacropus; species Notamacropus eugenii. Next base: position 387,676,826 of record NC_092876.1, read on the forward strand.
TAAGACAGTGGTTATTCAGTCATTTTTCAGTTGTGTCTGACTTTTTGTGACCCCATTTTGGGTTTTCTTGGTAAAGATATTGGAGTGGTTTGTCTTTTCTGCTGCAGTTCACTTTACAGATGAGGAAACTAAGGCAATCAAGATTAAGAAATTTGCCCAGTGCCACACAGCTAGTAAGTGTCAGCAGCTGGTTTTGAACTGAAGTCTTCCTGACTCCACGCTCAGTGCTCTACACAGTGTCCCATTTAGCTGCCTTTAAGAGAAGAGGTCTCTACGTCAAAAGACATGAATAAAACCACCGTATCTGTGAGTAGCTGAATATTTTACCTCAATATCTTTGAAACTGAGGTCAGAGGAATTTACTGAGATATTGAATCAGTACTCTGTTAGTGAGACTTTATCTTACTCTCTCTATTTCTAGTAAAGTGGCTTTCCTTTGAAAAGTACAATTCTTACTTTTCACTAATTTGGGCTGAATCCATTCATTCATCTGTTGGAATCATTGAGGGGACGGCTATGCAAAATATGATCAAAGTTCAATTTGTTCAAAATTCTAGGTATGGCAGTTTTGAAGATTGTCATGGGCATTTGAATGCTAGTCATCCAGCTGCCATGTACCGTCTCAGTCTCTTACTAGACTGTAAATTCCATCAGGTGATATCCATCAGGGCTTAGTATTTTTTAAACTTTTATTCCTGCTGCTTAATATAGTACCATGTATACAGTAGGTACTAAGTATTTTCCCCAATTATTTAATTGAAGACTGGATTGTAGTCAGATTAATGTGTATGTGTGTGTGTGCATTTGGGTGTGTATGTTCAAAAAATCCATTAGCTAAATTTCTCTATCATGATTTTGATGTTGAATTTCAACGTGTACTGAGCTCCCTTAGTATATAGTTGCATTCAAGTTATGTACTAATGCTTCTGATATTAAAGATGACCGGAAGTAAAGCTGAATTGTTGAGTGCTTGTTATCCATTTCTTTGTTGTGGATAAGTTGTCTTATTATTTATAACATATTTCTGGAACTTGTGGAATTCCTAATATCCTTGAAATGGAAACAAAAATGACAGTGGAGGTTTGGGGAAAATTTCTCTCAGCTCAGTTAGGTGGGAATACCAAACCCGAAGGAAGTGATGTTTGCAAAAGGCTTTGCAAACCTTAGAGTGACATGTTAATATAAGTTATTATTATTCTAAGAAATAAGTTCAAGATGTTTGTGACTTCAAATGGTGTGTACTATTGACACATTCCTAATGTTGTATACTGTATCATATATCTGTCAAGCTGTTCCCAAAATATAGCATGCCATCTGAAATTTTACAAAAGCACTCTCCAGTGCCTGGAAGTCTGTCCCACATCACTTCTACTTATTGGAAGCCCTGGTTACCTTCAAGTCACAGTTCAAGTTGCACCTTCAAAAGACTATGATTAAAAAAAAAAATTGGCTTAACTTTCTTACCACCATTTACTTACGAGGAGCATATCATGTAACTAGTAAGAAAATGCAAAATCAAGTTTCTGATATCAGCTACAAGTCCAGTCTAAGCCAGCAGGTTTCTTGTTTTACCTGATAAAGACCTTCCCCTTTTGCCATCTATTTTTTGATGTTTAAATCATTATCTCTCCCTATCACTATTTGAAATTCCTCTGTATCTGTTGTAACTAAAACTTAAATAATGTAGATTAAAACTGATGTTTGGGGTTAACTGTTAAGTATTCAGTGCATCCTGTGCTTTGAGCTTAATAAACTCCAAAGAGAGAGTGACAAGCTGAGAATTTTATGCAATGGTATAGTAGTAAACATTTGAGAATCAGCTCTCTGGAAAAAATAGATGCAAGACAAGCTCTAAAATTAATCTATATTATTAACAATTTCTGCATCACTTTCTTGTCTAGCCTATCAACAAAACAATAAGTCAAGTCTTCATTCTCAGCATTTGCTAATTTCTAACGTGCAAATTCTCACGCTGAAAATTTAACACCAGCTCACTTCGAACTGGCCAGCACTCCTGTGTATTTTCTTCTACTTAACTGGGTCCCAACTGCAGTGATTACAGTTCCAAGAATGATGGAAGATTGAACTACAAAGTAGCTTTATTTTATCCTGATATACAGTTGTAGAGATTGAACCAAGTGTACACATAGGGGACTCTAATAAATTGCATGAACCATCTATGATTTCAGAACTCACTAAATCATGATAAAAACATCTAGCGATTTGGAAACTACGGTTAAGAAATTAGATATGCACATGCATATTCATATTAAGGGGTAGACATATTAAGATAGTCATTAATCTTACATATGATCCCAGGCAAATCTACTGTGGTAATTATTAATATAGCCAGAGACAATTCTGTAATAGTTAATCTATGATATATGTTTGTATATTTTTCACGTTGTATTTTGTGCCATTTGTCAAGATATGTACTTTACTAGTTATAAAACATTGGTCTCTGTGTTCATTGCTATATTTACATACAAATAATTCTATATGTGATTTATGTGATTTATGTGATCCAATTGCTGATATATTAATTTATGATTATAAATTAATACTTACTTTTACTTTCCTATTAACCCAGAGAATTTTATTTTTATAAAATAATTTTTTAAAATTATATTTTATTGTTATTGTTTTATTATAATTATTATATATTATATATAATTTTTACATATAATTATTATAATCATAAATATATAATTATTATATTAAATTTATTTAATTATATAAAATATACTTGTTAGTTATATGATGTTTGCACTTCCCTCATCTCAAAATTTTAATTTGTAGAGGAATGAAAATTCTCTTTGGATTAAGGTACTCTTAATTTACTGCCCTTTCATATGGAACAATTAAGTATTAAAGGGAGCATAAAAATACTTTGAAAAGGAAAGAAGACTGAAATTAGTAAATGTAAGATACTGCTGCTGTCAGATGAACTTTTTGATGTTTGAAAAGAATAGGAAGAGAATTTTGATTTAATAAAATTGGTAAAATTTGTGTACAATATAACAATTTTTAGATGAGATTTGACAGTATGGAACAGAAAATGATGCAAATATAAAGTTATGGTGCAAATATGAAGACTTAAATTGCCTTATGAAAGATATAGGATGATGACTCATTTATATGTGAATAATTTGATGCTTTTAAAGGTCAGAGAAAGAATTTTATTTGCTAAAAACTAGAAAAATTTGAGTATAAGTGACATAGTTTCAAAGACATAAAATGAGAGTGAGGACTAAGTTGAAAACCCAGATTTGCAAGGCTTTATGGTCCCTTAATTCATTTGAATACAGAAGTTTCTAGACTTAAGAGGGAAAAAACTAAAAAAAAAAATCATATAAATATTTTGAAAGTAAGGTATGATTTTAAAAACACTTTTGATTTAATGGCAGAAACTTGATGAGTTGTTACCTTTTAAGTGAAAGGTGAGTCACCTAATGCCAGGATACTCTGATTTAAGCCATTGAAATATATAGGAGACGGGCTGAGGGTTTGTGTGGTGAAGAGTTTAAAGAACTTGATAGAAGGATGAAACAGTAAGCCACAAAAATCTTCCTTTGTCAGAGCTGTTTTATGAGACCAATAACTGCTTGGTCCCAGCCACCATATGCTAGCTGGAAGGTTGTGAAGGTTCAGGGATCTGAACTGGATCATCCTTGATTTAAACTCCCTGCCCTGAGGACTCAGTTGCAGGTCTCAGACTGGGCCAAGGCCTGAATCTGAGATTCTGCTCCTGGGTTAGAGTCATTCAGTGGCTGTTTGCTTTTTTCTCTGTACCTTTCTCTGTGTATAGTCCTGACAGTGACTGTTCCTTGCCCTAATGCAGCCACATGCTGGCTACCTCTAAGTGGAAGTCTTAGTCCATATTGGATCTGCAACATACCTTTGAGATACGAGTAATGAAGCTTCCCAGTTTTTTACTGCTCCCCTTCTGTACAGTGTCAGGCTCATTCTTGGTATACCTGGAACTGCTTCATGCGCTACTACATAATGGCAGACTCCAGGTCAGTCTCCTCTCTGGAAGGTTTTATGTGATGCTTTCTGGCTAGAACCTGTCCTTCATGCCTGTAGACCTTTGTCTATCTCCTTCCTATCAGCATAGGCTCTAAAAATGACTCACTGTGATTTTTAATTGGATTGCTTCTTATTAAACTTTTTTTTTCTGATCACTTTCGCCTCTGATTTGAAATGGAAAAGTAGAAAGCATAAAGACTGAAGCTGCTTTTCTGTATAAAGAAGAGCTGGCTAGGCTGGTTTTCCTTGCCCAGAGGGTCAACTGGTGCTCTTTGCTATTAGCTCTGTTATGACTGAACAGTGCAGGATTCTAGTGGGTGAAGTCTGCTGTACCTGGAGAACCAGCTTTGTGAGTTTTAGAGTTCTCTGGGTAAAAGGGAGTACCTATTCCTTAAATTAGGAGGAATTAAAAGCAACATCTTTTAAGGGCTGATTCTAAGTTGAAAGAGCTTGCAAATGCTACATTGGTTAAAGTACAGAATGGAACAATCTTCTTCCCTATAACTTTTGAGGGTAAGACTATGGCCCCAGTCCCTCAGGCTTACGGCCTAGGAATAATCCTGGATTTCTCTCTGTCTCTCACCCCCATGTCCGATCTGTGGCCTTCACCTTCTTTGTTCATGTCACCTTTGCAACATCTTATGAGTATTCTCCCTTCTCTCCTCAGACATTCTACCATTCTAGTGCAGGACCTCATCACCTCAAGCCTCCATTACTGCAAAAGACTGCTGGTGGGTCTGCCGGTCTCAAGTCTCTCCCCACTGCAATTCCAGCCTCTATTCTGCCACTAAAGTGATTTTTTCTAAAGTGCAGATCTTCTGCCCCCACACTCAGTAAACTCCAGTGGTTTTCTGTTGTCTACAAAAACAAATGCAAAATACTTTGTTTGGCACTGAGAGTTCTTCATAACCTATCCTCCTCCTGCCTTTCCAGTCTTGTTATACCTTACTCCATCATCCATACTCTTAGATTCTGTGACACTGGCTTCCTGCCCATTCTGCAAACGAGACACCCCATCTCTCTACTCCAGGCATTCTCTCTGACTGTCCCCTATACCTGAAATGCTGCGCATCTTCCACTCTGATGACTGACCTCCCTGGTCTCCTTTAAGTCTCAATTAAACCCCACCTCCTACAGGAAGCATTTCCCACCTCCTCTCAATTCCAGTGCCTTCCCTCTTATTTCCTATTTATCCCATATATAGTTTGCTTTGCATGTTGTCTTCCCCATTAGATTGCGTGGACTGTCTTTTGCCTCTTTTTGTATTTCCAGTGCTTAACACAGTGTCTGGCATATAGTAGAAAATTAAGAAACGCTTTTTATTGACTGATTTGCCCAGCTAGAGAATGGGGAACCACTAAATAGACAAGCACCTATCAGAGAAGCAGCTTCATGTAGTTCAGAAGTTCCTGAGTGAACCACTGAGATCAAAGCCTAAAGTACAAAATCATTAGTTACACTGAGCACATGAGTTTTCCTCCTTCCTATGCTTTCCTACCAGCTTCCTACATGTTCACTTGATTTTGTTTACCTAGTACCTCCTGGTGACTGGCACATAGCAGGCAGTATATGATTATTTCTTGCTAGCTACACTTATTTTATCAGTCTCTAGCAAGAATTTCTGCTTTCTAGTTTTCTTTTCTCTTCAGTCTTAAGGTTCCACGTACCCTCTTCTTATTTATTGTTTCCAATCTTTCATAAGGTAGGAAAAGTTGTCAAGTTTCCTCAAATTGCAGACCAATAGGAAATAAATAGGTCAGAGTGAGGACCTATGAAATTCTGTTATGCCAATGCTTGGACATCTTTTTTTTTTTTTTTGCCTACTTTCTGTTTTGTGACTTTTGTTGCTGTTGTGTTTATCCTTCCTTCTCGAAGAGGACCATGACTTCAACATGATGACATGACTTGCAGTAGACTTTGATTTGAGTGAGGGAGGGCCGTGCAAGGTCACCAACCTCACTTTCTCCTCCTGAGCCATCTGGGTCCAGTGACCTGATATTCATCAGGATGACTGGAGATGGCCCAGGTTGCAGTGTGGGACCCTGGTCATTTTGGCCTAAGGTCTTATCAGATTCTCCTTTGACTTTAGCGATTGTGATCTAGTTAACTGAAGTCACCATATAAAAGACCTCTGGAAAAGTGAAATGTTTCTGTAATTGGAAAAAAAACAAATTGGGAGGAATATTCAGTTTTAATATTATTGCTTTTATAATTATGAAGATTATTTGTATTTAGAGTCACAGTGATTTCTGGTAGAAAATAAATCAGAAAAGGATGGTAGAAAGTATATTGAATTATGAATGAGTAATTGGTTTTGAATACTGTCTTTATCCTTTAATAATTGTGTGACCTAATGGAAATAATTTTTTCTTTCTGGGTTTCTGCTTCATCATGAATAAAATGAAGGGTTTGCATTAATAATAATATCTACCATTTATGTAGCACTTTAAAAGATTTGGAAAGTGCTTTGCAAATATCTCATTTCATCTCCTCAACAACCCTGGAAGATAAGTACTATTATTATCCCCATGTTATAGATGGGAATGTAGAAGGGTTCAAGTAACTTGTCCAAGGTCATATAGCTAGTCAGTGTCTAAGGTAGGATTTGAACCAGTCTGTCCTGACTCAGTCCGCAGCATTTCCCACTATTTTATCTAGATGTTTCTAATGACCTTTAAGGCCCTACTAGCTCTGCATCCTATGAGCCTAAGCTAATAAATCAGTATCATGGAATTTTTAGAAGTGTAATATACCTTAAAATCATTTACTTCCATTTCATAGTTTGGGAATGAATTTGAGGCTTAATATCAAGCTTGATAATACCAAATACTGAAGATTAAGTCAATCTTATAAAGTGTTAGCTTAGGCGAGAAGAAAGTGTATTTCTACATTGGCCAAAAAGTAACATTTACCTTTATGACATGGATATTGTAGATACAAATAGCACCTGATTTATAGGTTAACTGTGTTACATCAATTTATTAAACAACACCTGATGCAGGTATGTAAAATCAGCAAACTTTCCTAGTTATAATGCCCTTGTGGTCAATAAGAAGGGGAGAGGGTCATAATCCAAATCAAAAGTTGATTGAATGCTCTGAACCTTCAGATCAACAATAATCAGATATAATGGTAGAGACCCTGAGACATGGATTCTTAACTGAGGTATGTATCTCACTATTTGCCTGTACCACAGTCTATGTTTGCCCATGTTCTACAGCTGGGGAGCCACGTGCTTCCATTTCTAAGAATAATAAACGGTCTGACTTATGAGCATTTTCTTCTCAGTATTCTCACCCAAGATGTCCACATAGTATGCACTAAACGTACCCCAATAGCTTTGATAAATCTGTAATCTCATCCATGTGGGTATATCATTCATAGCAATCCATCCATGCTTTCCCATCCTGTGTGAATCTTGTCCAGGAAATCTTCAATAGGACATCCCCTTAATGTAGAAAGATGTATAGAACTCCCTTGACATTGCACGTGCAACAGGGATTTCACTGGCACCTTTGAAATTACACTACATGTTTTTTTGAAAACCCAGCCTGATTATTTGGCAGGACAGAAGAAGAGGCATCCAGGGCCTAGTGAAGAGTCTTGGAATTTTGATTTGGTACCTCAAAGAGCAGCCTTCCCGGCATAGAAAGACATGAAATCTGTCATGCAGATTTAATGGCATTGTCCTGGCCCTGGAAGCTGGAATAAGTCTACATTGGGGAAAGGAAGACTGAGAAGCAACCAGTTTCTGAGCAGCCATGATGGAGGAAATTAAGAAAAACATTGAGAGACTGAGATTGTTTGCTTACCACTATCCATAAAGAAAAAATATTTTGCAAAGGAGTGTTAGGATTGGTTTTTCTTGAGGAAACTCAGCTGGTGAACCACCTCCTTTTTGTTTATCTGTGCTTCCTTTTCATCCAAAATGTCGGATGTATAAATCCAAAGTCTCTTTTTCTTCTTTTGGGATTTTTTTTTTACTGTCTCAGTCCACTAAATCTGATTTGTCTTAGGTAAGTATTTAGTTGTCCTTAATTATTTTGTCTTTATACCCAGAAATAATTTAACTGAAGGGTGAGGGAAGGTGTGCTAGTGGCTATTTAATATGTAGAATTTAATAGTGCATGATCCTCATCCCTGGCCTAACACCTGAGATCATTCTGGTCTCAAGGCTCTGAGCATCTGTGAATTTTCAAAATTAATAATTCATAATTTTAAGCCCTCTAACTTTGCAGAGAAAAGAATCCACAGGGACTGTGGGTAAAAATTGACCGTGGGTTAAAATTACCAGCTTATTTCTTTACCTACAGCAGGATGGATCACTTTGATGGCTTCATAGGTGATCTCTGTTTTCCAAGGAAAGGCAGGAAGAAGCAGGAGTATGACAAGAGGGAAGGTTACAACTAATGTTTTTTTTCCTTCCTTCCTTCCTTCCTTCCTCCCTCCCTCCCTCCCTCCCTTCCTTCCTTCCTTCCTTCCTTCCTTCCTTCCTTCCTTCCTTCCTCCCTCCCTCCCTCCCTCCCTTCCTTCCTTCCTTCCTTCCTTCCTTCCTTCCTTCCTTCCTTCCTTCCTTCCTTCCTTCCCTCCCTCCTTCCTTCCTTCCTTCCTTCCTTCCTTCCTTCCTTCCTTCCTTCCTTCCTTCCTTCCTTCCTTCCTTCCTTCCTTCCTTCCTTCTTTCCTTCCTTCCTTCCTCCTTATAAACACATATCTGTAAATATAGGCAGAACTATCTATCTATTAATAGATATAGATATCTGTTAAGACTTTATGCCACTTACCCTGTGTAATTCTTCATTGGTAATATCTAATAGCTTGTTCATATCTGCCATATTCTTCTCCATTGTCCTTAACTGACCTTTGTCTTTAGTTATTTAAAGATGGTAAGAGTCTATGACTATCAGTCATGCAATTGATACGAAACTTTATTTTGGGGATCATTCAAATCATAGTGCAATTTCCCAAAGGCAACTTCTTATATATGGCAATTTTTAGTGGCTAAATAGGATTAATTTCTTCAAATTTGGTCCTGATTTTGACCCCTCTTTGTTTGGGGGCTATTCCATACCCCCAAAAGCATAACTTGTAGATTCCTTCAATGAGTTTCAAATTTAAAAATCTTAGTCAGTAAAATAGTTTGGAAAAGCTTCTTTAAACTAAAATGTATGTGTGAGAAACACTGCTTTTTGACTAACTTGATTAAATTTTCAAGCATTTTAATACTCTTGAATAAGGCTTATGTGAATAACCGAGGAAGCAATTTAATTCAGACTCTATTACCATAACTCAAAGAATGAAGGGAGAAACTTTACATTTTTTGAGGAATAATTCTTAGGCCTCCTCCTTTATTTCAATATCTGAAAAGTTGTCCAAGAACAAAAGATATTCACATCTGAGTCTCTCCAAATTTGATTGCTCCAATAGAACAATATTTATTATTTATGTCTTGAAGGTGTAGCGATCATATTCTCTGCCAAGCAAATTGATGGAATTTCACTGTTTCTCCAAAATGAAGGTGAAGTGCCTGAAAACTAAATAGGAATGGAATTCTTAATAATCTTTTGATTTCCCTTTCTTATTTTCATAAAGTTTCTGTCTTTCACGAGTCACCCTCCCTAGGAACTGTGTATTAAATATTTTAGTAAGTTGTCTGAAAGTTGTACCTGCTGTTGTCAATTATATCAAATTTCATGATATAAAGCCAACTGTGCTCCCTAGTAGGAAAGTTAAAATCAGAAGGTTTTCAGTATTTTCAGTTATAGGAGTGAGCTGTAGGAATTTTAAAAACTGGCTTATCTCTCTAGTTGCAACATCCCCTCTCTGGAACAGTTTTGATGGCAGACTCTAGCTCATTGAATTCTTTGAATGGGCTACTGTGGTAGGAGACAGTATGAGGAACAATGAAAAGGTCATTCTTGGCAGACTATCTATAGGGATGCAATGTTTTAAGTCCGGAATTTAATGACATTTGTAATGTATTCTTCTGGAAACTAACAGAGATGAGAAAATAGTGTACTATGAAGTCAGGAAAAGATTGTCAATGTCAGCATGACAAATGATCTCAAATTATTCAGGGAGACATCAGGATTAACCCAGTGGGGTGTCAGCATTTTGTGATGGAGGTTTTCTATCCTAGACTTGTATCCAGTTTACTGCTACTACCAATATTCAACTTGAACCTTCCCTGGATTTATCATACAACTTTGAGACGATCTTTGTAAATGACACACAGAAGCCATGCTTCAGATAACGTGGGAAATAATATAGATGATAATATAGCCACAATAATAGCTAACATTTATATGGTGCTTACTATGTGCCAGATACACTGCCTGACACACAGTATATGCTGTATAAATGTTAGCTACTAATATTATTAGCATGTGAAACACTTTGCAATTGTTATCTCATTTGATCTTCACAACAGCTCTGGGAGGTGCTATTATTACTGTTGTTTTACATATGAGGAAACTGAAACAAATAGTGCATGATGCATAGTAAATGTCATATTAACATTTAATTATTTTTTTATTGTTACTACTATACTAACCATTTTACAACTCTTATCTCATTTGATTCTCAGCAAATCTGGGAGGTAGATACTGTTATTATCACTTACAGGTGAGGAAACTGAAGCAAACAGAGGTTTAGTCAGTGACTTGCCTAAAGTCACGTTGCCAGATGTCAGATTTGAACTCAGATCTTCCTGACTCCAGGCTTTATCCATTTTGCCACCTAGCTTCTTCTAGCTGTCCCAAAAGACAGTGAAATTCAGGGATACAGATAATGTACAAGGTTCACTATACTGCTGGACCAAATTTGCAAGGAGGAGGTAACAAAATCACAAGGAGTTTTTTTATTGTAAAAACAATATTTATTCATCTTAAATTTTTTTAAGATCAGAGAATTATCTGTCTCAGAAACATGGAAGTGGATGATAAAATCAATCAGCTATTTTAAAAATGGTCCACATTTATAGTAGTACAGAATTTTTCATAGGTCTCAGTTTACATACAGCCACAAGAACAGAACTACATAAGTTTGGTGTTGGGAGTCAATAGATCAGAGTTCTAACCAGCAGTGTGACTTTGGATTGGCCACTTCACTTTTGAAGATCTTTTTGTAATTTTGTAAAAATGAAGAGGCTTTGAAATGTTCCCTTAGAATATTTTGGGCACCAACCATTTTTTTGCTTTAAGAGATAAGCTGAAATCCTTTTTTGTTCATGGCAGACTGAAGGTTCTCTTTCTAGAATCGCCCTGATATATTAAGCAACCAACCCTTTCTTTTCTTCTCTTCTTGATCATAAGATTTGTGATCTTAAGAAAGATCACAAAGAAGGTAGAAAGAAACAGTTATGCCCATGAATGTGTTCAAGCTATTTAACACAGACTTTGATGTCTGAGAAAAAACAGCAGTAGAGAGGATGAGTCCAACTATGCAATTCAACTCTGTTATTACACAATAGGCTCTGTGCTGTAAGTTGACATACAGTAGTCAGGAGAAGAGTGGCCTTAGGCCCAGGAGACAAAATGATGAGTAAAATCATTAGAAAACAGGATGTTTGGGGAAAGCTTAAAGAAAGTGGAATCATTTAGAGATAATTAAAAGGTGATAGTGACATGGTGCTTTGCTATAAGGAAGGTGATGACAAGCTATATTTCATCTGTCCTGATGATGTATTCAATCTCATTAACCACTGGCAGAATCCTTTCAAATTCCTTGCCTCTTATCTTCATAGTACTATCATTTAGTGTCTTTAGCTAGACTTTCTGGTTTCATTTTGATGCTGACTGGGGTATGTGTGCTATAACCTGTAATATAAATGAATCCTCTTTGATATAGGAATGCGGTGAAAGATGTGCTTTTATTCCCATTTTCCACAGGAGGAGAAAAGTGGACAAAGCATTAGGTTAAATGCAGCAGTTCACATTTATGCCAATATCTTAGAAGTTATAGACTATCTCAAGATATCTTGGGATTGTAGTGGACTACAGTTTCAATATGGGGTGTCATGAGAAAACTTTTGACTCAACTATTGTGAAGAAAGGACCCAGGCATACATAGGAGGGCCTGCAGTATAGGTTCTTAGATCTGCTTTTCTAAAAGCAAAACAACTTTTGAGGGGTCAACAATCACTTTAATCAAGCACATACATCATTCACTTAGTTCAGGAGGAAAAGTCAGCACCCTGAAATTGAGAGAAAATACAAAGAAACAGTAATCAACAGACAGGGCTTCCAACTGTCTGACCATATGCAATATGTACATCACAGATCAACAGACAGATACAATTGTCTGACCACAGGAGAAGCACCAACATCTGGGTTTTCAAAATTGGGGGCTCCTTCTTGGTTACCCAGAATCTCATCTGCCAAACAAACACTTCCAATGACTAAGCCCCAAAGTAAAACCTCACCTCAGAGTATTTATACACTTTTCAGATCCAGAGGGCATCACAACCCTTGGGAACCAGTGCCTCATTAGAAATCAACAAAATCAAGCTTCTCTTAATGATCAGGTCCATTAATGGGTGGGGAAGATCTTTAGCTCTATGATTAATAGAGCAACTATTATCATAATTAATGTAAGATGGTCAGATCATGCAACTAGCTAGACTGCAAAATCAAGCTGAGATATCAGTTGTCGACCTTATGCTAATTGGTTCAAATTTCAGCTTGACATAATCAGACATAACTCCAATGTTTCCCAACAAGTTTCCTGTTTTGCCTGATATGGATCTTGTCATTCTACCATCTTTTCTTCTGTAAATTGTTATCTTCCCTTTGTACTCATTCCATTTTACTATTTATTTAACCAAAACTTATTTAAGGTTGCTGAAACCACTGTTCAAAGCTCACAGATTTTTTCTATATAATGAGCCTTTGCCCTGAGCATAATAGACTAGTTTTTAAACAAACATATCTCTGCGTCTTGAGCAATTTTGGTCACAGAGCCAACTGTATGATAGGACAACCAAAAAACTAATGTGTCTTTGTGCTACAATAATAGAAGCAGACTGTCCAAAATGAATCTTAGAATCTTAGAGGCCATCATTACTTTTATAACATAATTTTATAACATCTTAGGTCCATTGGGTCACCCTAACTGTTTCTATCAGGTCCAAAGTCACATGGGTGGGAAGGAGCAGAACTTTTATATGAAGCCAATTCTCTGGCACTAAATCTTGCACTTTTTCTATTGTGCCACACTTACTCCCCAATAGCTAGTATAATCCTTGGAGTCCTGGTGCTCTGTCTTGGTTTTCACACAAATGGATTATTATGTTCAGTTTGTGATTTCATTTCTTAGGAAGGATGTAAGCAAGTTGGAACAGGTCCAGATAATGGCAATCAGGATGACAAGGGAAATCAAGATCTAGTTCTATGTAAATCAGTTGAAGGAACTGAAAATATTTACCCCATAGAAAAGAAGACAGGCATGAAAGATATCTGAATGTGAAAAGGGAGTTGCCCTTCCTGGTCCTAGAAGGGAAGAAGTAGGAGAGAGGGTAGAAAATTGTAGACAGACAGATTTTGATTCAATATAAGGAGAAAAACAGTAAAAATTGGAGCTATTCCACAGTTGGATGAGATATTTAGGGAAATTAGTGCCTCTCATCTACCCTTTCACCTAGAGGTATCCAAGAAAAGGCTAAATAAGCATTTGGTGGGGAATAAAGTAGAAGAGATTTCTGACTTTACATGAGTTGGGCTCAGTAATTTCTAAAGTCCCTTCTAACTCTGAGATTCTATGAACTTATCAGGGTAAAACACAGGCAATTCTTACTTGTGGGCCCGTGAAAGCTATGTCAGGTTCTACATCCTTGAAAGTCTCTTTAGCTCACAAGCACCTATCAATGAGTTTACTTTTATTAGCTTAAAGACAAGCTTAATATATGGTGGAAATAACCAACCATAATACCCAAGAACTCATGATGAAGCATACTGTCCATTGCCAAATAAAGATGTGATGCACTTAGAAAGCATACTGAGATTTTTTTTTATATATGGTCAATGGGGAAATTTGTTGTGCATGAATAAATGTTTGTATTTTTTTTCCTTTGGGAGGGAGAAAAGGTAGAACTGAATATAAAATTGAATTTAAAAAAAGGTATAATGTAGCCACATAGTGGAGTCAACCTCTGTAGGTCAAGGAAAGATTTCAGGATAACTGTACCTACTTTTGTGATTTGTAGTCTTCCTAGCCTGAGAAGAGACTAAGTTATATAGACTCCGACCTTGAGTGTAGAGTTCCCACCACAGTGGGTATTTTAGAATTACTCTGTAAGAAACATGAAGAAGGTGGACAAAGTGGCAGGCAAAAGACAGATCCAGGAACTTATCTGGAGGGAAAAAACTATTGCATTGGCATAGATAAGACCATAGATAAGCAAGTTAACCATCTTGGGGCCATGGCCCTGTTTTATGAAACAAAGGATTCAGACTGTAGCTGTTGGGTGTGATTATGCCTTCAAGAGACCCAACTGGTTACCCTCACTCTGGTTTAGCCTGTATGCCAAGATGGTTTACTGGAGTGTGGCTGCTGCACATCACAGGTAAGTGTTGGGTAACCAGTTCGACACCAGTTAGACTAGCTTGAATACACAGACTTTAAGGATTAATTTTGTTCTAGGGATCAGAATGAATATGATCTAGGAATTAATAAGGTTTGAAATGATGATTTGATTAATAAATTGCTTCATATACTCTCTAAAATCAGAAAGAAAGGTTGTCAAATGCACTTGAGGTAGAGTGTGCCTCCTGACTAAAAACCATGAGATCTTTGCAGAAGTGAAGACACTTTGAAGACTAATCTGGGCAACTCCCAACTTTTGATGAAGGGCAATGAGTGAGGAGGGGATATATCATGAAACAGAAATAACCCCACTGGCCTATTTAATGGAAGAGTAAAGGCATTGCATGAGAGCATCAGCCCCAGTTCATTGCAGTTGAGAATGCTTCTGTTAAACTTGCGTATCACAACATCTGCTGGTTGCAAGAGTAAAAAAAATAACAAAAATATTTTTGCCATAAACATAGAACTCATTTCCCCATACATGCACTTTATCACTGTGAAAAGTAGATATGCATAGGGATTGCACAAGAAGCATACATGAGGTGTATATATAAGGATCACATGTCCACATACACACACAGGGAACATGGATAATAATCAGGTCATTTGTGTGCAGACATGTACATTCAAGGTAAGGTGTATCTGGTGTTCAGGAAGGACTAGTACCTCTTGTATGAGGGCTTGCTGAGCCCTTTTCAAGGCTGCTCATCTACCTTTTTTGTCTACCTTTCATCTGACTCTTGCCTGTTGCTCCAAGAAGCTCTAGCTTGCACAGGATCCACATTTTAGTAAACTGTCTTGGCAGACAGATTAAACCAGGTTAAGGGTACCTGATGGGCCTCAGTGAGATAGGGGGGATGTCTACCCTGATCATATGAAGACTTCCCTGGCAGAATGGGCAGATGAGAATAATTCATTCCAATGCCCATGAAGGCAGCTGATGCAGGCACTGTGAAGCACTTAAAGCTTGATCAGACATTGAAGCTGCTAAGGTTATCCACTGCATCGCATGTTGACTCTAGAAGTGAGAATGAGACTAACAACTTTATGCAGCTCTGCCTCACTTAAATCCATTTCTAAGACCTCATCTTGTAATATCATTGGTCCTCTGCAAAGTGAAGGATGAACAACATTCAAGGTATACATGGAGGAACATCTCAATGCTCTGCTGTGACAACACTGCTGATTTCTTCTAGTAGTGTAATGGTGCTGGTCTCTGCTGGGCCTACTTCCCACTGAGCATTGGGTCTCTTCTTTTTCCTTACAGAGACTTTATCATCACCACTACTGATATTGCATTTCTGCTTCTCCCTCTTTCCTTTCCTTCCCATCTTGTCATCAGGCATTTTTGTGTGTGTACATGTGTGTGTTAACTATCTTCAGAATCACCTAAATATTCAGTCTACCATCCACTGAAGGAAGCTAGGTGGCTATAGTTTTGTCAACTAGCTTTCATGCTCCTTTATAACATAGCATTGTGGTTTAATAAATCTGTCCCTGGCAGGTAAAGACTACTAACCAATGGCCATGAAAGAATTTTTCTTCAGGAGGTAGTTTACAGCTAAAGATATCCTGGCTAAGATAGCATTTATTCTTTGAAATATTCTCCTGTTTCTTTTGACTCCCTCAGTTAGACTCATCTAACATGGGAAAAAACACGTTTTAGTTTTCAGTTATTATTATATTACCCAAAGTCCAGGCCAGAATCCCCACGGTTCTGCTTCCTCAAATGGAAAAATAGCCGACTGAAGCTTTGGTCAAGAATTGCTTTCAAATTCACTCCACCATGCTTCTTTCTCCTATGAAAATCACAGGATGTAGACTAGTTGTGTGTGTTCATCCTCCATTGCCGAAGAAGACCATGCCATCAGAGAAATGATGACATGACTTGCACTTGACTTTGTTCTGAGTGAGGGAGGGCTGTGCAGGTCACCATACTCACTTCTCCTCCAGAGCCATCTGAATCCAGTGACCAGATATTCATCAGGATAACTGCAGATGACCCAGGATGAGGCAATTGAGGTTAATTTACTTGTCCAAGGTCACACAACTAGTGAGTGTCAAGTGTCTGAGGTGAGATTTGAGCTCTAGTCTTCCTGACTCCTGCACTGGTGCTCTATCCAGTGCATCACTTAGCTTCCAGACTGGTGACCGTTGCTTCAATAACCCCCAACATCAAATCACAGTATTCTCTCTCTCTGATTTTTCTATAGGATTAAAAAAAGGTTGAAGTGGAAGCAAATGGAATCTAGGTTAGGGAGAGGGTGTTTATTTGTTTCATTCATTGAACTAGTCCTTCCATAATTGTCTCCTAGACTAGTACAAGGGTAGATAAAACACTGCAGTCACAACATAGATCAGTCTAGGTTGTGTTTGGGAAACTGCAGTACTTTCAGTGATCAAACAGTGCTTACCAACAAGTCTAATATTCATCTGGTCATATTGAATGGAAGTGAATCTTAAAATTCAACGACTACAAAAGATTTAAATTATAAATGTATATGAAGAGTATAAACAAACTGCCATGTTACCAGTATTGATTCTTTTGTAAGAAAAGATGTAAAAAAAACAAGAAAACATCCTTGGAAAAGTTCTGGTTATGGAAAGTTCACAAGTAAACTTTCTCAACATATATTTTTACATTAGAGGCACTATGGGAGGCAAAGTATTTGAGTAGATCGGCAGTGGATGATTTTGGGAGAAAATATAAATTATAATTATATAAGATAAAAAGGAACATAGGTTGTGATTTGTGTTTGTGTGGGTCTGATGAAATCATGGAAACTTCAAAGGGTCCAAGTTCTTTTTTTATTAAATACATAAGCGTTAAACACTTGAAAATGCCTCTAGGAAATGCTCCAGGATCACACTCTATTTAGAGGGATGGAAAGGACTATTTAATGCTTTGAGTTTTATAAAGTTTAAATCTTAGAAATCAAATCTTTTTGCCCTGGCTATCGTGTTGCTTAGATATCAGCGGCTATCTGTCTCAAGCACATACGGAGCTATGCAACTCAGACAGTGACCTTGAGGCTTTAAATTTGTTATGAATATTTGTGGGAAAAAGTGTTTGCATAATTTTTAAAGACCATTTTTCATATGAGACAGTTTAGGATTATTTATTTAGTGAGTAGAACCTATTATAACAGCTCATTACTGCATAAATTCTGATATATGACAGGTTGAAATTATGTCCCCTGAAACATGGCTATGTTAAGGAAAAGCCCTGGTGTTAAAGTAGCTAGCCTATCACTCAGTAAATATGTATTAAGTGCATACTTGGCTAAATGCTGTCAGGAAGTAGAAGACATTCCCCTCATGGGAAAATGATATGAGTAAAGCTGTGTAAATAAGAAAAGTCAAGAGTTGTTGGAGAGAAAAAAAGAGAGTCTTCTCCCTTAACACCACCATAGTAAAGGGGTTCTACTGAGAAGAGTATTATGTTGCTCACTGTGACTGTTCATCTAGGTGATTTTGAACTTGCCTTGGGAACCAAAATGTTTGCTGGGTTTCATTTCAGCCTTGACTCTGCCCCTCTGGGCTTCCTCAGCATGCTTTCTGATCTAGTTTGGTGATCAAAGTGTCTGAGGAGCAGATTCTTCCTTAGAACATTAGACAAGTCAGCAAGGGATGGGAAAACCATGCTGTTCAGGAATCTTAGAGACTAAAGTATTTGTACTAACAAAATAAACAAATTTGCATTGACAAAATTGTGTAGTTCATCAATATAGATTGTTTGGACAATCTTGATTTATTTCATCAAGATACACTGCTGGGTACTTAGAAATCCTGAAGAATAAAGTGTTATATACATGTGTTCAAATATATATACTTTACCATAGGATTAGAGTTCAGGAGCTATAAGAACCTCAGAAACCATCTAACATAACTTCCTAATTTTACAAAGAAGGAAACTGAGGCCCAGGGACTTTTATAAGCAATAAATACCAGAAGTTTAAGGTGAACTCAAGACTGGGGATAGTGTTCTTTTCATTACATCATGCTCCTCACTCCCCAGGAAATTTGTATTCATTGATTTATATGAATTTATATAAATACTAATTTGCAGTGACATTATGGAAGTGACCTTGAATGCTGGAAGGCTTTGCCAAGAGAGAATAAGCTCTGACAGGTTCTTCCAAGCTTGGAAAGTCTTCAAATGCTAGAGGCTCAGGAACAACAGACTGACCAGCCTAGTT
Source organism: Notamacropus eugenii (assembly GCF_028372415.1). Lineage (NCBI taxonomy): Eukaryota > Metazoa > Chordata > Mammalia > Diprotodontia > Macropodidae > Notamacropus > Notamacropus eugenii. The sequence goes on from NC_092876.1 coordinate 387,695,632, forward strand.
AATTCAAAATAATCTATTAAGTTGTAGAACTTTTTTATTACATTTTTCCTCATCAATCATTTATTTTTCCCCCTTCTTCCCAACTGCCTACCCCCTGGGGTTTAAAAAAAAGGAAATCAAAATTCTTTTTTTTTTTTTATTTAGCTTTTAACATTTATTTTCACAAAATTTGGGGTTACAAATTTTCTCCCCTTTTATCCCCTCCCCCCCAAACCCAAGCATTCTAATTGCCCCTGTGACCAATCTACTCTCTCTTCTATCCTCCCTCTCTGCCCTTGTCTCCGTCTTCTCTTTTGTCCTGTAGGGCCAGATAGCTTTCTTGACCCCTTAACCTGTATTTCTTATTTCCCAGTGGTAAGAACATTACATTTGATCCTAACACTTTGAGTTCCAACTTCTTTAGCTCCCTCCCTCCCCATCCCTTCCCCTTGGAAGACAAGCAATTCAATATAGGCCAAATCTGTGTAGTTTTGCAAATGATTTCCATACTAGTTGTGTTGTATAGGACTAACTATATTTCCCTCCATCCTATCCTGTCCCCCTTTACTTCTATTTTCTTATGTCCTTTCCCTCCCCATGAGTGTCAACCTCGGATTGCATTCTCCTCCCCATGCCCTCCCCTCCATCCTCCCCCCCACCCTGCTTGTGCCCCTGTCCCCCACTCTCCTGTATTATGAGATAGGTTTTCCTATCAAAATGACTGTGCATTTTATTCTTTCCTTTAGTGGAATGTGATGGGATAGACCTCATGTTTTTCTCTCACCTCCCCTCTTTATCCCTCCACTAATAAGTCTTTTGCTTGCCTCTTTTATGAGAGATAATTTGCCCCATATAACTTCTCCCTTTCTCCTCCCAATATTTCTCTCTCACTGCTTGATTTCATTTTTTTTTAAGATATGATCCCATCCTCTTCAATTCACTCTGTGCACTCTGTCTCTATGTATGTGTGCGTGTGTGCATGTGTGTGTGTGTACTCCCACCTAGTACCCAGATACTGAAATGTTTCAAGAGTTCCAAATATTGTCTTTCCATGTAAGAATGTAAACAGTTCAACTTTAGTAAGTCCCTTATGACGTCTCTTTGCTGTTCACCTTTTCATGGTTCTCTTCATTCTTGTGTTAGAAAGTCAAATTTTCTTTCTAGCTCTGGTCTTTTCATCAAGAAAATTTGAAAATCCTCTATTTCATTGAAAGACCATTTTTTCTCCTGAAGTATTATACTCAGTTTTGCTGGGTAGGTGATTCTTGGTTTTAGTCCTAGTTCCTTTGACTTCTGGAATATCCTATTCCATTCCCTTCGATCCCTTAATGTAGAGGGCACTAGATCTTGTGTTATCCTGATTGTATTTCCACAATACTTGAATTGTTTCTTTCTAGCTGCTTGCAATATTTTCTCTTTCACCTGGGAATTCTGGAATTTGGCCACAATGCTCCTAGGAGTTTCTCGTTTTGGATCTCTTTCATGCAGTGTTCTGCGGATTCCTTGAATATTTATTTTGCCCTCTGTTTCTAGAATCTCAGGGCAGTTTTCCTTGATAATTTCATGGAAGATGATGTCTAGGCTCTTCTTTTGATCATGGTTTTCAGGTAGTCCCAGAATTTTTACATTGTCTCTCCTGATTCTATTTTCCAGGTCAGTTGTTTTTCCAATAAGATATTTCACATTATCTTCCATTTTTCGAATCTTCACGCTATGTTCTGTGATATCTATCTTTCTCATAAAGTCCTTAGCGTCCATCTGTACCATTCCAGTTTTGAAAGATCTATTTTCTTCAGTGAGCTTTTGAATCTCGTTTTCCATTTGGCTAATTCTGTTTTTGAAAGCATTCTTCTCCTCATTGGCCTTTTGAACCTCTTTTGCCAATTGAGTTAGGCTAATTTTCAAGGTGTTAATTTCTTCAACATTTTTTTGGTTCTCCTTTAGCATGGAGCTGATCTGCTTTTCATGCTTCTCTTTCATCCCTCTCATTTCTCTTCCCAGTTTTTCCTCCACCTCTCTAACTTGATTTTCAAAATTCTTTTTGAGCTCTTCCATGGCCTGAGCCCATTGGGTGGGCTGGGACACAGAATCCTTGATTTCTGTGTCTTTGCCTGATGGTAAGCATTGTTCTTCCTCGTCAGAAAGGAAGGGAGGAAGTGTCTTTTCTCCAAGAAAGTACCCTTCAATAGTTTTATTTCTTTTCTCTTTTCTGGGCATTCTCCCCAGCCAGTGGCTTGACCTCTGAATATTCTCCTCACACCCACCTCGCCTCCTGGTCCTCCCAGCCAGCATTTGGGGACTGAGATTCAAATGCTGCTTCCCGCCTTAGGGCTTTTGGCGGGGGCAGGGTTGCTATTCAGTGTGAGAATTAAGTTCTGATGGTCAGGTCGGGGCAGGGCCGCCTCTCAGGCCCAGTTCCCTCGGGGGGGTTTATGCACAGACCTTCCACAATGGATCCAGGCTCCCGCCCGCTTGGGAAGCCCCTGTCTGCAGCCGCCTCTCAGCTTCTATCTCCCGGGGGGGCCCGAGCCATGGGGGCACCCCACTCCCCTCTCGACCCGCCAAAGAGACTCTCTCACCGACCGTCCTCACCTGTGGGTGGAGGGGGCTTGTGCCGCCACTGGAGATCCCATCTCGGATCTGTACCTCTCGGAGCCGAGGCCGCCGCAGGTCTGGGCTGGGCTCTGCGTCTGCAGCGCGACGGACCTTTTGCGAGAGGTTTGTAGTTCCCTCTGTGGGTGGAGGGACCCACGTGGCCACAGGAGATCCCATCCCCGTAGCCCACTCAGATCTTTTCCTCGCGGTGTCGCGGCCGCTGCAGAGCTGCACTCAGCTCCCAGTCCCGGCGCCCAGTCCGCAGCGCGAAGGACCCCCCCGCGAGAGGTTTGCAAGTCTCTCCGGAACAGAAATCTCCCTCCCTCCAATATTCTGTGTCCTCTGGGTGCAGAATTCGCCATAAGTTACTCCCCTCTAGCCGTTCTGTGGGTTGTGGGTTCGGAGCTATGTGTATGTGCGTCTTTCTACTCCGCCATCTTGGCTCTGCCCTCCGGAAAACAAAATTCTTAAAGCAAATAAGCATGGTAAGTGAAAAAAAAATTCTCATATTGTCCAAGACCCAAAATGTGTGCCACATTCAGCATGTCTTTCAGGAGGTGGGTAGCATGCTTCATCATTCATGCTGTGGCAGCTAGGTGATGCAATCTTAGAGAAGTGGACTTGGAGTCAGGAAGACTTGAGTTCAAGTTCATTCTCAGACATTGACTAGCTGTGTCATCTTGGACAAATCACTTAATCTCTGCCTCAGTTTTTTCTACTGTAAAATGGGATTATATTACCTATTTCACAGGGTTATTCTGAGGATCAAATGAGATACTATTTGTAAGGTGTTAAGCACCATACCTGGCACATAATACGTACTTAACAAATTTGTATTTCCTTCTGGGATCATGATTGCATAGCTCAAAGCTGTTAAGAACAGTGATTTTAATGTGTACATATGTGAGATGTTCCCCTTTGTCCATCAGAACTACCCATTCTACAGAACTCTTCTTAACGTATAACATAAAATATATAGAATTATAAAGGA